>NC_044907.1:5047028-5390162 GCF_001633185.2 Quercus lobata | reverse complement strand
GGATGTTGTAGGAATTGAATCTCCTAGAGATATATTGATTGGATGGTTGGTAGGAGGATTGTCTCATCGTATAGTGGTTTCAGTGGTGGGAATGGGGGGACTAGGCAAGACCCTCTTGTGAAGAAAGTCTACGACTACCAAATGGTGAGAGGATACTTTGACTGTCATGCTTGGATCCTAGTGTCTCAATCTTACAATACCAAGGATCTACTTAGAAGCATAATAAAGCAATTTCGCAATTCTAGAAAGGAGCCTCCTTTATTGGGAATTGATGCCATGGAAAAAGAGTAGTTGGTCAATGAATTGAGAGATTACTTATGGCAAAAGAGGTATGTGGTTGTATTTGATGATGTATGGAAAATTGACTTTTGGGTGGGTATAAAACATGCCTTACTTGATAGTCATACGGGTGGTAGAATTTTGATCACAACACGTACTAGGGAGGTTGCTAGTTTTTGTAAAAAATCATCACCTGTTCATGTTTACAAGTTGCAAGCACTACATTTTGATAAGGCATGAGAGCTTTTCTGCAAGAGAGCTTTCGAATTTGATTTTGGAGGACAATGTCCCCAAGCATTGAAGAATTTGTCTGGTGACATTGTCAAGAAGTGTGAAGGATTACCACTTGCAATTGTTGCTATTGGTGGCCTTTTGTCAACCAAAGACAAAACTATCATTGAATGGCAAAACTTACATGATAGCCTTGGCTTTGAGTTTAGAAGAAATCCCCATCTTGCAGGTGTCAACAAGATTCTATCTCTAAGTTATGAAGACCTGCCTTACAACCTTAAATCTTGCTTCTTATACCTTGGTATGTATCTAGAGGACTACTTTATTAACAGCGCAAGATTGATTCGGCAATGGATAGCTGAAGGTTTTGTAAAAGAAATTGAGGGTAAAACACTAGAACAAGTTTCACGAGAATACTTGATAGAATTAATCCATAGAAACTTGGTTCAAGTATCTAAGGTTGACTCTGCTGGAAAAGTTAGATAGTGCTGACTTCATGATCTCTTGCGGGAGATCATCCTCCAAAAGATGAAGGATTTGAGTTTTTGTCATAATTTCTCAAAACACGAGTCTAGCTTTGAAGGACTAACTCGACGCATGTCAGTAGACAGAGTTTAATATGCTATACTTAAGGGATTTGAGGACACTCACATTCATCAATATATTACTAAAAGCTGAAGCGTGGCATTTATAGCTGCTGAGCTCCTGTTGTGCCACCTCATCACCACGTCATTCGCCACATAGTTAATATTTATTCCTATTTTTTTTTACAAATATATATATATATATATATATAGATTATTGACTTTAGATATTCATCTTTGTCGGTTTTAATATCTATATATAATTAATATTTATTCCTATTTTTTTTTACAAATATATATATATATAGATTATTGACTTTACATATTCATCTTTGTCGATTTTAACATCTATATATATTTCTTTTTTATTTCCAATTTTCCTATAATTTTTTTTTTTTTACATTCACTTATTTTTTTAAATATTTACATTTTCTTCAACCTTTCTTCTTCCCTCACCTTTTCATCTCCCCACTACCCTCTACTTTAATATTGCTATTCATCCTTCTCTTCATCTTCCTTTATTTGTCTCTTCTTATCCCTTCCCTCTTACTATAAATTTGTCACTCTTTTCCATTCTTTGCATAGTTTTCTCTCACAAAAATGCTCTATCTCTCTCTCTCTCTCTCAATGTTTTGGTAGATTTTTATTTTTTATTGCATCTCCGCTTTAGGTTGATAAAATTTTGTATTTTTAAGAACTCTAATTTATGTTGATACGATTTAGTTTTGTGTTTTAAGTTATTATTATTATTATTATTATTTTGCTCTTTGATTGTTAAATTTTATCCGATTACATTATAAAAAATTAAAGATAGTAGATAAAAATAAAATAGTATTCCATTACATAGCATAATTTGGATAATTTAGTGTTTATTGTTATATCTTTTAATTTTTCTTATTTTTTTCTTCTCTTCCATTTTACTCAATATTGAAATTCAACCACATCCTCCTTATCATTAAATTATTTATATTTTCTCACTCTTTTTGTTTTAAAAAATAAAAAATGTAATATTTTACTTAAATTCAAATAAAAGAAAATTGTGCTCATCAAATTGTACTCATTTTTTTTAACATTTACACTTTCTTCAACCTTTCTCATTCTCTTTACCTTTTCATCTCCCCAAAAATTCTACCTTGATATCACTCTTCCTCTTTCCTTTTATCTTCCTTTATTTTGTTTTTTTATATTATCATCCTCTTAGTATAAATTTATCATTCACTCTTCTATTCTTTACATAATTTTATCTCACAGAAAAGTGGTTATTTCCCACTCTTTCTCCCTCAATTTTTTGGTAGATTTTTATTTTTATTTTTCTTGCATCTCTATAAAATTAATTAGCCACTATCATTATGGAGTAGTAGTCTATAATTTTACGCATCCAAAAAAGTGGAATATATAGAGTTTTTTTAAAGGTATGTGTAAAAATTCACTATATGTGTGTGTGTGTGTGTGTATAAAGGTAAAAAAAAAAAAAAAAAAGAAGGTATATTTAAGGTTTTAGTTAACTTAAAAACTAATGAAAATCAAATGGTTAATAATTAAAAGGGAAAAATGCCAAGAGACCCCCTAAACTTTAAAGTAGCGGATAGAACACCCCCTAAACTTTTATTTTGGCCAATTTGCTCCTTGAACTATACAAGCCTGCCAAATAAAGCCATCCGTTAGTCTATCTGTTAAGTGACTAACGGAGCTCACGTGCATTTCATTTATTAAAAAAAACAAAAATTCCAAACCGATTGAGAGATCCCAACAATGGTGACACGTTTGAAGAGGAATAGGAAGAAGCACGGACTCATCGCATCATCTTCAATGCTAAGTCCACCTACCTTGGCAATATAACCATCTTCGTAACTACTGGCTTCTTCATTTAAATCAAAAGATAAGCACATTTGTGAAGTCATTATATAGACCTGTTTTCAACATGTTCATCACTTCTATCACTCTTTTCTTCATCATAATTCATAAGCTTCTAATCCTTCTGTCATGGCTACTTCAAAATTATTTATATCACTTCCCAGAATTGAGTTTCTTTTTCAATTGTTCTATTGCTGAAAGAAAAGGGAGTTTCAAATGATGTAAACTTGTTTGATGCCATAAATAGTGAGCGCCAGACATGGCTGTATTGGCAAGCACAGGAAGCATCGAGGAGGTTGTGGAATTGCCGGAGGTATACACCACCATCAGATCATGTTCGACAAGTACCATCCTGGGTTTTGGCAAAGTCTCAAAGCCCAAACCAAAGCTTCTTTATGCAACTTCTCTCTCTAAATCCACAGATCAGCCTCTCTCTCGAACTCAAAGATCAGCCACCATGGCTGACTCAAGACCGCTACCACCACTACCGGCTGTGGCTCTTAAGACCAAGCCATCTCTCTTCTCTAGCTTCTCTCTAGCAATTTCTTTCTCTTTCAATTTTCCCTCTCTAGCCAATCTGTAGCCTCCATAGCCAAAAACTCTCAAGCTCTAGCCTCTTAGAAGTTAAAACTAATCCCAAATCTAATCTCCACATCTCAAACTCTCTCTCCCTCTCTTAAAATTAATCCATGGATTTTTTTTCTTTGATGTAAATGAAACGCACATGTGTGTTGTGTTCCGTTAGTCGCTTAACAGAAAGACTAACAGATGGCTTTATTTGGCAGGTTTGTATAGTTTAAGGAGCAAATTGGCCAAACTAAAAGTTTAGGGGCTGTTTTGGCCACTGCTTCAAAGTTTAGGGGGTCTCTTGACATTTTTCCCTAACTAAAATTATAGCAGCTCTATAAATCCCAGCTCTAAAATGCAGCCCACTACTTATTTATTTACTTTCACTATCACCCTATAATAAATCTAGCCCACTATTTATTTATTTATTTCCACTATCACCCTATAATAAATCTGTATAAGTAATCTAGCCCACCTCTTATTTATTTAGTTCCATTATCAAGCCCAACCTAAAACCTTTTCAATTCAGTTTAAAGGAAAAAAAAATTTAAAATTTAAAATCTATATCTATATATATCTAAAAGCTGAAGCGTAGCATTTATTATTGTTATGTTGAGCCACATCAGCAATCACAGGTTATATATTTTCCTCTCTTCCTTTTCTTTATATTTTCTCTCCTTTTCAAAATATAATTAAATATTGATAAATTGGACAAAATCGTTGATGCACTTGGTAATATTCATTTGTGCCTCACCCATTCAGTTGGCTGGCCTCTTGTGCCACGTCAGATTACTATCTCTCCCTCTCTCTTTTCAGCCTAAGCGTTCCGTTTCCCACCTTGCCGTTATAAGTTACAACACAGATAGTGAACCGGTGTAACGTTTGTTTCTAGGATGTATATAGATTCCCATTATCTTCATTCCACCATCAATGGCAATTTGCTCCACGCAATCGGGCTTGACTACTTCCTACCTTCCCAAAGCTCAAGGTATATTTTATTTTCTTCTCTATTTCTTATTCATTAATTTCTTTTCTTTTCTCTCCTGCCCTTGAGTCCTTTTCTAGAAAACTACCTACTTCTCTCTCTTTACATCTTCCTCTATCTTTTAAATTTTGCTTTTGTTAGATGCATGCCAATTGTTTGATAAAATAGCTGAATGAGTAAATATTTAAAACTCAACAGATTTAGTTTGATTATTTGCTGCAGTTTTATTTTAAGATGGGTTGGTAGATTTTTTCCTAATTCTTAAGCATCTTGCCGAAGTATATATTCCCTGCTGTCCCACCACCCAAATTGGATTACGCAACTAGACTTATCAATTTAATCTTCATTGATATTTCAAAACCAATGGTAGACTAGATATTTAGATGACCCCATGAGATGGCTTGGTGACAAATGGGCGTAGGTACAACTGACAATACAATACAGTTTGATGAACAAGTAATTCACCATTACTAGATGCAAAACAAATTAGGAGTTTGAATTAACTGTAGAATTTGAAATTTCTTTGTTGGGACTGTATGATTTCGGGTGTTGGTTTTTTTTTTTTTTTTTACCATGTTGCAGTACCATTGGACTGATATTTAGATTTTGAGATAACGTTAGATAAGATTGTAATATGTTTAGAGATTAGATATTTTCTATTGATAAACATGACTGATGCATAATATCACATAATTTTTATCTATGTTTTGTGGCCGCAATGCTTAATAAAAGGTATTTTGATTTTCATTGAATTATATCGAGCAGTTTTATTCTCCAATGCAAAAAATAAATCGTAAATTCAATGTGGGGTTTACCTCATTAAATTTTAAAAATGATTCTGTATTTTCTTTAAGCTAATGAAAGATGCATAATGAGCATATAAAATAAATTTAAATGTAAACGTAAATATACCTTAGAGGGTATCAATATTTTAGTAATGATCTACATATCAAAGTTGCATTTTTTGTTGATCATCTACAACATTGGTGGTTCACTTTAGGGTTAGCAATCCAGATTCATGAGTAACCTTGGCCTCCCTTTTTGTGGACTAAATGGTTTTTGAGATTTCTTGAAAGTTATTTCAACTCTAGGTTTAGGACCATGAATGATGAGAATATTTGGTGTTGGGAGGGAAAACGACACAGCGCACATTTGAAAGTTTGCCTTTTTTAATCCCTTTCAAAATTGAACTATTAACTACATATGCATTTTTTATTCAAAGCAAGCTTGCATCATTGTACTTTCTTCTCTTGGTGTATTAGACCCCACACCATTTATGAGCATGCGGCTCCCAAAATGATTTGGCAGGTGAAGAAATGATGATTAACTGGATTCGAAAAATTCCCAAATGATTGATATTCTAAATTTTCAATAATGATTCTCTGTCTTATGTGTGATTTATTTGAGTTTGGTCTTCTTCATTCTATGCCAACATGCATATTTTAAGGACAACACAAATTCTAGAACGTGTCTTATGCATTGAGGTATCCATCTACTATATATTTTGAAATCACCTTTTCAATTCCCTAATCAACCCACCCAAAGAAATTCCCATCTTCAACGAAATGTGTCACATTGGGTTGGTATATCTTTTGTCATCTTTGATACTTATTTTATTTTATTTTCTTTTTTTTTAGATTTATGTTTCCAATTCTTAGTACATTTTGCATTTCATCCTTTTGAAAAATAAGTTTGTCTTAAATTTATTTATGTTTAGCACTTGCCTTTGGTGTTTGGGTGGTATTGCTATCTTTGTGGCTTGGAGTACTCTGTTACTTTTGAGTAAACAAGTAATTTTTTGGGGACTATTCTTTCTTCCCAAGTCAATTATATTACATATAAGATCCTTTATAAAAGTTCAGGTTCACCTTAAGTTTGCTACCTTAATTTAATGTATCATACATCAAACAAAGCTAGGAAATGTTTAGTTTATAGGTTTTCTTCTTTTCCTATTACTAACCAATCATATTGACAGTTTATGCTTGATGCGTTAGTGTACAATATTGTTGATTAAAATCATAATGGTTGTTGGGGTTGTACTACTCTTTGTATTTCTATGATTGGTAATGTAGAGGTAACAACCATATAGTTTATATCTATTATATACAATCTGTTCTACCAAAAAAAAAAAAAAAAAAAGATATAATTTGAGTTGGATTTCTTTGTTGCAGGGATTGTGCTAAGCTATTGATTTGCTTCCACTGCCCCACTACAAAAACCAAATTGAAGGTGAGACATTGGAAATCCCACATCCTTAATGTGATGGTGTTGTCTTTTCATCCTAGACTGATCATGGAGACACTATCCAAATCATAATTATTTTTAGCCTAACCATATAATGGAGGTGTGGTTAATTACTTTTGGGTTGTAAGCTATTAGAATCTTCTGATTAGTAGATATTATTGAATGTACCCAGAAAAGCATTGTATTAGAAACAAATGACAAGCTCACATTCTTTTTACATACTTCAAAGGGATAGAACTATAATTATTAGATGACAATGTTAGATGTAAATGTCTAAAATAGCTTTCAAATTCAAAACAAGAACCAAAACATGTAACTGACTAGACAAGAGATGGCAATTAGTAATATACCAAGATTGTTTCTATTGGAGTGATCATTTCAAAAGTTGAAGTGAACAATAAAATAGAAGGCAGAAACTTGAAGATATTAAATTTCTTCTCTTTACAAAAACAAGTTTTTTTTTTTTTTTTTTTTAGCTAAAAGTAAAACACGATTTTCTGGTAATGAATGTTAGCCTTTGAATTTGCCATAATATTGTGTAGTCTGATTAGTTCCCTGTCCAAAATTTTTGTGCTCTCATAATAAACTAAATGCTGTTGTTATTTGAGAGAGATAGAGTGTCTAATGAATGCTTATTGTGAAAGATTTTCTTTGTAACTATTAGTTAGGAATGAACAGTTTTTAGCTTTATCATTTGAGTACTTAAAAGAGAAATAGTATTTTTCACTATAGTAAATAAAATTTTTTTTTCCCGCGCATTGCGCGGGTTTGCGTCTAGTTCTCTTTTATTGTTCAATCTTGATGAATTGCTGAAGTTCTATATGAATACTTTTTGTGCTAATTTCAAGCTTTCGAAAGTAATAGATTTTGAAGATGCTCCACTGGATTTCATTCCTGAAGATGTGGGAAATTTATTTCACTTAAGATATTTAAGTTTGAGAAATACCAAAGTAAAATACCAGTAGAGATTAACATGCTTCGTAAGTTACGCCATCTTATAGCCTACCATCGCAACAACCAAATAGATTACAGTTTGGTTTGGGAAAAAGGGGTAAAGATACAAGAAGGGTTTGGGTGTTTAAAGGACCTGCAAAAGTTATGTGTTGTGGAGTTGAATCATGGAGGGGTTGATCTAATTGAAGAGTTGGGAAAGTTGAGACAATTGAGGAAGCTAGGCATAAAAAATGTATCAAAGGAAACCATGAAAGTTTTGTGTGCCTCCATTGAAAAGATGAACCACCTTCAATCACTAGATATAGCCTCAATAAGGGAAGATGAGATAATTGATTTACAATCCATTTCATCTCCACCTCAATGTCTCCAATGCCTCTACATAAAAGGGCATTTAAAGAAGTTACCAGATTGGATTCCCAAGCTTCAACATCTAGCTAAATTAATGATTTGTTGGACAAGGTTGAATGAGGACCCATTGGAAGTCATTCAAAATCTACCTAGCTTATGGGAGCTCATAATCTCACACCAAGCATACAATGGAGAGCAATTGCACTTTAAGGTAGGAGGGTTTCCAAAACTCAGGGAGCTACACCTCGACTGTTTAAATGCAGTGCATTCATTGTTGATAGATGAAGGAGCATTACCTGTTCTTGAAGATCTTGTCATGGGGCTTAGTCCACTACTAAAAGAGGTGCCTTCTGGAATCCAACATCTGAGAAACCTCAAAGTATTGGGAATTGTGGGCTTGCCTAAATAATTAGAAGAAAGTTTGGATCCTGAACAAGGGTCACATTACTGGATTGTTGAGCATGTTCCAGTCATTTATCTCCACCACAAGGTGCGCACAGGATTTTATGGCTATGACACCCACATTCTCCGTTCCAAGCATTTGATGCTGTCAAGAGTGCAAACAACGAACAAGAATGATGATCATAACGAGAATGACAGCAACAGTATCAATGTTTTAGTTGAGAAAGGTTAGTGCTAAAAAAATGGCTGTAGATTTGGTGGTAAATATTTTTTTCTCTCTGGTGAATAATATCATGGGAGTTTTGTTGTAGATTTGTAGAGGTAGTGATGCTTTTGAATCATGAAAATATTGTGTTTGTAATCTTGGGTGCCTTGCCTTTCATGTTCAGAACTAAGTATCATTGGATTACATATAAATCCTTGATTAGGCCCCTAGGGTGAATTTTATCGAGTCTATACGTACACTATAGGTAGCATTTGGAAGGCTGTTAGTTTTTGTCTAAATTTTTGAATACCATGTTAAGAGCCGGAGATGTAAGGTCTAATGTTAATAGCTTGCAAACTTTTAGTTTCTCTCATGTGCGTCAAAATGGCAACAAGGTTGCCCTTGCCTTGGCTAGGAGAGCTTGGTTGTCTTCCCCTTTGTTTGTGTGGATGGAGTCTTTGCCACCAGACATCCATAATGTCATTGTAAACAATTTTAGATCATGATTTGATTGAAAGTATTTCAGAATGATTCTATTAAAAAAAATTGTTAAGAGCCAGAGAACTAGTAATCCCTTGTCAAGCCAATCCTTGACAAAGTGCTTCTAGATGCACCTCACCCCTTTTTTAAAGTGTGGGAGTTGTCAAATTCTTAATTTTTCTCTTGAGTAGATACACATCACCAAAAGTTTGTCATTTTTGGTACACAAGTAGATAACTCCTTGTCAAGCCAATCCTTAAGCTCTTTTATTATTAGCTTCATTGTGAAACTATAATCTTAAAATAGATTCCACTCTACAAGGCATCATTTGTTCCTGATTCTTTGATGTATCCCAGTTAGCTAATGGATTGTTGTTTGGACAACTCTAAGTAACCTTTCAATTTTGCCAACCCAATGTGCAGCACTTTCACTTTCAAGAAGATGGCTCCAAAGGCCATAAAGGAAATCAGGAAGTTTGCCCAAAAGGCGATGGGAACAACTGATGTCAGAGTGGATGTTAACTGTTAAGCTTAACAAGCACGTCTGGAGCCATGGGATTCAGAGTGTGCCAAGGAGAGTTCGTGTCCGCATTGCGCGTAACAGAAATGATGAAGAAGATGCAAAAGAGGAGTTTTTCTACACTAGTCACTGTTGCAGAGATCCCTCCAGAGGGCCTAAAGGGGTTGGGCACCATTGTATATATGTTACAGAGTTTTTATTTCTACAAAATTTGGGTTACTGTTGTTTCTTAATACCTCAAGGAGCTTCCTATAAATATATCTTTAGAATTTTATAAAATCATCATTTAATATCAATTAAATTATTATTTAGTTAACCTTATTTCATATCTCTATTTTAGATTCTTTCTTTTATATGTGTGAGCTGTGCATATGTGAAAAAGAGAAACATAAAAGAAAAAATTATGTATAATTTCCTAGATATTGTACCTTGAGTTTTTTCAACTAAATACAATCATGTAATTATATTAACTAATTCAATAAATACAATATTATCTTTAAATAATTTATATCTTTTGATCAATATAACCACATAATCAGATTCAATATGAAATTACAATATCTAAAGACAGCAACTTTTGCTTACGAGAAAGTTTAAGGATACAATTTTAATTTGTGTCACAATTATGACATGGTCGACTCTCATTCTACTATTAGTTGAGAAAAAATGGTGGTTTCTCTTTAACTGATTGTCATGTGACGTGTTGATTAGTTCTAGTTGGGCAAGTTGTGACAAATGAAGTTGTCCTATAAGAATTGCTTGATTTGCAATAGTAACTACACAAGTTAAATTCATTTCGAACACACCTGCTTGGCCAAAATGGCTAACTAAGCATAATTTTTCAACTATCTAGTTAGTAGTTCCAGTTTCCAAACTATATTATTTACTAGTATCTTGAGTCTTTGAGACTCGATTTTGGCCTATAAATCGAGTCTCAAAGACTCGATTTTCATGGTCTAATCACGTTTGATGTGACATTTTTTTCATGTGGTGGCCACCTAGAAATCGAGTGTCTAAGGCTCGATTTATAAACCAAAAAATTTTTTAAAAAATTTGAAGTCTCATGTACCAGCCGAAATACCCAAAAACAAATTTCAGAAATCCCAGAAGCACAACAATCCCAAACAACAATCCCAATCTTAGAGACTCAGATCAGAGGGAGAGAGAGCTCACCTCACCAGCGCATGGCCTGGGCTCGCGTGATGGCTTGGGTCGCGCGCGGCCTAGGCTCGCGTGGCTTGGGTTCTCCTCTGGGTTCTTCTCTGATGTTCTTCTCTAATGAGTTCTTGGTGTGGCCTGGATTCTTCTCTGATGAGTTCTTCTCTGATTGGTCACGCATGGCCTGGGTTTTTTTTTTTTTTTTTCCTCTGGGTTCTTTTGGGTTCTTCTCTGGTGTTTTAGTTTTTATAAGGGGTATAAATCGAGTCTTAGACACTCGATTTTTATGCGGTCGCCATGTGGAAAAAATGCCATATCGGACATAATTAGTCCATGGAAATCGAGTTTCTGAGACTCGATTTATAGGCCAAAATCGAGTCAGACTCGAGATGCTAGTAAATAATATAGTTTGAAAACTGAAACTACTAACTATATAGTTTGAAAATTATGCTTAGTTACCCATTTTGGCTCACCTGCTTTAAGAAAAAAAAAAAAAAACGACACACCCTCGTATACTCTCCCCAGTGGGCTTCGCGAGTGTATGCATATCAGCATATATATAAGGCTAAACACACTGTCAGAGCCGCAACAAAACAAACCCCCGCAGCGAAACACTTCATAACACTCACGAGACATAGCTCCAATGGTACTCTCTCTCTCTCTCCATATATATATATATATATATATATAATATGTATGAAATGTGTTGAGCCTTGATGTATATCTTATGCTAAAGTTTGATGTTTTACAATTTTTGTATCCCAATGAGGAAAAGTTTAGTAATCTGAAAATGGTGCATGGAATTTATACCACAAAAAAGAAAAAAACATGGGGCTCCCTTTTGCAAGCTTATTGTAGAGGTTGAGGAATCTTTTGATTTTACACATGTTTCCTGATCTGGGTTTTCTTTTTTATCAATCTCTAGAAGATTTTGAACTAGTTTTGCCTTAAAATTTTTACATGGGTATAGGGATGTTAAATAATTATTACTCTCCTTTTTATTTTTATTTTTTATTTATTTGTCCTTTTTTTTTAATAAAGGTTTTTCCTCTAAACTGATTTGGAGGAGAAATCCAACCAATGCATGGTGATTGAAATGAGTTTCTATATATAATTTTTAATTATATAAAATAGTGATATTTACTTCTTTTAGTGTCTGTTTGAGTTACAATTGCAATTTAAAAATACAGTTATTTTAATTAGTAAAATTTGTGAAAAATGTTGTTGTGAAAAACTATATATAACAAAAAAAAAGGGGAAAAACACCCCCAGGTATGTGACCATTGTCATGCATTTAGCTCACACAACTGGGTTTTAGTAAGCCATTTGGCTTGGGGTTGGGGATACTAGGTTTTGCGCAAGTGTGTGTTGAGTTCAACATTAAACGTATACTAGGTTGATTTGGGCTATATAAGCAATTACAAGGAATCTTTATTGAAACTAGACTAGATATAGCACTAGATGTGATTAGAGCTTTCCTCAAGTCATGACAGGAGGAATGATCATTTTGTTGGAAAGGGTTGGATAGTGCCACTGAGTCATAAAGTTCTTAGCAAAATTGCACAAGATTTAAATCTGGTTTTATATAATTTGTTTTGCTGGCTTTGTTTATTGGTTATTAAATTCTATATTTGAAGTAGGCTATGTTCGAACTTAGAACCAAATATAGTTTGGTACTACAATTGTATCTGTATTTCCTTGTACTGTTTATACCTAACTTTTGTACAACTATTGGCAATTTGACATAAAATTATATAGAGCATATTTTTCTCAAGTTTATTTATCTATTCATTTATTTTGAGTTATGGTCCCAAGGGGAGTGAGAAGGCAAAGTTTGAACCAGTGACCTTTACTTAACGGTCTTTAGTTCTACTCTTTGGGGTATTTTTTCCTCTCTCAATTGTCTTAGAGGTTGAATCACTAGATGGAATCAGGTTTTTCTTAGTGTGCATATCTTTAAATTGGACTGATAATGTTGTTATTAAGAGTGTTATTACTCAATATTCATAATGTAAGTCATAGACTAGCTTCTCAAGAACGGTAGCTTAATTTGGAAGTCCAGGACAGGCTTAGTTTATATATTAGTCTATTGAACTATGTGATGGATAACAGTTTCCAAACAAGGGTGCTGAAACAAACTCCTAAATGGGTTTATAACTATTGGATAAGAAATAGCTATTACAAGCCTTTTCCCTGTGTATGGTTCATAGCTAGGTGGAATTTTGATTTTTGAAGCATTGAGAACAATGGAAAACTTTTGTTTTTGCTTTATGGCAATATCGGCAGTCTGATAGTCTTATGATGAAACTCTCTTGAAGAATTCGTCAATGAACTTTGGCTCAATCCTCTTTCTACAAGAATACAAAGATGGTGAGGTCATGGACTCAAAAGAATCAAAGCTTACTGGTGTGTGTGTGTGTGTGTGTAAATCACAACCCCCCACCCCCTCAAAAAATAAAGGAAGAAAAGAAAGATTAAGTTGTTTGTGGTAATAGCTGACATAGTAATAACTGATTAAATTCAAAATTATCAATTTAATTTTTGTTCAAGTCTGAACACCAAAGTCCTATGTTGATGATATCTTATCTAACTAGGCTGCTGTACTTTTTTTTTTAAAGCTAGAGATGGAAGGACACCTTCAAAACTCTCCTAAATAAGGGTATCCTGCTTACAGAGAGGATGAAAACATTGAAAAGTGCATCTTGGGCCTTGGAACTACACTGGTTGCTACAATTGAGGAAGCAAAAGATAGGATTTCTCAAATAGAACATATATTCTTCCCTACTTTCCATTTGAAATCTGAAAACCTGCAGAACTTTTTTCCTGAGGGCAAGAAAGCCAGGGAAGATGTGTGTAAAGAAAAGGAAAATGATCTCATACTCCCAATAGAAAGACTTCAATGCGAAAAGCAGCAAGCCCTTGAAGAGAACCAGTCTCTCAAGCTTGAATTGGGGTACTTGCCAAAATTAAATGTCAACTACTTGAGATTGATGAGTGAATGGAATTGCAGAATAGGTTTGTGCAATTGGTTCCCGAAGGCAACTCTGCTATTGTAAATAAGGGAAAACAACTTCTAGAGTACGAAGAAAAGACAAAGAGCTTCTTGCCGAAGTGAATGGCCTTGAGAGAAAAGTCAATGAGCTCCAAGATGAGCTTAGAAGAAAAGACGAAAAAGTAGTAGAGGGGAAGAAGTTGGTGCAAACAATAGCCAAAGATGATGAATGTCTTAACTCTAAATTTTCAGTTGATTATCAGCTATTGAGAGATGATAAAAAGGAGAAGAATATACTTATGGTTGAATTGGAACATTTCAAAGATAAAGCTGGTAGACTCCAAGAGGAGGTTCAGAAAAAGACTTATGAGGTTGAGGAAGGAAGACAATTACGAGCCCAATTGCAGCAGCAGATTGTTTGGAATGCCACTGAAATGTCAAAGAACAAACAGTGTTTGAAGGAGTATGAGGAAGAGAATAACCTGCTGATGGACAAAATAATGAATTGATGGTAAATTATGGAGGTAAAAGTGGTGAGGTGGCAGAAGGAAGGGATTCAATAACTTCACCTGGTAAGACTCTATTGCATTTTTTCTTTATTGTTTTTCTTTTAAACTTTATCCTTAATCTCTATGGTTGTAAATCATAAGTAGCTGCATTAAGTTTGGTGAAGTTTCTTATAATCTTCTGGCACTTCCGGTCTGATTTAAAAGTAGTGGATTATGTGCCGGGTTGTCACTTCACATAAGTTTCGGATCTGTTTGAATTTGTGAATTTTGCTAATTAAATTTATTTGTAGGGGTTCCAGTTACTTGATGGTGGTGGGAGACTAGCATGACGGAGGTGGTGACCCCTTAGATTTATAAATGTTTTGTCAATCTCAGGTCTTTTATTTTGATAATAGTGAAATAATATGTTTTATTTAACAATCCACAACATTTTTATGTCTCTTTATTTCTCCATTGGGCCTTATCTAATTAGTTATTACTATTAGTCGTTAATATATATTTTAATACTAAAACAGTGGATATGTTAAAAGACGTGAAGAAGAGAGAAATGTATAGTGTAAGCTTAGGCAATTAATGATAGACTAATGAGATAATAGTAAAAACAAGTTAACCTAAACTTTTAGGTAACAGTAAAAAAAACATAATGAAAAGAGTTAAAAAAAGAAAAAGAAAAGCTAAATGCAAAATTAGAGCGCTACATGTCAGGCGCGCGTGCACACACACATATATTGATTGATGTGAGAGATTTTGTCAAAAGTGAAAAAGTACAAAAATTCTACAACACTAGCAGCTTAAAAGAACTGCACAATAAAAGAAAGCCTAGTACAAGCACTATGCTAAACAGGAAAGGTTACTAACAAGCCAAAAAAAAAAAATCCTAAGCTAAACAGCAGCTGGACTACAACAATGAAACTAGAAACTAGAAACTAGAAGCAGCATTCCTGCGCACTTCCATCTTCTATTAAACACAGAGAAGCTAACACTTCAATTGCAACAAATCAAACTGTTGATCATAGAATTCTTCACTTTCATGCGGAACCTAACTCTAGATTTAATGTTGCTCCTAAAAATGTTTAGTGTTTCTCTGTAACCAGATGTGGTACACTGCAGCAGCTAAGACAAGCCTGCTGACAGAGCACTTTAAAGCTTTTATTCTTCAAGCGCTGTTACTCCAATGAAGCACCTACTCCAGTCCAGTCATAACCAGAGTCCTCCATCAAACTTTAAACTTTGACTTGATGCCAAATCCTTCTAGATATGGAGCAATCAAAGAAAATGTAGTCCCTGATCTGATGCTTCCTTCTGCAGAAAACATGCAAAGTATTCCCTTGATAACCCCATTGAATCAACCTATCCCTTGTAGATAGTCTATTACCATAGGCAAGCCAACAAATAAAGTTGTGTTTTTGGAATGTTTTCAAGCCAATCTCCACTAGTCTACCTCAGGTAATTTCATTCTAATAGCCTCTCAAGTAGATTTACAAGAGAACACAGCAGAATTTGAAGAAAATCACATTACAGTAGCTTGTTTACTTCGTTTCACTTGGAAGCATTTGTATTGAATAGCAACTAGATCCTTGGATCTAGGAAACCACCAACCATCATGGGAGAGAATTGAAGTTGCCTTTGCATTTGAAGTACTTGCTTAATCATATATTACCCCATAAATCATATTTAGAATACAAAACACTATTAAGGTGCCAATTATCCAATCAAAAAAAAAAGTCATGCCCAACCTTATGCTTAATGAACAGCCTTATCACTTCCCTTTGCTTTGAAATCTTCTTCCAACACCAACACCAATTTTCAATAACTTTAAGTTTTAACAACCCAAAAGCTTTTATCCAGCAATAAATTTTCATAAACTCAATGTAACACCCACCTCACTTAAATTTATTTAATTGCTTCTAGAGTGAAGTTGATGAATTATTTAATTTATTTTGAAGTTGATATTATTTTATATTATGATATCTACAAAGAAAATAAATAAAAGAAGATGTAACGTGGATGGTTATTTTGTAGATTATTCATATTAAACTTTTAGTCTCCCTATTTGTTAAGGAAAATGATAAGAGATTAAAACTTATTTAGTTTACGAGTTTAAGTATTATCGGAATCCTTTAGAGTTTTGGCCTATCTACACAACCTTAATTTGAGTTTAATTATAAATTAAAGTCTTGGAAGCATATTTAAGCTGTTGGGTCTCTCCTTTATACGTATAAATAAAAATAAAAATAAAAAGAAAAGAAAAGAAAAGAAAATAAGAAGTTGGTGCTTAGCATATTAAAGCTTAAGAGTAGAGAATTAGGGTTTCTCAAAATTGAAAAGATAGACCGTGGCACTGCTAGAGGCAACAAGCAAATTTGTTTGTATTGATGTAAACATCTGTTTATGCATGCCTTATTGATATCTTTGAATGCGTCTTTGATTATGGAACCTTTATCTCTAGGCTGCTTGGAAGTCTTAGACTTATACTGACAGTTGTTGACACTCTATTTTGCAACCCACATTTAACCTCACATGGAGGGTAAAAGGGTAATTTCACATTGGAAATATGCATCTTGATTCTGGTCATTAGATCCTTAATCTCATTTCACCAAAATGATCTTGATGTTGTAACAATCAAATCAACTGATCATAAGCCCGAATCGGACCACCAGATTGAAAGTTATTATCAAATCAAGTTTTAATGGCTGAGATGCACCATCACAAATTGAGTCCGACTATATGTGATTATAAATAATTGATTTCAATTGGTTATAAGTATAATCAATTTGAAATCAATAATGTGTCATAATTTGATTGGTTAGGACTACATTATATGGTAGGGTTGCACACACTTAATTAACTAGATAGTTAAATATTAATTATTCAATAAGTAATTTGTGCAATTATATTTTAATTAGAGTAAATTTGGAACGAGTTAAATCTGAAATGAGAGTGATTGGAGCCATTTAATGTTAATTGGGAGCTAATTTGTTAATTGTGCTGAAACCATTTTCTAATAAATGACCTCTGCTCACTATTTCATCAATATCTCTTAGAATATTTTGAATCTGTGAATGAGGTTAATTTTTCCAGAAACTAGATATCTGGTGCTTCAATTTGAGCACTAGAATGAGACAATTTTGATTAGAATTGAGTCAGGTATGATTTTTCAAAATTAGCTCTACAGGTCGTCACAGCAGCTATGGGAAAACCGAACTTTGCTTGCTTCTTACTTTCATCAATCTCCACATTTAATGCATCAAATTTCCCCAAAAACTCAAATGAGGTCTATATTCATAATTCTTTGTCAACTCTCATTAAATGGTTTTCCATTCATATTTCCTCCATCACTACTATATAAATCCCCCATCTCTTTCATTTCAAAACACACAAAAAATCCCTTCTCTTCTCTTCTCTTGAGTTCTAGTGAAAGTGAGTAGTCTTGTCATATCTTGGTCTTCCTGAGACTTAAGGTATTAAGTGAGACTCACTCTTCTTCTCCTAGATCTTCTTTTCCTCCACCCTTAGGACCTTCATCAAGAGTCCCCTCCTCCATCATATGGATCTTGCATGAAGGTATAATCCATTTCCCTAACTTGTTTTTTGTGTTGCCATGAAGAGAATTTAGGATTAAAGCATGATAGTAACTATTTAAATTCTCTTAAATATATTTGAATGTTCTTGAATGTTCTTAAATGTTCTTATGTGTTCTTCATATGTTTTTGATTGTTTATCATATATTTATGCATAACATTAGTTTCGATCTTAAATCCACATAAAAAAACATGAAAAAGATGTTTGTTTAATAATTCTTTTAAATTCTTGAATCTAGGATATCACTATCCATACACATTCACTAGAATTTATTCTTCAATCCAAATTAAATGCTTAATAAATTGAATTAGGGTTTATCACATACATACACTTTAAATTCGACATGCAAATTGATTGATAACATATTGGATGATGTGATATGAATGTTGGCCACCATAATCTAGAAGACCGGTTTCACTGGGCAAGGTGGGTGCCTAACACTTTCCCACCTTTTAACATAGCCTTCGAGTTTAAATCAGGGGTTAGTAGACCAAATGTTTATCTATGTAATTTTTGATTTTTAGATTGTAACTAGGAAACAAAACCATGTACTTTATCTTAGATTGTATCTATGACCAAAACCATATAATTTTCCTATGATCAATGTAAATTCAATTACAAATTAACAAAATGAGGAATTTTTCAATTTTGGTTTTCTTATTTATTCCAATAATTAAATAAGTGACGACTTCATTGTAAAACCCTTAATCTAAAGGGGAAAATATAATTAGTCGAACCTCCATTTTGAAAGCCAATAACACGACTCCACCCATTCATGTGGATTTGGCCCAACATCCCAATAAAACGGGCCGGGGGCACGGTCTCTCACAACAGTTGCATAGGAATAGAGGTTATCATGGAAGTGTTATTATGGACACGCATTATTTTATTTGATTTAAAAACAGATCCTAATATACGTACATAGAGTAGCATCACCATTCTTTATAAGTGAAGCCTATATAGACATCTATAGATGGTGTTCAATGGTGTAATATATATATACATATAGGTATAGCGGATTGTAGTAATAGATATTACACTACAATTATATAAAATATAGTATAGACATGATGTATATTAGAAAGCTATGTTAGATTTAATATTGCGAAATTTTCACAATGACCAAGGAAAATTTTATAAGAGGACTTTTTGGGTTATTCGAAAACCTACCCTTATTGAGATATTTGATCTTTAATTAGGTTCTAGTTGACATTGTTTCGGATAGTTGAAGTGAAGCTTGGTTTATCAACTAGAGATAAGTAGACTTTAGAACATACAAGGAGATCGACATATGCAGCCACATCTACCACCTCTTCACCAAATGCATCACAAAGAGGAATTCAAGGCTGACTCTACCATTTCCAAGCCTTATCATATCTCTTATCACAAGGGCAAGGGTGAAGATTTCGAGTGGACTTTAAGTGATGCAAAGAGATTATCCAATCAGTGCTCAAACCATGATCAAAGCAAAGCTCATATCCCAGAACCATCGGTTGGTGTCTCTCAAATCCCAAGAGACAATGTTGCTGAAGAAGGTGGAGACACTGAAGAGGAAATTGAGCATTTCACTTTAGTTCTGGAGGACACTACACAACTCTCTTCCCAAGTGCGTGCATGAGCACTCGATCGTCTTGATCATCTAATTGAAAGGGTTGAACATATGTATGGCATGCTAGACTCCCACATGCGACACTCCTCATCTCAATTCACCTATCTAGAAGGCCAGATCACTACTCTTTTGTCTTAGATTGATGACATGATGAGGGACCAGTAGCAGCAGAACTTAAAGTCAGAGTCCGTGACATTTTAGCCTCTTTGGCCATTTCGGTAAAAAAAAAGGAGAGTAGTTTGAGGGGGAATACAGCTTGAGGGGGAGCACAGTTTAGCACACCTTAGTTTAACATTGGTTTATTGTGGTGGTTTTTAAGTTTACTTTAAGTTTTTATAACTTTTGGATATTTACATTGCTTTCATTAAAACTTTTAAGTACTTTAGTTTAAAACTTAATTATTTTTAGTACTTTTGTGTATCTTGGTTTTTATAGACATGTTTTGATGCTTATTGTTATCTATTGCTTTTAGCTTTGGTTTCCTTAATGCATCATGCTTGTTGGACATGCAATTGATTTTAGCATTGCTCTTAATTGCATTGCGTGTCCAGATGATCATTTACTAGATAAATGTTCATTGTAGTCATTTCTTGATGACTGTTCATGTTTGATCAAGTTATTCTTCATAGCTTATATTTCTTTTGATATCCTGATCGCATTTTACTTGTTTCTATACGTACCTTGTGTTCTACTTATCATGAGCTTAATGAAAGTTTGTTGTATGTGCGAATGTTTCAAGATACAGGTGTGTACGGTGCAAGTGCTTCACAGCTTCTAGAATTAGGTGTGAGTGAGTTTTGTCTATGCTCCCAAACTCATGTTTAAGTCTAGAGTCTGTTTAGGGGTTTTGTCATAGAATAGCCAAAAGGGGAGATTGTGAAGTTGTAATTTGCAATTATTTTTTGTTGGCTTTAATTCCTTGCAAAATTTGATTGTAATTTCTTCAATCATATTTCCCTGTATGTATGTGGGTTTCTAATTGTAAGGGATGGGTGTGAGAGAGTGTGAAGACTCAAGTTTCAAAGAATGAACAAGCGGATTTCGCAAGTGTCTCTCGAGAAGCTTACCCGTGAAAAAGCTACATGTAGAGCACACGACTGGAAGATTAAGAGTCATGCCAGGCTAGAGATTTTCGTGAGTGTCTTGCGGGAAAGGCCATCCTGCTAAGTACCCATGAAACTCTATTTGGCAAAAAAGTTATGTTTTGCTTTACCAAGTTTTTACCCACACTATATATACTCTCATTACTCACAAATTGTAAGAAGTGCTTTTCTGAGGGAAAACCCAAGAAAATATATTTGTGAGTTAGAAATTGTTATACCCATGATCATCTACACATTTTCTTGTGGTTTTTCTCAACTCCTACCTTTCCATCTCTATATCCTTGAGAGGTTGATAGCTCAAACACTTACCATACTCATTTTAAGTGTAAAGTGAGATTTTGGTGTTATTGAGAAGTATTGGAAAGAGCCATTTATTGGCGGATGCAATCGGACTGAATTGTGAGATCCGGAAAGCTAGAGAAGACAAGGTTTTGAGAAGCCAATTGGAAGACTCAAGTACATTGAGTAGATTAGGCTTAGAGGGTCTTTTGTTATTCATGTACTCCAACTTTATTCTCTAGTAGATCGATTTCGACTTGGAGGGTTGTGGAGAGGTTTTTTGCTGAGTTCTTCGGTTTCCTCTTTGATAACACGTCTCAGTGTTATCTTGTGTTTGCATCTCTCTTTCCTACTCTTAAGCTTTCCTTTTATTGTTGATAATCGATGAATATGGCTTACGGTAGTGTTATTGGTTGGTTGCACTCATTTACTCTTATTCCGCACTTAGTCTAAGTTAGAGTAAAAGTTATCCAACCATAATTTTAAATTGGGGGTCCAAACAAGCTCTTGTGTTTTTACACAAATCCGAGCTTTCAGTATTTAGTCAATTTGGTATGAAATATAAAAAGAATAAAAAAATTGTTAGGTCTTTACAAGAATGTGAACAATAGGGGGCTATTTGGTTATGTCCATAGGTGGGGAGGGGAGGCATTGGTCGATTTTATAGTTTAGAAGAACATTGTGAATAGCCGAATACTTAAGATGAGAAAAAAACGTCAATTTTTATTCATTTTTGTCAGTAAGATTGTAACTTTTAATTCTTCTTGCCTGTAAGGGATTGTCCCTATTAATATCATTGATTATTTGCATATTACAATTTCAACATCATTTTACTTGCCAACACCAAAACAAAATACAAGCTTTGTTATTTACTTTAAGGTCGCAAGTGTCATCGCAACTGGTGCATGTTTTCTGGATGCGGAAATTCCCCATCGAATGAGCAAGACATGATTCGAAGCAAATATCATAGCATTTGTCAAATTCTGATTTCTCTGCTCTAGACTGCTCTGAAAGCATTCCAATCACTAGACAAAGCATGAAAACTGACACCACTATTGTTCTTTCTTCCATAACAGTTCTGAGAAGGAATTTTTTTTTTTTTTTTTTTTTTGTTAGTCCATTTTCAAGTCCCATTGAAATATTATGAAAATTGTAACTATTTCAATTACTATTATTATTATTATTCGGATAATTCGATAGTTACATCAGAGAGGAAAAAATTGAACCATCAATATCTTAGAAATATTAGTAAATGAGAACCAATTGAATTATAATGCTCTTATTAAAGATTAAGTTAACAGTAGAGGATTCTCCCATCCTTAAGTGACAAATTTTTTAATGAACCATTTCTCTCTTCTCTTTAAAGTGGAGGTAGGCAAAGTATTCCATGGGTATTTTTACTCTAAATAGTCAAAGGCAATGCTAGCAATTCATTTTGGCAGTGGGAAGAAAAATATTGCTTAGTATCAAGTTATATTTTATTTTATTTTTCTCTCTTTTTAATGGATAGTATCAATTACCATGTGAGTTTTTTTTTTTTTTTTTTTTTTTTTTTGAGAATCAACTATTGCTCAAGTAATGTCATTTCATAATTCAAAAATATATGTTGCATTGTCCTATTGAAATTTGGAAGAAAATATATTTATGTAAGCAAAATTACACTTTTCTTGCGTTAAATATTAGACAGTTAGAATGACCCTTCCTTTAACTTAAACTTAGCAATGTCCTCCGTCTATCTATTCTTAATGACCACTTTATTTCTCCCATTAGTATTTTACCAAATTATCAAAATATTCAAACTTTTTTGAAAAATATATCTAAACTAATGCATTAATAACCTTAAGGAATGTATTTAGTAATGAAAAAAAAAAAAGAATAGAATGTGATGAAATATTTAATCCTATGGATATTTTAAAATAAAGGAAATACTTAACTATTAGAGAGCATATTTTAATAAAATAACATAATTTCATGTTTAGACTATAGATAAATTAGATCTGGGTCATTGTGCTTTTTATTAGTTTTAGAATAACTTGTGTTTGTGAAGACTTACTAAGCCAAAACAATTCCTATTGCTGAGTTTGCTACACAAGTGGTACGTTACGTTGTCTTAGTTTACGTTACCAATTACTTCTACGGTTACCTGATGTAGTGTGAGCATTAATTATTGCTGTGAAAAAAGTATTCGTGCTTATTTATTTATTTTTTCCCCTTGCTTATTCTCTTTTTTTATTTTATTTTTTTATTTTTATACAAGATAGGATTCTACTCTAGTCTAATCTAAGTGCATATGTATATAAAACTCCCTCATGAAGACTTAAACCTCGGTCCTTACTCCCTATATTCCACAAATACTTATACTTATGGAGTGACCATTGCACCAAGGGTGTGTAGTGGTACATATTCCCATTCTTAATTAGTAAGGAGTGTAAAAAATTACTGAATTGGGTCAATACAAAATGCATCTTTTCAAAACTTATGTAGTCGTGTAATAATCCTTCCTTTAATTTTTGTTTATGATTAAAATTGTACAATGCACTGGTCTTCAACTAATAAATAAATAAATATATATATATATATATATATATATATATATAACTGAAGTAGTAGAAATTTTGGTTGACCACATTATATTGGCTCACATAAACTTTATTTTTTATATATTGATAGTTGGGGGTGAGAGAACTCAATCTCTAATGTTTATATTAGAAATACCAAGAAGTGTCAGTTAAATTGTAAGAATATTAACGTGTCATATAAGCTTTTGAGAAATTTTTTTATTTTTTTGATGGACACTTATTTATGATAAAACTATGGATTCAAATGAGGCATTTTAATCTTCACATTAAGATAGCAAAAACTTGTTACCTTTATTGGTAACACTAGAATTGTATTGCCACCATTATTATTATTATAAGTTTCATATTTATTTTCTGAATACCCTGAAGTTGTAATACATTTGCGTAAAGGAAAACGATTTCTCATGATATTCAAATGTGCAATTTTTGAAAAACAAACCATAAAATCCAAAGCTTTTTAACATCTAAAAGTCCAAAGATTTCTACTTCTTCTAAATTTTAAAGGAGCAAACCAACTTTATGATAAACTAATGCATAAGAGAAAATCAAATACCAGAAATTAAATTCTCACCTTAAGAAGTTTCTTTGAGAAATTCTTTATGTTCTTGACCTTCTGTTATTTTGTTGCCCTTTCCTACGGCTTGTTGAATGATTCCAATACTACTTTAATTTATTTTTGGCTTTGGAAAAGACTGTGTTGCAAATTAAACTATATATAAATTCAATTTTCTAAACGCCTCTCAAGTCTCAACCGTATGTGATTTTACAGTAACATATTATACAAGCATTTACTATGTTCGGCGTTGAAGCTCGTATCATAATAAATCCATTTTCTTTAACAGTTTTTCCGCTTTTTTACCATATTTAATACGTTCGGATGATAAACATAGTCTTTATGGAATGAGTGGAATAAAGATTTTTTAGAGTAATACTTCGTCTATAATATTTAATACTTTCAGATGACAAACATGAGAGGGCCAATTGCTGTATATGTCTCCCACTTTATAACTATATTATTTTTCAATTTATAAATTTGTTTGTTCTCAATTTGTTAGTTCTAGTACTAACACTCATCAATGGGGACGCAGTCACTAAAATTATGAATTTATAGTAGGGGTGGCAAAATTAACCCAAACTCATTTACCACCCAAACCCACCCATTTAAATAAGATCTAAACTCACCTAATTATTAATTGGGTTAAATGGATATTAACTCAATTAAACCCAATTAACATTAATGTTTATTGGGTTTAACTAAGGCTATGTTTGGCTTTATGTAAATCAAATTCCGAGTGTAAAATGAATGCAGGGGAAGGTGAATTCCCGTAAGGAAAATGAAATCCGGGTTTTTGGTTCTACAATGGAAAAGAGTCCGGAAAACGATTTCTAGTGTTTAGTAACATTCTGAAAATGCTATTTTCCTACAATTTTTTCACAATTTGGATCCGTTTGGATACAACTTATTTTTGCTAAAACTGAAAACTGAAAACACTGTAGTAAAATAATTTTTAAATGTGTGAATAGTATCGTGGGACCCATTTTTAATATTTTTAAATGCATAAATAGTGCTGCTACAGTTTGTTAACAGTACTGCTACAGTTCGTGAACAGTGATAATTGTCTCCTGCACAATAAATCCATGTGATTTTACTGTTCATGCGTTGAAAAAAAAAAGAAAAAAGAAAAAAGGAAGGAAACATGAAATAGAAAACGTAGACGCACAATAAGTCCTATCCAAACACATACTTTCTCAACCGTTTTCTCAGCTTCCAAACAAATTTTATAACAGAAAATTTCAAAATATACACTTAACACAATCAAAAATCAAAATAAAAACATTTTATTGACAAACTCGGTGAGAGGAGGAAGAAAGGACGAGAGATTGAGGGAAAGAGAGACAGATCGGGAAAGAGAGGATTTGAGTGGATGGAGGCGGCGGCGGCGGCTAGATCGGGTGGGTTTGGAGGTGGAGTGGAGTGGGCTGGTGGTTGGTGGCGGCCAGATTGACGACGTTGAGCAAGAGGGAGAAGAAGAGTTGAGGAAGAAGAGAGAAAAAAGAGGAAGCTTGGCCGACGTGTGATCTGGGCAGTGGGGTGGTGTGATTTGGGTGGTGGGGGTGGCACAATTTGGGTTGACTGGAGCTTGGCTGAGGTGAGCTTGGAGATGGGTTTTGGACCATGTAAGGAGTGTGCTTGAGCTCTCTCTCTTCGGGTGTGATGTCTGGAAAATGCTTGAAGGTAAAATTAAAGCGTATTTTAGTGGGTTATTTTACAGTCAATGGGTTGCTGAATTTCCATTTGACCGTATTTTCCGTGGGTACCAAACACACACAAGGGTGTAAAACAGTTTCCTAAAAGCGTTTTCATGTGAAACAAACACAGCCTAAATACCTAATTATGACCTAAGTATCATTTCTACAAATTAGCCAACTCTAAAATACCCCAAAACCTTAAAAATGACATAAATACCCCCTAAATCCTAAAATTCACCAAAATACCCCTTAAACCTAAAAATGACTAAAATACCCCTAAAACCATAGAATGACCGAAATACCCCCAAAACCATAAAATGACCGAAATATCCCTAAAACCTAAAAAATGACCAAAATACGCCTTTAAGCTAAAAAAATGACTGAAAAACTCCCCTAAATCTAAAAATGACCAAAATACCCTACCTAAATTAAAAAAAATGGTCGAAATACCCCCCAGAAACCTAAAAAATGACCAAAATACCCCCTAAACCTAAAAAAATGTCTAAAATACACCATGAAACCTAAAAAATGACTGAAATAACCCCGTGTTGATGCCCATTTTTTGACAAAAGGGCCAAATGGCAAAAGAAGCCTAACACTATGAAAAAGATGGAGAAAGAAGGCGGAAAATAAAGACCATTGGGCCAGAATGGCAGGAATAATGGTCAACACGCCCGTAAAAAACAATAAGTGGCCAGAGAGAAAGCAAAAGGTCTAAGGAAGCCCAAAGGATGAAGTAGTAAGCCCATGGAAATTGTAATAGATGGAAAGAAAGTAAAAAATGGGTCGGGGAAGCCCAAAAAAAGGAATTAGTAAATGGGGTTGGCTCAAAGGCCAATAAGCCCAAAGGTAAGGAAGTAATTGAGTCTGGGAAGCCCAAAGGATTTAGCAAAAGCTCATGGGAATGAAAGAGGTAGGAAATGATGAAATGGGCCGAGGATGCCCAAAGAACGAAATGGGTAATTAGATAAGACAACTTTGTTTCCAGAAAGTTAATAAGACAACTTTGTTTCCAGAAAACTCAAAAACAATGGTGACTAATTATGTCAAAATGCTTGAGAAGCATTAATTAACACAATGTGCTTCTTCATATAGTAGTTCATTTTGTTGTTCTAAAAACACATGGAAAGATTGTCAAATTAAGTAGAATGTAACAGAAGCTTTAACTTCTTCACTGTAAAGATCACTAATAGAAACACCTGTCCATAGAATCTTCAACCATAATGTTGAGTGGGATTAGCTACAGTAGAGATGTTTTCTGGTAATGACGGAAGAATTTAGCACATTTGACAAATCAAACTGCTTCAGACTAGTAAAAATTGTTAAATGATCCTTTAATTTTCCAGTTTCATAGGATGGCAGAGGATAGCACCAAAATGCAGTACCAATTTGATAGAATGAATGAGTTTAGGACTTGGAAAGATGGGCAAGGCTAAGTCTCTTAGAGTAGGCTGGGGTTGTTTCAACTCTTCAAGAGACAAAATCTTGGAAAATGCCTCTCAGTTATGCTTTCTTGTCGATTATAAGAGATGACTATACTATTTTTTTGATAAGTAATTATAAAAGATGACTACAATATGCACTACCTTGTCTATTTATAGTTACACAAGGATGCATGCCATTGGCTAACTGCAATGCTTTATATATATATATATATATATATATATTTATATAAGTAATAAAGATTTATTAATATATATATATATATATATATATATAAATATAAAAGAGGAGTATACAGGGGTGTACGTATCAAATACAAAAATTGCATAAATCAAGTAAATCCAAAATTGAAGAAAAAAGTTGGTTTCTTCACATTGAGAACTAGTCCAATAAGGTTCTGAAAAATAGAAGCTTGAGATCAGGCATAGAACATTCATTGTCTTCAAAACACCTACTATTTCTTTCCTTCCAAATACACCACATCAAACAATGAGGAACAACAATTGATTGTTGGCAAGGTCGGTTTGGTCGCCATCATAATGGAGACATTGGCTAACTGCAATGCTATAGGCTCATAGCATTTGATAGGCTCTTTTATAACTAACTAGGCTTCGAAATAACTAATTAGTCCCCTAACTTATCATCTTAACCAACCTTGTTATAAATTGTTACAGAAGCTGAAGTACTGCAGAGTAGCTAATAAGATGCAATGCTACCCAAAAATAAAAACAAGAAAAAGGTCCACTTTTCCTCCCTCAAGATTAGTACAAGCCCATTTTGCATTTAGTCCATTATTTTCACTTTTATAATACTACACATTACCGACCACATATAGCACTTCATAGTAAGAACTAAGAACACAGACCGTATATCTCACCCAAAAAAAAAAACACACACACACATACCATTAAAGCACAAATGTATTTGAATTAAACTTCAAAAAAGAAATTTCAATTTTCAAACCTTTGGATGGGGTCCTCATCAGGAGAGTGGAAATTCCCACGAGACCGACCGACCCATTGAATATTGAAGAAGCTGAGAGAGTTCACGAACCCCTTTGTAATAATACAGCTTTTACTTAATTAAATAAAAAGACAGAGAAGGAGACTGGTAATTTTAGAGGGAGCAAGTAAAAACCCTAACTTTTCACAGGGACTGAATTGTTTTTGCCTATCACTGAAAAAAAAAACATGGGCATCGATATAAAATAATATTTGGGTTTAGCTTTAAATTGATAGTAAATAATAAAATACAAAAATTGAAAAAAGATTTTTTTTTTATTTTTTATTTTTTATTTTACAGTAGCTTTAGCTTTAATTTTTTAAATTTTAAGGCAAAATACAAATTATAGTCCTAAGGTTTGAGAGGTTTGAATTTTAAGGCCCGTTTGGTACATGTATTTTAAAACTAAAAATTGTTGTTTGAAAGCACAAACTAAATAACCTCTTAAATTTTAAAATTTTAGAATTTGAATTTTATTCCCTGATATTTGAGGGTGTTTAAATTTTACACCCTGATATTTCAAAATTTGGATTTTATCTCCTAAGTGTAATTGAATTTTACTCCCTAAAATTTGGAAGTATTTGAATTTTACATATTAAAGTTTCAGAATTTAGAGATGTAAAATTTAAGTACTCCTTAACTTTAAAATTTAAAATCCAAATTTTGAAACGTAAAAATATAAAATCTAAACACTCTAAATTTCAGTAATAACATCTAAAATTTGAAACTTTAAGAAGTAAAATTTAAATCACTTCTAAAATTTAGTTACAATTTGCAATTTACCTAACTTTTTAAAACTCCATTTTTTTTTCCAGGCTTTTTTGTTTTTTTTTTTTTCAAATTTTTTTCAAAAGCAAAAACCTAACGGACACTACACATCTCGTCTCTCTCGATGTTCGTTGTTTGTTAGCATAACGTAACATAACAGCTCCCCTCTCTCGATGTTTGTTACGCAGAACACGCTCGGCCCCAGGCTCCGGCTCTTTCTCTCTCTCTCTCTCTCTCTCTCTATAAAATTTAGAGAAATTAGATGTGTCTCTCTCAACCACCGCTGCCTCCCAATGGATCCCGCCAGAACCTCAAAAGACGAAGAAGAAGGCTACAATGAGGAGGAGGTTGGAGAAGAAGGTGGTGATGTGCAGGATATTGAAGACGGCGACCATGAGGACGGTGTTGAAGAAGGTGATAATGTGCATGAGGTTGAAGAGGGAGACCATGAGGAGGGGATTGAAGAAGAAGGTGGTGATGGACTGGTGGTTGGAGAAGGTGACCAGGATATTGAAGAAGGCGACCATGAGGATGGCGTTGAAGAAGAAGGTGGTGATGTGCATGAGGTGGAAGAGGGAGACCATGAGGAGGAGGTTGAAGAAAAAGGTGGTGATGAACAGGAGGATGAAGAGGAAGTTGAAGAAGAAGGGGGCCTTGAAATTCAGGAAGTTGAAGATGAAGGGGCCGTTGAAGAGGAGGTTAAAGCTGAAGGCAGCGATGAAACTGAAGAAGAATGCGGCAATGAAATTGCGGAGGAGCTGGAGGATGTGCACGTTTTGATTGACGTCGTTTATGATCACGGTTAGTTTTCTTATTGCATAAATAATTGTGATATTGTTGTTTATGCGCAATGATTCATCATTGATGCTTTATTAATCACTCACATTTAAAACTCATTGCATATACTTATTTAAACTGCTTGTAATTTTTCGTGCTTTCTAAAACTCAATTTAAAAAATAAAAATAAATAAATAAATAAAAAATTTGATGCTGTATTTATTTGTGTAGAAAACGAAATTCTGCACCCAAGTTCAAAGAACGAGACGGGTTTTATCATGAATGTAAAGTTAGTCTGGAGCAAACCATACATTCTACTTATTGCCTTTGCAGGCAACTTGAGTTTTTTTGCCAACTCCCTTGTAATAGGTAACTTCAAACCCTCCCCCTCTTTTTTAATTATGAATAATTTTATTGAAAATGGACCATTTTATGAAGAAAAAAAAGAATATATTCCCAATTTATAGTTCTTCCTTTACATACAAATCCCGCCCCCTCTTTTATTTATTTATTTATTTTTTTTGTGAAGGAAAAAAAATGGCTAATAAATTTTTTTTTATAGGAGTCTTGAATGAGGTTTTGACTGAATTGGCTAAGCAATATGATGGGACTTTGATGCTGTGGACATCTCATGTGTCCCCCATTATTGGTGCTGGCGTTGCATCCTTGCTACTTAACCGTTGGGGGAGAAAAAAAGTCGTGGTTGTTTCTGATGTTTTTATTTTAGGGGGGTTGGTGGGGATGGCTTTTTCAAAAACAAATTGGACACTGGTCGGGTCATTGGCATTCATCTGTGCTGGCTTGGGCTTGGGGTCAGCAGCAGCACCAGTGCTTCTATCAGAGTCAGCCCCAAAAAACATTAGAGGAGCAGTAGTTTGTACAAGTGGCCTGGCAAGCACAATTGGACAGTGGGCTCCTTACCTCATTCTATTGCTTTCCAAAAAGGTAATTTTTTTTCCTTTTTATATTCATGAGTTCTTTTGTTTTATTTTGTGCCTCATTCTAAATTTTTGTGCTTTTAGGTTAACTTCAGCTGGAGGTGGACGATTGGTCTATCTGCGGTGCCAACATTCATTCAGCTCATTTGTATGATTTTTGTTCAGGAATCTCCTTATACACTAGCAAAGCAGGTATGTTTTGGTGTTCCTAAAATCTTTTGCTCAAGTTTCACTGCCTTAGGGTACAACTATTTGTTAGGCTTAATGAATTATACCTTTGACTTGTTACTTTTCAAAATTTATTTTTAACAGGGAAAAAAAGGAGAGGTGGAGAAATTCCTTAAGAGGACATTTCCTGCAGAGAAGGTGCAAAAGGAAATGGATGAAATATTTCAATCATCAGTTGAAGATTGTAAAAAAGAGGAAGAACAGGAGGTGCTTACTCAGAGCAGTTTTTTGAAAAAAATTAAAACGTTAGTTAAACAGCGGCAAGTATGGTATTTGGTGGGTGCAGCTGTAATGCAGCTATTGCAGCATTTTTTGGGTCTCACGTTTGTCCTGCACGTATCACCTAAGCTTTCAGACAAAGCAGGTTTATCAAAACCTGTTAAATCCCTTCTTCCTAAATTTCTTGATCTCCTCAGCTCGTTATTTGTCATTTTGAGTGTTGACTTTCTTGGAAGAAGAAAGTTGTTGATAACCACTTTGTTGCTATTGTTTTGTGATCAACTTGTTCTTGGTTTTGTTTTGGGAAGAACTGAAAACCAAAGCTTGGCTAAATTTGGTGTTGGAGCAATAAGTATATACCTTATGGCTTATACGTCAGGGATCGGGTGCCTTCCAATACTTCTGAGCGTGGAGATAGTTCCCTACAGCTACCGGGGAATGGCTTCGGGAATGGGTTCGTTTAGTAGCTGGCTAGGCACCTTATGCACCAGCAGGTACACAGATTTCACAGTGAACAAAATAGGTCCCAGTGTATTTTTTATCTACTCTGGAGTCTCAGTTATAGTTTTATTTCTCGTGATCTTTTTGATCCCTGAAAAAGTGGGAACCCCATTGGAGAAGATCGACAACTCTGTGGGTCAAACCACTAAATATCAGCGGCTCGAATAATTTTATGTCAAGTTTGTTTATTTACAATGTTTCTTGTTTGTGTTCATGTTTGTGTACAACTAGCTGCAGACCCATGCGATGCGTGAGAATGTATAAATGTTTTGTAATAGGGTGTGATGTATAAAAATTAACAATTACTTTAAACATTATTTATTTTTTTAAAAATTTCTACAAGTATTTTTCATCTTTTTATATCTACAAAGTACAAATGTATCATACTATTATATTTTGTATGTTTGATTAATATTTTTTTAAGATGAACTATATTTTTCTAATTTCTGTTGTAGTGTGTTATATTTGATATACAACTAAACTTTATAAGTTTCAAATTTATTATTCAAATTTCTCATCTCTTAAGGAATAATAAGATTATCATATTAATAATAATTCATCACAAAATTACAATGTTATCTTAACAAAAATTAAAATGAAACCAAAAGGAATAAAAGACATACTTTATATAATTTATTACTCAAAATTGGTAAGTATATTCCAATTCATAGCCATGTAGAATGTGTTTTGACATAAACTCAAATTCCTATTTCTAAAAAACTAAGTATTAACCCAAATCAAAATTCAACCAAAGCTTTAAAAGGGAGAGAGAAGACTCTGTAATGGGAAATTAAAAAAAAAAAAAAAACCAAAACACATATTTAAATATAAAAACTATCAACCTTAATCAAAATTATAAGAAAGAACAAAAATCCACAAGAGAGGGAGAGAGAGTATTTACAATTTTTTTGTGGGGAAAATATGGATTGAATGGAAAAAATGATATCAAATTTATACAAAATAAAATGGAGAGAAGAAGAGTCAAAATATAATACAGAGAAAATGATGAAGGAAGTATGACGTTAAGGTAGAGAGTAGTGGGAAGAGAAAAACAGTCAAGTAGAGAATAGTGGGGAGATAAAGAGGTAAAAATTTAATAGACCCTCACTTATACTAATTTCCATCAAAGACCAAATTGTCAAACACATGCCATTGATTCTATTCATGTTCAGTACACACATTCATCAACGTGTCTATATACAAATCACGCACTTGCCATTACATTCATTTTATCAATGTTTTGAATTTCCACAAAGAATAAAAATAGTGCATATACGAATTGTGTGTGTGAGTCACTTATATTATCATGATGTTGTGATCAAAGTTAGTGGCAAACTTATTGAACTCAACCAATTGTTTTTGCCTCAGAGAAGATGGCTATTAGCATTCCAAGTCATGAAGTTTAAATGGCTATGGAAATTATCATAATGTATCAGCTGCTATGCCCCAAAAAAAGCAGTTGTTCCTACCTTCATTGCATCACATCAGCTATATCATATTATGTTTAATAAGGAAAGAAATAGAAAAATATGAAATTTAAAACTCAAGTATAGGAGTATTGTTATGTTTTGTCTAGAACTCATGTACACAATATTCTAGACCTTCAATAGGAGACAATTCCAAAAAGAAAATCAAGTAGTTGAAAGAAAGTAGCATAATCCAAAATCTAAAACTAAAAACCCAACTGTTGTTCATGTACACAATATTATAGATAGATATTCAAGAATTAAAAACCAATTAGTTTCTCCATTCGTATAACAATTAGCTTAAAGCTAGATACTAATGGAATTTTAAAAGAATTTAGTTTTTTGAATTTCCTCACTCCTAAAATCCCAAAAAATTTCTCAAAATCTAAGCAATCCCCAAAGTTGTTCATCAACCAAATAGGCCAACTAAGGTTCAAAACACAAAAATTCCAGCCACAACACAACAATCTACTTAAGCTGGTGTGCTTTGAAGAATTAGAGTTTCATTTAAAAAAGTTAAGATAAAAAGATTTAAATTGTTACACCCCAAGTTCTATACAACAAAAAAAATTTAAGCTTCAAACTGTACTTTGTTTTCTCTTCCATTGGCCCACAATTTCTGGGACACCAAACAGTCCAATTAAATAATAAACAACAAATTATTAATATAAGGAAAGAGAAATCTTATATAGCAAATGTGTGTTGAACCATAGAAAGCAAATTATTAAGCATCACCCAAGAAAAACAACTAATTTATTCCCCTTTCCTTCAAAAGGTTCTAAGAAAAAAAATAATTACCAATTGATTGGTATGAACTTCAATAGAATAAAAAGCTTCTAGTGATTGCAAGGCTTAATTGTTGATATCTATCAAGAAATTGACAAACAAAACAAAGATAAAAATGAAATTTAGGTCAACATATAAAACAATAGGAAAAGGAGAACAATAATGATTTATCTTTGATAAAAATGAATAACACACTTACTATAAAATAAATACCAAAACGGAAAACATCACATTGAAGTTAATTATCAGACAGAAAAACATTATGGCAAACATATTGAAAGTAACATTCCTGCAATCTAGAGAAGGGCAACCATAAAGCAATTTATAACAAACATGATTTAATGCTCAATTCAAATCAATTTTGAAAAAGAAAAAACATATTTGAATAGTTTTAAGACCATGAAAACTCAAACTCATTCATCATGAAATCCCAAAATTGAATTACAATTTTTTTTCTAGTAATGAGATGGAAATAAATAAATAATAAGAATAATACAGCAATAACAAAAAGAACCATTAGTAGAAAAAAAAAAGTGGTTGAAACAATAAATAAAAAAATCAACCAAAAGAGAAACAAAATTGGAGAAAGAGAGAGAGTATTGACCTTTTTGTCATGGATAACTTGGAAAAAATAGGGGAGAGAGGTGTAAATGAAGTAATTAATAAGAAATTAAGAAGAAATTTATATGAAAATTAAGATGGAAAAGAAAGGGTGGAAGTAGATGAAAGGTTGAATGAAGTGAAACTATTGAATTTAAGAAGATATAATGGAAAAGTTTTTAAAATCTAAAGAAAATCAAATGAAAATTAAAATAAAAAAATTATTGGAGGGGATGAAATATTGAACTAAAAAGACAATAATTGAAGAAGATGAAGGTTGAACAAAGTAAGAATTGCAAATAAAATAAAAATAAAAAAATAAAAGAAAAGGTGCTAAAGATGTAGCGCATAAAGAACTTTATAAAATTTATTACAAAACTCCACTATTATATATAGTATAGATATGTATAGACATTATTTTTGGTTTTTTTATTCTCCATATATAATATTATTTAGTTATAAACATCTAAATTAAAGTAGACAAATATGTAAAGGTAAAATATATAATACTAAAACTACTAAAGATGAATGTATAAAGTCAATAATCTATTTATATTTTTTTGTTAAACACGTCAGTAATATGAAAAATAGAAAGGTTTTAAATATTTAAAAAGCATTTTTAGTAGATTGTAATATATATAAAAAAAAAAAAAAAAATCTCAATATTTTATGTAACTTTTCCCATAAGATCAATATTATTGACATCCTTTATTTTCAAAAAACACTGAAACACATAAACGAAGAGATTAATTGTGCAGAATTGCAAGAGTATATATGTGATATTAGTATTTCATTTACAACATATACATGATTCATGGTCAGTTGGTATGAACTGTAATAATTACATCCTCTTCAATGATAGCAGCAGCAATTTCAGGTTGCATTAGTAACTTAAAATCATCTTTAACAGCGAGGCCATCTCTCCCTTATAGCCTTTAATTTCATGCACACTTCAAGCATCGTCAGTTGCTATGAGCCGTAACAATTACATCCTCTTCAATGATAGCAGCGGCAAATTTAGGTTCCATTAGTACCTCAAAATCTTCTTTAACAATGAGGCCATCTCTCTAAACACAGCTACATTGGCCTTCTACAGGTACTAGGCTGAACACAGCTACAAGAAATCCTATGGAACTGAAGTATTTCACTATCATATCCTTTCTACAACAAAGATTTATCAATGACATCATACAGACCAAACGTTGATTCCAAAAAGTTACGAAAATTAGTTAAGAATTATAAACCTAAAGTAGAGATGTAAGTAAAATAAAAAAAATCAACAAAGAGAGAGAGAGAGAGATAACCTTTTTTATGCGAAAAAACTATGTAGAGAATGACAAATTTATAGTGAAATAGTGTAAATAAGAAGAGGACCTGGATGTTGTATTCCAGGGTGATTTTGCGATGTAATTTTGTCAAGAGTCTTTCTCTATTTAATAAAGCCTCTCTTACCTTTTTCTCAAAAAAAAAAAAAAAAAGAAGAGTCAAAATAAGAGAAGAAGAAAGGAAAGATGATGAGTGATATTAAAGTAAATGATAGTGGAGAGATGAAAAGGTAAGAGGGAGATGAAAAGGTAAGGGAGGGAGAAAGGTTGGAGCAACTGAAAATATTATATAAAAAAAAGTAAATGTTAAAAAAATAGAGAAAAATTGGAAAGAAATAGGATAATGACGTGGTAGAAGTAAATAAATAAGTAGTGGACTGGATTTATTATAGGGTGATAGTGGAAGTAAATGAATAAGTAGTGTGCTGCATTTATAGGGCTGGGATTTATAGGGCTAAAAATTGTAAAAACTATTTTAAAATTGTAGGAAAAATTATATTATAAAAAAAAAAGAATGAAGTGGCAGCTGATGTGACGCAACGTGAAAGTAACAGCATTAAACGTTACGTTTCAACTTTTAGTAATATATAGATGTGTCATATAAGGCACTATTAAACAAACTATTATGTATAAGAACTAATATTGTTATCTTGAATATTTCATTTAAGTTGTATTATTATATTGTTTTAGAGGGAAAAACAAAGGAATCCCTTTTGTTCCTCTGCAAGATGTATCATCACAATAATATAAGCTGTCAGGAAAAATGAGAGAAAAGAAGAAAAAGTAATGCTTCAAATGGATAAATCACATGTACCATCTTTCTATATTAGCATTATTCACTGACTAGAGGAATAAATGATATGAACAGGACACAGAAATTTTTTTTTGACAACAACCAAAAGGAATAGATAGCACAGAAGTTTTAAAAATGATATCACAACCCTCCTGCTTAGTGGTAATTACTCATGAGATAAAAACTGAACCAGCAATGTCTTTACCCCTATAAAATTAACTAGTCGAAAGTACAACTTCTCACCTTCCCCACACAATTAGATATTCATGGGCAGTGATGGTCAAACTGTTCCACGCATCGCTTACATGTGGGGCAGTGCTTAGATCGAACAGGCCTTGTGATCTGAAAAAAAGTTATTAAGAAAACATACAGATATGTGCAGACATCCTCTCAAGCATTAAATGCATTTAAAATAATTTCAGAGTCAAAATTTGGAAAAGAAAAGGTCCATTGAGTAAACCTTGCAGGTAGGGCATAGTCGAGACCAATTTCCCATCCACTCAGAGGAACTGTTCAGATCAATATACAACAAAAGATCCTGCAAACCATCAAAATATCATTTGGAAACTAGCAACAACAATATAAGTCGACTAGCAACTTATCTTAATATATTTTAGTGTATAACACAAGCTCACACGTAGATAAAATTATATAAAGATAGAGGATGGTAGTTCAAGAAGACAGGTTATATACATGACTGCTCCTGTAAAAGATTCAGCTATAAAATGAATCCAAGAAATTACAAACATTTGATGGTCTAGCTTCATCTAGTGACATCAAGAAAATAAAGAATTAATAAATGCATATTTGAATCTCTCCCCAGAAAGCTCCCACTCTTCAAACGTTATCCTTTTCTTTTCCTTCCTGACATTCTATAAAATACACAATGACACTGCATTCCATACCTTATCCCCGAATAAAGTTGATTTTCTTCCCAACGTTGAAGCAAGCCATACACCATTCTTGGCATCACCCATCTCACACCAAACACCACAAAAACAAAAGATCACAACTCCATATCAAGTGGACAATAAATTAACAAATGATCCACATTCTCACCATTATGCTTGCACATGCAACACTGCACGAGTGCTATCTTCCGTTTTAGAAGATAAATTACTGTTAATGTTATCCCCAAGGCCTCAGCCCAAATGAAGAAAGAGACCTTTGACGAGGCCCTCACATTCCAGATAGCTTTCCAAGGAATCCCTCTTAACGCCTCATAATAGGACCAAACAGTAAAGGATCATTGCTGTTTATTTTCCACCATACCCTATTTGTCACACCAACATGTATTCTAACTGACTATAGCAGCTCAAAAAAAGTCATTGATTCTCCTAACTCCAAGTCTTGTGCCAGTCTAACAAAAATTGAATAACAATGCACACCATACGTCATACCAAAAAGTCATTCTTCTTCCATCACCAACAGAAAATCATATACCTAGAAAAAGTTTCCCACATTGTTTGGATATCACCTTCCAAACCCCTACCCATGGATTGATCGAACTGGATTCAAAGCCCAACCTCCCTCTTAGACACACGTAATTGCAAAGGCCTCCTAGAGGCTAGTTATAAGTGTATGCCTGATTGGAGTTTTTTTTTCAAGAATAATGCAGCATATATGCGGGTGTTTCAAGGATTATCAGTGTTGATCTGAATGCAAAGAGATTTGATGAAGGTATTGTGACACTTGGTGCTATCAAAATCTGATGATATAGTATGGAATGCTTGAGTTGCTGGGTTTTCATTTATTAGTCTTTTATGTTCATTTTCCTTGTTCTTGTCAACAGCCAAGAAATTTGGTGTCACCGAGTTTGTGAGCCCAAAAGACCATGACAAGCCTGTTCATGAGGTTGGTTTACTTTAAAATGCTAGAAAAATTTTTCCATGGTGAAGGTGCAAACAACTTTCACGGCTTTTCTAAATTTCTTTGACTTCTTTAGGTGCTTGCTGAAATGACCAATGGTGGAGTTGATCGAAGTATCGAGTGCACTGGAAGTATCAATGCCATGATTTCTGCATTTGAATGTGTTCATGATGTAATTTCCCACGAGCTCCTGTTCATGTTATAAATAGAATTTATCTCGAATCCATTCTTCTAAAATCTGTCATATGGTATGTTTCTTTGCAGGGATGGGGTGTTGCTGTACTTGTTGGTGTCCCAAACAGAGATGATGCATTTAAAACCCACCCAATGAATATCATGAATGAGAGGACTGTCAAGGGTACCTTCTTTGGCAACTACAAACCACGGTCTGACTTGCCCTCGGTGGTTGAAAAGTACATGAATAAGGTAAGCTGAATTTATTACTGAAAAATAGAATGTATAGATTAGATCACTTTGCAATCCGCATATAGGATTACTTCTTTTACTTAAATGCTAGTTTTTGTGCACGTGACTGACAGCAATTTTGATCAAGAAAATGGTCTAATGACCACTAGAAGACTCTAGTGGCCTCCATGGTATACCTTAATTAAGTACTTATTTGAATGCTTTAATCCTGCCTCAAGATCCGACAAGTGTTGAGGAATAAACCAATGAAGTGAATTTCATACCATACCGGCCGGTACGGTCGGTATATACCATACCGGCCGGTACGGTCGGTATATACCATACCGACCAGTAAACCGGTACAGATAACCCCCTTGTTTTGTACCAAAAAAAATGCTGGCCATACCGGCGAAATCCGGCTGTTTCGACCGGTAAATGCATACTGGACCGAAAAAAAAAAAAAAAAAAAAAAAAAAAACGTTCTCACTCTCTCATCTCTCCACTCACCAGAGTCACTCGCAATTTCTCAAACTCATAGCGCATGGTCTTTCCTCCCTCAAATTCCAGATCTTCCTTCTTGACCAGCGTTCTCTTTCTCTCTTTCAAATTTACTTTCTCTTTCCTCTTTCTTGGTTGCATCCAACTTAAGCCAATAGCTTGAATTTTAACTTCTTTAAACACCCAATAAAGTTGACAGCTTGCAAAAGTGATGTATAAAGTCAAAAGCAACTTTCATGAGTCAGATTTTTGGAATTTTTTTAATTATTTCCAAGACCCTAAAACGGTCAAAAGTCCTTTCACATGTCTTTTTTTTTTTTTTTTTTTTTTTTTGAGAAACCTCCCTACTCAGGAAGGGAGAAAAAAAACATAACTACTGCAAATCTTTTACAACAAAGCTAAAAATATTTGGAGGCACTTCCTCCATCCAAACTCTTAAAGGAAAAGAAAACCTAGCATCCCTAGCTAGCGCATGGGCTACATGATTGCCCTGCCGCCTTACATGGATGATATAGGAGGATTGAAAATACCCCCTTATAGACATAAAGTCTTTTACTAAGTGGCCTGTCAATGCATTTAAAGCCGACCCCGACTGCAAGCATTTCACCACTAACTCCGCATCCCCTTCAAAACAAACCCGGCTAAAGCCAAGTTCCCTTGCAAACAGAGCTGCTCTTCGTGCTGCCATCATCTCAAGGACCTCAACTGTTGCTGGCAGCCTAACCTTTTCCGACAATGCTGCAAGCACCTGCCCTTCACTGTCGCGCAGCACCACCCCAATACTGGCTGCCTGCTCCTCCCTGAATACCGCCCCATCAAAGTTAGCTTTAATGGAGTTCTCTGCCGGAGGCTGCCATCGCACCAGGCCAACTTGCTTCTCTACAACCCCCCCCTATTTTCCTTGCTGAAACTCAGCCAACAAGGATGAGGCTAACTGAGCGATTTTCGAACATGGCTGAGTAGCTTCATTTGAGCGCAACTTGTTTCTCCGCATCCAAATAAGCCAAGCCGACATCACAAACACCTCCATATTTTTACCTTCAGCCTTCATCATACTTACGAGGTCCCACATATTCTTCACAGACCGGTAATTATTCCTCACATCAGCACAGGAATGCTCCCACACCTCACGGACCTACACACAGTCCCAAATGGCATGGACTTCATCTTCATTCAAACATCCACACTGATCACACATGGAGGAATCTACCACTTTCCTTTTTTTTTTTTCTTTTTTTTTTCTTTTTTTTTTTTTTTTTTTTTTTTTTTTTTTTTTTTTTTTTCAGATTTTCCTTTGTTGGAAGCGCTCTTGAGCAAGCCCGCCAAGTGAACACCTTCACCTTATTAGGAACCTTCAAGTGCCAGATGAATTTCCAAAAACTTCTTACCCCATCAGATTCTGAGCTAGAAGGTAGAGAGCTCATTTCCTTTTCGCATAGTAGCTGGTAACCTATTTTGACTGAGTATGACCCCAACCTGCACCTTGGCCATGATAAGCAGTCATCTTGGTCCGTAACACACAAAGGAATGCTCTTAATTCTTTGAGCTTCAAAGGGCAGAAAGAGGTCATCCACAAGCTGCTCATTCCAACCTCCTCCCTCCGGCTCTAGTAGATTTGTAACTACCCAATTTTTTGCCTCCTCAATTTTTGGTGAAACAACACAAGCCGAAGCCTCCCCAGGTAGCCACCTATCATTGTAGATATTGATCTTTGTGCCATTCCCCACTCGCCATAGCAAGCCCGATTGAACAAGCTTACTAGCCTTAACAATGCTTTGCCATGCATACGACCCCGAAACTACCTTTGCATCGAAAATTGACCCACTTGGGAAGTACTTGGCACTAAAAACCCGGTAAAAGAGGGAAGAGTGATCTACTAATAGCCTCCACACTTGCTTTGCGAGCATAGCCTTATTAAAATTTTCCAAATCCTTGAAGCCCATACCTCCTAACGCCTTTGGTTTGCACAATGATTCCCAATTCTTCCAATGAATCTTACGTTGGTTTCCCTGTTGACCCCACCAAAATTTCCTAATCATCATCTCAATATCGTTTAGAAGTCTGGATGGGAGTTTGAAGCAACCCATGGCAAAGGTGGGTATAGCTTGAACTACCACTTTTAGAAGCACCTCCCTACCTGCTTGAGAAAGGAGTTTTTCCTTCCAACCTTGGAGCTTATTCCAAACTCTTTCTTTGATAAAATTAAGGTTTGCCTTTTTATTTCTCCCAACAACTGCCGGAAGACCAAGTTACTTCTTATATTCCTTCACTTTGCTTACCCCCAAAGCTTCGATTATCTCAAGCTTCTTCTCCTCCGAAGTAGCCTTACTAAAGAACACGGTGGTTTTTTCTCTATTAAGCTTTTGACCGGAGGCTTTCTCATACAACACCAAAATACCTTGAATAGCATCCAAATCACCCTTATTTGCTCGGAAAAATAGTAGAGTGTCGTCAGCAAAGAATAAATGAGAAATCTCATTTTTACATAGTGAGAATCCCCTAATGGCTTCGGACCTGGCTGCCTGTTGCAATTGGCAGTTTAAAGCTTCAGAACAAATTAAGAATAGGTAAGGAGAGAGAGGATCTCCTTGCCTAATACCCCTAGTCGGCCGGATATCACCCTTAGGAACTCCATTCACTAGGATTGAGTAGGACGCCGAAGTTATGCAACTCATTATCAAAGCCACCCAACTCGCATTAAAGCCCATCTTCAACATTGTTGCCTCCAAGAAATTCCACTCCACCCTATCATAAGCCTTGCTCATGTCAAGCTTCAAGGCCATGAAACCCCCTTTTTTTGATTTTTGGTTCTTCATGTGATGTAAAGTCTCAAAAGCTACAAGTATGTTATCGGAAATTGCCTTGTCTGATTGGAAGGCACTTTGAGATTCCGAAATAATCGCTGGTAACGCCCTTTTAAGCCTGTTTGCTATCACCTTTGATACAAGCTTATACATTATATTATATAAAGAAATAGGACGATATTCAGAGACTTTTGTAGGACATTTTACCTTTGGGATAAGGGTGATAAAAGTCCGATTTATGGATGAAGGGATAACACCCGAGGTGAGGCAGCTCAACACCGCTTCAGTCACATCTTCACCCACCGACGACCAATAATGCTGGAAAAAGAGGGGGGGGAGACCATCCGGTCCCGGAGCCTTCAAAGGGGCCATTTGATTCAGGGCCGTGACCACTTCTTCCTTGGAGAATTCGCCCAAGAGCACATTATTCATCTCCTCAGTTACTTCTCTACAACCTTCATCCTTCATCCACATTTGTTTGAACCTCTAAGGTTTATTTATTCGCTTTGGTATCCCTAGTAAGTGAATCATAATCGGCTTGTGATCCGATGTGCCACACTTCAAATGAGTCACTTTTGTGGCCGGGAACATAGAGAGCCACTTTGCCATACCAACCGCTCTATTGAGTCTTTCCCACACCGTATGCCCCTCCTCATGCCCATTGCACCAAGTGAATTTGTTCCCACAATAGCCTAAGTCTTGGAACCCACATTCATCCAACACATCCCTAAACTCCTCCATTTGCCTATTTGGTCTATGCCGCCCCCCCCCCAATTTCTCATGGGCTCATATAATTTCATTGAAATCACTCGCACATAACCAAGGTAATGAAAATTTTGAATTTAGTCTTCTCAAAGTAGCCCATGAGATGCAATGATTGTTTGTTTCGGGTTCACCGTAGAAACCCGTAAATCTACACTTACCCTCCTTTCCTTTATTAATGACCGCATCAATATGATTTGGTGAATAAGTATCCACCGAGAAATCCACTTCTTCTTTCCAAAAAACCACCACCCCTCCACCCCTCCCCTCTCTAGAAAATTCAATCATTCCATCAAACTTCCACTTGTCACGTAAGTAAATTAGCCTAGCTTTTTTCAACCATGTTTCGGCCACAAACACAATTGAGGGAGAATGAGCTCGTATTAAATCCCCAAGCTCCTGCTCTGTCTGAGGGTTCCCAAGTCCTCGACAGTTCCAACTTAAGATATTCATTGCTGTTGGCAGGGCTGCATCACAGCCTCCACCATTAAATAATCATGTTCCTGACCGGAGTATGAAACCAATCTCTTTTTATTTGGTAACTCACTGTGATCCCCCTCAGAAGCTAACCGTTTAGCATTTTTTTTAACCACCCCAGGAATAACATTCTCAACTAGCCATGCACTATCTTTTTTCCCAATTCTTTTGACTTTTCCACCCTAGCACTACTTTTCCTAGAGCCAATAACATTAGAAATGTCACATAAAGCTGATTGGGTGATAGGTACACTTACCAAGTTGCCCTTCTCTTCACGTGCATGTGTGGTCACCATCTCCTCAACTACTTTTGCTTCTACACTTTCCACTGCCCCTTGTATAAACTCAGCCCTCCCTGCTGTACTAGCTTCCTTTTTTCCCTCATACTTTCCTTCTATAGAAACTCCTTCAGTCACGCCACTCTTCTTGTCAAATCTCGCCAGCTCCTTGTCAATCTCGCCTAGCCTGTCCTCAAAGCTTTTCCCTGAAACACGGCTTTCAATCACAGCAACATCAGAGTTCAAGTCTTCCCCTCCTGACACCATGTGTTTCGCATTTAATGCACCCTGGAAAGTACCTCCTTTCCCTGTCTGCACCAGCTCCGCCACAGGAGGTTGATCATTGGCCTGAACAACCATCGGCTCCACCCCACTCTCACTGCTAACATCCTGTTTTTTCTGGGCTTTCTTTGCTGCATAGAATCCTGGCACTTTTAAGACTGAACTTCTTCCCTTCCCAAAGGATGTTGCACGAATCCATGCACCGTAGGCTTGATTCTCCTTTGTAAGCTTCCCTTCACTTTCTATCCACAAGTCACAGTCTCTATCCACATGATTCAGACACCCACACCAGTAACATATGTTGGGAAGTCTTTCATATTTGAAAGACACCCAACTTTGCTCGCCTTGTGACAGAGATATCCTTCTTCCCCTGCACAGGGGTTTGCTTATATCTGTAGTGACCTTCATTCTTAAAAAACTCCCTCCATCCGTCTCTTCCTCATCAATGTTCTTACACACCTCCCCTACAGCCTCACAGAGCTTCTCCGCCACTGTTTTGTTCATAAATCTGATCGGAACATCGTGTATTTGGACCCATATCGGAATCTTGTTGAACTCTAGGGCCTGGAGTGGAACTTCCTTGTCATACCATTGAAGCACAACCAGATGCTTATCAAAACTCCAGGGGGAATTGCTCATTATCCTTTCACATGTCAGTTGTTCTTTTTTTTTTTTTTTTTTTTTTAAGCCCTTGGTTAGTTCACGTGTGAAAGCACTGAAAGGTAAGCTTAGTATTTTAAATTTAACTTGATTTTTAATTCTTTTTATAGATATAGATGTATAGACTTGGGCTTGGGCTTGTATGGGGTTTAAGATTACAAATTAGTCTAATCTATGAATTTATATATATATGGGCTTTAAACATTATATATATATATATATATAGCGGTAAACTCGAAACGATATACTGGTATTGACCGATATCCGAAATATATCGTACCGCTGATTAAACTAGTACAGCCTCCGGTACGGTATTGACTCGCTTGGAATAAACAAAAGATAAAAATATAAATCCAAAAAGTCCAGAGAAATTATTCTTAAACTCCAAAATGAAATAAGACCATCTTTTTTTTCCCCCTTTAATTCTTCTAATTCTTCCTTCTTGTCTGATTGTTCTTGCTTTTAAGGTCTTCTTTTTCATTATGGATAAAGTTTAGCTACAAAATTAGTTGTAGCCTTAGGTTGCAAACTTACTTAATATCTTTTTATTGGATGTAAATTTTGACAAATCCACCATTGGGTTATATCTTTTTCTTATATCATCCATGCTTGCAAAATTTCAAAAAAATTAAAAATCAATAGCTATGTCATCAATAAATTTTTTAAATTGCAATTTTTTGTAATTTAAAATTATGCACAAAATATAATCTTATAGATCATAAAGTAAATGATATCCGATTGACACAAAATTTAACATGTGTATTAAGGACGTAAAGAACATGCAATTCAACGGCTAGATTTTCAAAATATGTTGTAGTATTTATTTTATTGAGTGAGTTTATAGTCCTAAGTTACAACCAATTTTGTAACTAAACTTTGTCCATTCATTATTTATCAAGAATTACCTTTACATGGCTTGTATTTACTATTTAGAAATCCATGTAATTTATTCCGCTTCACCCTCTTTTCTTTGTTTTTTTGGTTAGTTTTGTCAGTCTAATTATATTGTTCTATTTTGTGGCACGAGCTTGAGGTAGAGAACTTCATCACTCATGAAGTCTCTTTGTCGGAAATCAACAAGGCCTTTTGAGTACATGCTTAGAGGTGAAGGCTTTAGATGCATTATCCGCATGGATGCATAGAGCAGGGTTGAAATGATGAGTATTTCTGAGTGTAATTGAAGAAAAAAGAACTTTTACGCACAAATGAAATTAGCTTCTGGTAGGATAGTTTTGGAGCAAAGTCCTGTGTCTCTCTTTAGAGTGCTGTAAAAGAATTGAAATGTCTATTTCCCAGATCATTTAATCAAAATACTCCGATGAGTTTATATTGAACTTTTAGCATGTTTTCTTGTCTCTTCAAGTTACCAAATGATATACCCTTATTATTCATCAAATAAAATGAATTATTGATTTTAAGATTCCTGACGGGCTGAAGATTATATATCCCAAAGCAGCGCAGTGCCTATGGTGAATACTCACCAAAACAGTTCTCCCCTAAATCAAAGCAATTCTCATCACCCTCTCACATTCAGTATTCCCATCAATGTTTTAGGCAACCTCAAATTCTCAGTTTTATATAAACTAGTCGTAGATCCACGTGATGCACGAAAAAATTTGATATGATTATTTTTTATTAGATAATTATTGAATTAATATGTCAGATTGTATATTTTAAAAGTTCAATATGTGTTATTTGAAATTATGTTTTAAATTAGAAGTTTTTTGTAGTCAAGTATTATATATAGTGAGATATGTATGAAAACACAATGATATATATATATATATATATATATTTAAGTTGATAGTGTGAGAACTATTAGACCAAGTTGTAACTAATTATACTTTGTTTATGACTATACAGATATATGCAATTCAACTCTTATAGGTACATTTTCCTCCAAAACATAGATCCACATCTCTTTCTTCCTCACAAGTGAAAAAGTAAATAAAGATAACTATACAATAGATCATTATCAATAAATTATATATCATAAAGTGGAAATATAAAATAAAATAAAATGCAAAAAGAAAAAATTCCTCAAGTATCTATACATAAAAACATTAATAGCTTAATGATGCTTTATAGTAAATTATATTTTATCTTATTTTCTTTTTGGCATTTTCAGTAAAGATGATCAACTAAGCAAAGTAAAAGCTTACCAAGAAAGTTCAAATTCACTAAAAATTTGATGGTGGAGATGTTAATTATTTGTAATAAAATGACCAAAAAAAAAAAAAAAAGTCAAGGAACTTATAGCAAAATGTTTTCTATACAAAATTCCAGTAGAAGGGAGACTAATAGGCCCTCCACTTTTTTCAAGACATGGGAGATTATAAGAGACCATACATCCTCTACCTACCCTTTTCTCTTTCTCAATTTCACATTACTAAAGAAGTATTTGAAGCTAAAAGCATTGTAAATACATCTATGTTCAATGAAAGTCCATTGTTAGGCACATTCAAATTTGTAGCCATGTATAAACTCAAATTTCTATTAAAAAAAAAAAAAAAAAATCTACATATTAACCCAAACCAAAATTCAAAAAAAGCTATAAGAGTGATTTGTGATGGGAAATTTGAAAAATATAACACAAAAAAAATCAAATAAAAAAACCATCAACCTAAATTAGAGTTATAAGAAAGAACAAAAATCAAGAGAGAGAGTATACTCACAATTTTTGTATAGAAAAAAATATGGATTGAATGGAATAAATGATATCAAATTTATACAAAATAAGAGGGGGAGAAGAAGAGTCAAAATATATGAAAAAGGAAATGATGAAGGAAGTTTAACGGTAAAGTAAAGAGTAGTAGAGAGATAAAGAGGCAAAGAGGGAGGGGAAAAGTTGGAGGAAGAGAAGAAGATTTTTTTTTTTCTTTTATAAATTAGAATAGGAAGATGAAAAGTTTAAATATTCAATTTTAACAATTACTTGAAACTAGTTGCGGTCCCGTGCGCTATGCATGATAATTTTTTTTAGGGTGGTCTTTTTGTTATTAATATTTATCATGTTATTACGTCTCAAGCTGTGTTATATATGTATTACCAATATATAGTAGGATTCATGCTGACAGAAGCTTTTGCTCATGGACCTTTATTTGTTTTATTAGAGATTACTATTTGGAACAAAATGAGGATAATTTATAGTAGAATTGATTTTTTTTTAAATGTTAATTCTACCATGCTCGGTTGACTAATTTATACATTTTCAAGTCAATTGAACACATTTTGCATGTTACATGTAATTCCTTGTTTCCATAAGGATAAGGACATTCACAATCCCATTGATCCACTCCAATATTTTTGCATGCTTGGTTTTTTGGGATACAAAATGTGTTTGTTACGAAAGTTGTATGTTGAAGGATTTGTCAATAGTTTTGGAGAATTTCTTTTTTCTTTCCATTTGGTTGATTTGGAATCAAAAATAGTAGTTGTATTCCCTCATCATTTGATTCACATAACAGCGCAATTGCTAGTCCATATTTTGCTTTTTGTCCCCTTCTATGTTGGGTTGAAGAAGGATTTCTTTTCCCCTTGTAATTTGATCTTATACAAAATATTTGTGACCACGTTGTATGCCCATTTTGTGATTGTGTAGTTGTATCATGTTTTTTAGTTTGTAATTTTTAAGATGTTTAGGATTGTAATTTATAGTGTTGTGTGTGTTTTATGGATTAGTGATTGCTCTAGTTATTAGCAATAATTTTTCATTGTCAATTAAGTGAATAAAATCTTTTCATATACCCTCTATAATAAAGCCCAAGCCTTATATTATTTAATATATGTTTCAATAATAGTTGATGTTTAATGTTCTCCTCAATGAAACCTAAGCCAAATAGTCTTTCACGCTACAATACCTGTTCAATTGCCACTTTCCTTAAGAAAATCAAAAGACAACAATATTAAGTTATTGTCTTTTACAATATCAAAAGTCTCTTATAATTAAATTATTAATAATATTGAAATGGCTGAAACAATCATTAATATCCAGTTCTTTAGCTCTTCCTCTCTTTATTTAACTTAATACTTCTTCATACCCATTCAATTGCCACTTTCCTTAAAAAAAAAAAAAAAAAAAAAAAAAGACAATATATTTGACCTATCAAAACTCTAATACAAATTAATTATTAATAATTTTGAAGTAGCTGAAAAGTTATTAATATCCACATCATTTATTTTACCTACACATAGTAAAAGGTAAAATGAAATGTTGGAAAATGTGATATTTAAATTGGGTAACTTTATTTTTTATGTTACTTACATTATTACTGGAGGAAATATCCTTGGTAGCTATGTTGTTTTTATTTTTTTCCTAATGCACTGTAACATTTCATGAGAACACTTTATGCGGATTTTTTTTTTTTTTGAATTTAAGTGCTTCTGACAATTGTGTAAATTTCAAGCAGTAATTCAAAAAATAATTGATGTTATATGTTCATGCTTTGATTGTGTAATTCTATTATGGATTTGGGTTTTAACTTATAAGTTATTTAGGAACTCTATATACTCTACTTCTTTAGATGATTAAAAATATATACTATTACCATAACTCTCTCTCTCTCTCTGTGAGAGAAAAAATATATAATTTAATTGATTTGGAGGTTGTAGTTGAATTTAAATGTTGAATAAAATGAGCCTAGATTATATTTTGATTGTTAAATAATAAAGTTTTTATTTCAGCTTCATTGAGTAAATTTCATGGAATAGAAGTAGCTACAGTTGCCAACTACTATTGATGCGATTCATTATTTTTCTATATTTTATAGTTTATTTTTATCAATGCTAGTATTTAATTGGAGACCCTTGATTCATGTACCTCATGGGGTCAAAAATTTTGCTGCTTTATTTATTTTTTTGTTATTTTAATGATAATCAAAGTAGGTAGAAGTTAAGAATGTAGGTAGTATAACTTGTATAAGTTTCAATTTTCCAAAAAAGATTTTATTATTAATGGATCAAAGAATTTTACTTGATTGTTTTGACACAATATGAATTCCTATATCTGAATTCTCATCCTTTCTTCTCGTTATATTTGTTAAGCTTTAGTTGAAATATAAATGTTTTTCCAATGAGCTTTTATACTACTACAACTACTACTATTATTATTAATGTTGCTTATGAAACTCATATGAAGTCTTGTTATTTAAAAAACATAAAGTAGAAACAATAGCTTGTAAAGAAAAAACAAAAACAAAGGAACGCAAATCTGCTTTCAACCATTACAATTTTTTTTTTTTGAGAAATATTTACGACATGTTGCCAATCCCGCAGCTTGAACTCTTTCCCCCCTAGACTCCTAAGCACTTTGTGCATGGAGAGGTGCCAATTCAGCTACAGGGCTTTTGGCCCAAGTTTAATGAAAATATCCTTATTTAATAATATTATCATATGATACTTGAAAGATTATAAACTATGGTCTATAAAATTTATATTATTTTAAACTATGGTCTATAAAATTTTAGAAGTACAACCCAAAAATATGGGTATTACATTTGATAAACGATCACAACCCAAAAATAAAAGTAAAATTTAGATTACCTAAAATTCTAATTTTAGAATTTCTTTATGATTATTTGAATTAGATGCACCAAAGACCAAACATAGGAATTTTCAATTAGAGAGACAAATACTTATGAAAATAGAGTCACATCCATATTGGAAAAAGCATACAATCTAATGAACCAAAAATCATGCCCATCAATTGATGGTGTCAATCTTGCACAAAAGTATTATAAAACTTGAGTTATGGTATTTGTCTATTAACAAAACATCAAACACGTGATGAGCAAATCACCATATAACCTTAACATTTAAACTATAAAGATTGAAAATTCAGACGTTAAATTAAGAAAGTGCATTGCTAACATAAATAAAGCGACACTAACCTTTTGCATTAACCTTTATATTTGTTGGGCATTTGCCTATTCCCATAGCATAGGGCCATTTCTTGGAGGCTCATAAAAAACACCCATATCAATATCACAATACGCATTACATGTCACTAAAACTATCAATGTTCATATTTTAATAGTACAACTTAAAAGGAGAAAGGAAAACAATTAAATTTGATAAAAGAGTATCTGCAATAATGTTTTAGACAACATCATATATTGTAATCCTTGTCTACTTTGGTAAAAGAATGGTAGTCCTACCGTAGAGAGACAAAGACAAAAACACTTACAATCTTGAATATTGTTCAACCTGGATTTAAAGGGTAATTTGTAATTTTTTTTAAATAATCGATTAGAGTAGATAAACAATCAAAGAGAACAACAACAGCAACAACAAAAAACTTAAAATATAAAATCAATTGCATCAACCAAAAGTAGAGTTCTAGAGAATAAAAAAATTTGTCAACTTAAAGCAAAGATGTAAGAAAAATAAAAATAAAATCAACCAAAAAATTGAGAGAGAGAGAGAGAACTTTTTTTTTTGTGAGGGAAAACTATGCAAAAAATGGAAAAGAGAATGATGAATTTATAATAAAATGGTGTGAATAAGAAGAGACAAAATAAGAGAAGATGAAGAGAAAGATGAAAAGTTATATTAGAGTAGAAGGTAGTGGGGAAATGAAAAGGTACGGAGGGAGAAAGTGTAAATATTAAAAAAAAATGTTAAAAAATATTATAGAAAAATTAAAAAGAAATAGGATAATGACGTGGACGCTGATGTGGCTTAACAAAAGCGTAGCAACAATAAATGCTACGCTCCAGCTTTTAGATATATATAGATATAGATTAGAAAGAAGAAAATGAAAAGTTGAAATCAATTTAGGTAGTTGAATAGTAAAATATTTGCATTTGAAACAAATGAATGGTAACATGTTGAATAGTAATGGAGTGCATTAATAGGTTTGTCCATAAACTATATTTGATTATTTTATATAAAATAAAATAGAAAAATCATAAAGGAATTTTTAAAAAAAAAAATATGACGTGGCTGATAAGGTGGCTCAACAAGAGTATAGCAACATTAAATTTTACGTCTCAGCTTTTAGATATAAATATAGATGTGAGATTTTGTTAAAAGTGAAGAAGTATAGAAATTCTATAGCTCTAGCCCGAAAGAACCACACAATAAAAGAAAGCCTAGTACAAACACTACACAAAGCAGCCAAGGTTACTAACAAGCCATAAATTTTTTTTTTTTTTTTTGAAAAAAAAAACCTAAGCTAAACAGCAGCTAGACTATAACAATTAAACTAGAAACTAGAAGCAGCATTCCTGCTTCCATCTTCTATTAAACACAGAGAAGCCAACCCTCCAATTGCAACAGATCACCCTGTTGATCATAGAATTCTTCACTTTCATGCGGAAACTAACTCTAGATTTAATGTTGCTCCTAAAAATGTGTTGTGTTTCTCTGTAACCAGATGTGGTACACTGCAGCAGCTAAGACAAGCCTGCTGACAGCACTTTAAAGCTTTTATTCTTCAAGCGCCATTACTCCATTGAAGCAATTGCACCTAACCCCAGTCATAATCAGAGTCATCCATCAAACTCTAAACTTTGACTTAATGCCAAATCCTTCTAGATATGGAGCAATCAAAGAAAATGTAGCCCCTAATCTCATGCTTCCTTTGGCAGAAAACACGTAAAGTATTCCCTTGATAACCCCATTGAATCAACCTATCCCTTGTAGATAGTCTATTCCCCTAGGCAAGCCAACAAATAAAGTTGTGTTTTGGAATGTTTCCAAGCCAATGTCCACCAGTCCACCTCGGGTAATTTCATTCTATTAGTCTCCCAAGTAGATTTACAAGAGAACATACCAGAATTTTGTTGGGTTTTGTGGAGCCTAGTTGTGTTTGATTCGGATTATGACCCGACCATATATAAAAGTGCTACAATTTTTAATGCGATTTTTTTCCTAATGATGAAGAACTAACCTCTCTTACAACAAGAGCCTCAACTTCATAAAGTTTGTCTAAAATTATAGTATGTTAGATTACTACGTAACATCTAAATAATATTCTTTTAGGCCTCTACGTTAGTATCTGTGTTTTAAAATCTAATAGAATTTCTCCTCTTGTTTAGAGGCTCAATCAGCTAATCAACTGCTATCAAAAAGCAAACAATCAGATTGGAGGCATCACCAATAGTCCTTAGGGGGTGCGAGATGTGATTCATATGAATCTTGGATGTCTTCGTTAGTACAAAAGAAGGTGTCAACTAGTTGAGCTACAACTACAAGGCTCTTGATGATCTTATAATTAAAATGTGAATAAGTTGAGAGATATCTTCATTATTAGGTTCACTGACGAACCTCATAAGCGGATTCCATAACAACCTGTATGAAGTGATTTTTGTATGAGCCCGGGATGCAAAAAGGCTTACAAAAGTAGATGCCAGCAACTACTATGGAGACGGATTATGGAGAGCATCCTCTTTCTGATGTTCGTAGAGCTTCCTCATGAACCCAAGACTGCAATATTGATATCAAACCAGCTCTAGCCTTCTTAAGAACATGAAATTCTTGACGAGGGTTATAGGGATTGAAATTGTATTGATCCCAAAACTAGATTGGGCTCAAACACTAACGACTCAAACAATAAATTTGTAGAGCGTGGATAGACGAACTAGATTTATCCTAGAAGAAAAATGATTAAATTCAACGTTTCAAGATGGTTTGACACAAATAAGATTATCAAATTTATCCTCAGAACAAATTAAGTTATTTGTTTCATATGGTTTTCTTCAAGACAGAAATTGTATAAGAGTTCCAATCTTCCTTCTCAGTGCCTTCTTCCGGGTTATATATTGCAATCTTGGTGTCATCCTTACCACACACGTGTAGGTTAGATTTGGGGGACTCCTTCCTATCCTATCCAGCACCTCCTAGAACCATCAACCAGTAGCTGTAAGGCTGCTTGATCACTGTTCAAGCATCATTTCCACATTAATGCGGCGAGAGAGTTGGTTGAAAGGCATTTAATGCGGAGGTAACAGCTTTTGAAGATATTTGTTTACCTTTCTTTTCTTATCCCTGGTCCAATGTCCCATCCTTAGTTGTGGTGTAACTCTGAAATAAGTCTGTGATGGTATGACACTCAGATTTACCTCGGACACACGTTGCCGAGAAGACTTTTGTCCTCAGACGCTTATTAGACCCATCTCACATTGTTTCTAATTCTCTCTTAACTTTATTCTCTTCATAGCCTTATTTGGGCCTCCTCGGATGGTTTAACATCCTCGGATAGGGTTATAGGCCCAGTTAATACTGCTTTTAACAATACTTCCTAGTTAATTGGCCCCCATAATAGCCCCTCAAAATCTTGCTTTTTGACTCCTCGGAAGAAAATGATGATTTTGATATCCTTATCCCATTCTGTTTTGGCTTTTACTTTGTATTCCTGACCTCCTACATGTCTTTTCATATGCTCTGGATACGCTCCTGACACTTTGGCATCTAGAGCGTATCAGCATTAAATTTTGGAGATGCCCCTGTCCCCCACGTTCAACAGTAAGATGTAAATCGCACGGTGGATGGTTTTTCTTGTTTTTCGAGCGAGAATTTTCCGGCTTGTAACTTCTACGCCACTATAAATAGTTTTTCCAAATCAATTCTCTCTCTTACTTTCAACAATCACACAATCCTAGAGCTCATACACTGAACCTGTCACTTTCTTTCATTTCCTTGTGCGTCTACAAATACTAGACTCTTGTCCCAGGACCCTTTTTCAAACCTGCAAGTCTTCTTAAAACCTCTTTTTAACTTTCATCTTAAACTTGTTAATTTTTCTTTGAAACTCCTTAGGAAAATGGGTAAGTTCGAAGATCTGGTTAAATCCGAGGAGGGTATGAAAAGTTTTCGGGCTAAGTATAGGATCCCACCAATAGTGGGCATGAGGTCTGCTGCCCAGGGGGAATGAGTTGGCGCTAGGAAGACAGGGGAGGTGGTCATTCCCATGATCACCTTTATAGAAGGGGGAATGACCATTCCCATAGGTCCTATCACGAGAAATTATCTTAGGTTTTTTAGGTTATCTCCCACACAATGTGCTCCAAACATGTTTAGGGTCCTGGGAAGTATAGAAGCCTTAAATGAGAGAATGGACTTGAACCTGACCCATCATGATGTGAATTGAGTGTACAATCTACATAATTTGAAGGGGCAAGGATATTACCTCAAATTGATGTATCCCGCAGTAAGATTAATCCAATGCCTTCCCACTTCAAACAAAAATTTAAAGGACTTTCTTATTTTTTCCGGGGAATGGCACGATGGCTTGCATTGCCCAATGAAGGAGGGAGTTTTAGGTGGGAGTATGGCCATGGGCTCATAAATTTTGGTTTACACTTTTCTTTGTTTATTCTGTGTCTCAATACCCTTGTTTCTCATGAAACCTTCATTTAATTCAATGATTTTGCAAATAGGCGTTATACCAAACCTAACCTCAATTTAGTCAACAAAGCAAGCTTGGATAGGGTGTTGCGAGCAGAGATATATGTGAACGAAGCTGACGGTCAACTCCAAGCAGCTCATTTGATCCTCGGATACACCCCTCTTTCATTCGCCTTCCAAGCTCCTAAGTATGTAATCCGAGCTCGTGACCCTCGGCTCCAACGTATCAGCGTTGCCTACCAGGGATTTATCGTTCCAGAGGGTGTCTCGCTCCCTAGAGACACTCCTTCCAACCAGCCACTTTTTGTTGCCAGTCTTTCAGCAGGAGCATCTGCATCCCAACTCGTCCTTAGAGAAGAAGAGGAAGAAGGGAGGAAGAAGTAGAAAAAGAAGAAGAAAGAAATACGGACAAAATGGTAGATTTGACAGACTCTTTGGACGAGTTCGAGGTTTTCAATCAGACCATACACTCTAAGGATGATCTCGACAAAATAGGTGTACAAAGGAAACCTCAAAGAAGTCTTATGGAGTTGATATAAGAACCAGCCCAAGAAAAGTGCACCGGGGAGACCTGCACAGTCTTAGATTCTTCCTCCTCCTACCAAGTCTCCTCCTCCTGCTCCTCACCAACCCTCCCACCAACCTCCTCAGCCTGTCAAAATTGAAGCCGCTGATTTGAAAAGGTGAAGGGAGCAGAAAGGGAAGGACGTGGTGGATACTGGAAAATCTCGTTCGACCCGGGAAGAAGAAGTCCAACGAGCTGCGAAGCAGCAGAAGACCAGCCATACCTTACAGTGGGGCTAGGAGAGGTCAGACACCCAACCTCCTGAGCCACAAGCTTGGCTGCCAGCACTTATGCATGGTGGGGAGCCCTTGAGGGATGACGCATCACTTAAGGACTTTAACGGTGGCATTGGGTGCCACGTAGCCTCAGCTGTAGAGGAGGCTTTATTGCTTCCAAGGGACATGGCCGAACTGAAAAATGCAAGGAAGAATGAACTCATCCTTAACAATAAAAGATACTTGGGAATGGTATAGTGTCAATTCTCTTCCCCTCTTTTTTTTTTTTTTTTTTTTACTTGTAATTATTATTTACTGATGTGTGCTTTTTACTAACTATGATGTTGATCTTTGCCTTTTAGGTTATCCAAAATACTTTTAGACTGGATGAGTTGTTCAACAATTGTTGTCAATAGTTAGAGGGTGAAAGGAAAAAATAGGCGTCTGCTGTACAAACTTTGACCATATCGGAACACAATCTGGCCGAGGCAAGGAAACAATTAATTGTTGAAGAGAAAGCTTGCTGCAGCGCTGATTTTGCCTTGGAAGGTGCACAAAGGCAAACGAAGGATCAGAGGAAGCGCCTACACGAAGCAAATGAAGAGTTGAAGGCTGCTATGGAGCAAATGGTAGCCCTTAAAAAGTAGCTGGAGGAAGCCCAAAGATTAAAGGATCAAGCTTAAAAATCCAGGGAGGAGGCCAAGAAGGTAAAGGTTGAGGTCGAGCAGGCAATGAACGTGGCTGAACAGAAAGGTTACGACCTCAGGGTAGTTGAGACCGAGGAAACCCTTAGGGCAGAGGTCCCAGTGGTGTGCCACATTTACTGTGCCCAAACTTGGGATGAGGCCCTTAACCGAGCTGGGGTTGAGGCTTCATCTGAGTTGAGGAAGGCAGAGAATGTATTCTACCCTCCTGCAATCCAAGTCTCGGCTCCTCCTTCCGCTCAAGCCGAAGTGACTTCCATAACAACTGATCCAAATCTAGATGTGTTGCTTCAGGATCCTCATCCTCCTAGCCAACAAGAACCAGCCAAAGAGACCGGTGCTTCCCAAGAAGCATCCTTGGATAAAGCTGCAGCCGTTCCGGAGGTAGAGGTAGCTTCTCAAGGCTTTTAGCAAGATTTGGCTTCTACAGTCATGCCAGCTGAAGGAGCTGCTAAGGACAAAGAGGGAACAACTACTTCTGAAGCAGATAAACCGACCAACCAACCTTCCAAGCTTCAAATTAAACTGAAAAAATAGGCCTTATTTTGTAATTTAATTATAACCTTTGTAAGGGACTTTGCTTCTCTTTATTTATTTATTTATTTATTTTTTTAGACATTTCTTAATGAAGTATGCATTTTTACTTTTTGAAATTTGTTTGAGTTGTTGTTTATCTCATTTTTGTGTTGTTCGTATACTCATTTTAGTTTGAGTGGTTTCATCTTGATTGTCCTTTGTTTATACAAGAGAAAAAATATAACTTACACATATTAATAGTTGGCAGCTAAAATGGATGATAACCATTAAGACTATGACACCACATAAATATATTTCGGATACGTGTATATCCATTCTAATAAAGTGAAACTTAAGGAAGCGTTCAAAAGTTGGATAAAGTTAGGTCTAAAGCACTTCAATTATATATTAAATGATGCTCACAGGCCTATTGGGATTTATATCTTCAATAGGTAATTAAGGACCCTGTGATTCGAGGACGGTACTTGAGGGTTTATTATTTTGAAATGCCCAGGTTCCTGTGGCACTAGCATTTTAATAACAAGAGGTTGTATTATACCTTAATAGATGTCATAGGATATTAATTTCCACTAAGTTTGTGGTCCGAGGAATCTGACATAACTTAGTTTCTGTTTAATACTTCAATAGATGTCATAGGGTATTAATTTCCACTAAGTTTGTGGTCCAAGGAACCTGACGTAACTTAGTTTCTATTTAATACTTCAATAGATGTCATAAGGTATTAATTTCCACTAAGTTTGTGGTCCGAGGAACCTGACGTAACTTAGTTTCTGTTTAATACTTCAATAGATGTCATAGGGTATTAATTTCCACTAAGTTTGTGGTCTGAGGAACCTGACATAACTTAATTTCTGTTTAATACTTCAATAGATGTCATAGGGTATTAATTTACTCTAAGTTTGTAGTCCAAGGAACCTGACATAACTTAGTTTCTATTTAATACTTCAATAGATGTCATAGGGTATTAATTTCCTCTAAGTTTGTGGTCCGAGGAACCTGACATAACTTAGTTTCTGTTTAATACTTCAATAGATGTTATAGGGTATTAATTTCTACTAAGTTTGTGGTCCGAGGAACCTGACATAACTTAGTTTCTGTTTAATGCTTCAATAGATGTCATAGGGTATTAGTTTCCACTAAGTTTGTGGTCCGAGGAACCTAACATAACTTAGTTTCTATTTAATACTTCAATAGATGTCATAAGGTATTAATTTCCACTAAGTTTGTGGTCCGAGGAACCTAACATAACTTAATTTCTGTTTAACACTTCAATAGATATGGAAACACATGATGTATGATTGGCATAAATTAAAAGAAACCCAAACTAGATTACTTTTATTAATAATAATACCTCTTGAGATTGTTTACATTTCAAGGATGGAGTACAGCTTTTTCATCTAGGTCTTCCAGATAATCTATTCCAGCTACTGAAGTAATCCGATAAGGCCCTTCCCAATTAGGCCCCAATTTTCCCTAAGCTGGATTCTTGGTGGTTCCTAGAACTTTCCTCAGCACTAGATCTCCTACAACTAACGGCCTCAGCTTTACATTAGTATCATACCCTTGCTTGAGTTTATACTGGTAGTAAGCCAATTGGACCATTGCATTCTCCCTTCGCTCTTCGATCAAGTCCAAACTTTTTTCTAACAGCCCATCATTACCGTCCGAGGTAAATGTACTAGTCCTTAACGTTGGGAAACTAGTTTCCAAAGGGATGACGGCCTCAGCTCCATATGCCATTAAGAAAGAAGTCTCCCTTGTTGAACGTCGAGGCGTTATCTGATATCTCCAAAGGACACGTGGCAATTCCTCCACCCATTTTCCTTTCGCATCATCCAGCCTCTTTTTAAGTCCATTAACTATAACTTTGTTGACGGCCTCAGCTTGCCCATTCCTTTGAAGATAGGCCGGAGTGGAATACCTATTATCCCTAAGTCAGAACAGTATTGCTTGAAGGCTTTACTATCAAATCGAAGGCCATTATCCCAGATAAGGGTATGTGGAGTTCCAAACTGCATTATGATATTCTTCCAGATAAACCTCTTGACTTCTACATCTCTGATGTTAGCCAAAAGTTCAGCTTCGACCCACTTAGTGAAATAATCCGTGCTGACCAACAGATAATTTTTGTTTCCTAATGCCTTTGGAAAAGGACCTACAATATCTAAACCCCACTGAGCAAAAAGCCAAGGGTTGGAAAGGGGATTAAGAATTCCTTCAGGTTGGTAGATGTTAGGAGCGAATCTTTGACCTTGGTCACACTTTCTAACATACTCCTACACTTCCTTCTGCATATTTGGCCACCAGTATCCTTGAGTAATGGCCCTGTGAGATAGGGACCTTCCCCCCGTGTGACTTCCACAAATTCCTTCATGCAATTCCTCTAGAAGTGACTCTGACATCTCGGGGTGCATACAAAGCAAATACGGCCCAGAAAAAGAGCGTTTGTACAATTTTTTTCCTCGGATAACCAAAACCGAGGAGCTTTCTTCCGTATTTTCTCAGTTTCTATTTTCTCTTCAGGCAAGATGTCACTTTCGAGGAATTTCAGTATTGGGTCCATCCAGCTCGGCACTAGGTTGACTTGATGAACCTGAGGCATGTCCTTCCTTGCTGGGGTGGGGGTACACAAATCCTCAACGATTATCACCCAAGGCAAATTCCGTGCTGAAGAGGTGGCAAGGGTTGCCAAAGAATCGGCGTGGGTATTTTCACCTCAGGGAATATGTGACAAGTCAAAAGATTCAAATTTCGTTTGCACACGCCTAACTTGACTCAAATATTCTTGCATTCTTGCGCCTCGGGCTTTTAGTTCCCTTTTCACCTGGCTGACTATCAATCTTGAATCCAAGAATACTTCCACTACCTTTCCGTCCATTTTCTGGACCATACTCATTCCCATCAACAAAACTCCATACTCTGCTTCGTTGTTTGTGGATGAGAATCCCAGCCTCAAGGACTTCTTAATGATGATCTTTTTAGGGGATACCAGAACTAGCCCCACTCCTGCTCCCTGCTGATTTGCTACACCATCCATATACACTTTCCAGGATGAGACGTCTTGTGTGGAAATTAGGCTAACCGACTTTTCATCCATGGCACGTTACTTCATCTCTACTTCTTCTGGGAGCTTGGCGAACTCAGCTAATAAATCAGCGAGGATCTGGCCTTTCACAGAGGCGCGAGGCATATATTTGATGTCGAAAGCCCCAAAGATCGTGCCCCACTTAGCAATCCTCCCCGCATAGTCTGCACTTCTAAGTATGGACTTGAGTGGTAGCTGAGTCAGGACTACTACGGTGTGCGCCTGAAAGTAATGTGGGAGCTTGCAAGTTGCATGGACTACTGCCAAAATGGCCTCTTCTAGCGATAGGTATCGCACCTTGGCCTTGTGAAGTGACTTACTTACGTAATAAACTAGCCTTTGAACGCCACTGTCCTCTCGTATCAAGACAAAACTAACTACGTGAGAGGCAACCGCCAGGTAAGCAAACAAGACTTCGTCCACCCCAGGGCTGGACATGATAGGCGGCCAAGATAGGTAATTTTTCAGCTGCTAAAATGCCATAGCGCATTCCTCGGTCCACTCAAATCCTTTCCATTTATGCAATAAACGGAAGAAGGGTCTGCACCTATCAGTTGACTTGGAGATAAATAGGTCCAAAGCAGCAATCATTCCTATTAGTTTTTGCACCTCTTTCGGATTCCAAGATGCTTGTAAATCGTTAATGGCCTTGATCTGGTCTGGGTTGATCTCAATTCCCCTATGAGTCACCATGTACCCTAAGAACTTTCCGAAACCTACACCAAAGGAACACTTTGAGGCATTCAGACGTAGCTTGTGCTTTCTCAGAATCCCAAAAATACTCGTAAGATCTTCCACATGCTCAGACACCACTTTACTCTTCACAACCATATCATCGATATAGACCTCAATGTTTCTGCCTAGTTGTGGTTCGAACATTTTAGTCATCATCCGATGATAGGTAGACCTCGTATTTTCCAAATCAAAGGGCATCACTTTATAATGATAGTTTCCAATGGGGGTGACAAAAGTTGTCTTCTCTTGATCGTCCAATACTAGCGGTATTTGGTGATATCCTTGAAAGGCATCCAAAAAACTCATCCGAGGATGACCAACTATTGCATCCACTAACTGGTCTATCTTTAGCATAGGAAGAGGACCCTTGGGACAAGCCTTATTGAGGTCCATGAAGTCCACGCATACTCGCCACTTCCCAGTCTTCTTTTTCACCACCACCGTGTTGGCTAACCATTGAGGATAAAAAACCTCCTTAATAGCCCTAGCCTGCTTGAGCTTGGCCACCTCGCTCCTGACGGCTTCAGCTTGTTCTTTTGATAGTCGCCGATGTGGTTGTCTCTTTGGAATAATGGAAGGATTCACATTGAGTTAATGACAGATGAAGCTCGGATCTATACCCGGGGCTTTGTATGGACTCCATGTGAACACATCGACATTTTCTCTGAGGAATTCTACCAACTGCTCCTTCTCTCACGAAGACAGCTTAGCCCCATCCTAGAAGAATTTCTCCGGATCATCAGAAATAATTACCCTCTCCAGATCTTTGTATTTTACCTCATCGGCCAGTCCATCTAAGGGTAATACTTGGGCTTTTAATTGCTATAAACCATTATTGGCGGTAGCTGAGGTCTCCGCCTCTAGCCGGTGTTGGATAGCCGCTACCAGGCAATGCCGAGCTGCAGCCTGACTTCCTACTATTTCCAAAACTTGGCCTCCGGATGGGTACTTTACCTTCTGGTGTAGGGTAAAGGAGACTGCCCCTAGGGTATGGAGCCAAGGTCGGCCCATAATGGTCATGTATGGAGAGAAAACATCTACAACGATGAAGTCCACCTCCACCACATCCGTAACGGCCTGCACAGGTAGCCTGATCTGACCTTTTGGGATGACCATTCTTCCCTCAAAACTCACCAAAGGTGAACTGTAAGCTGTCAAGTGCTCAGGCTTCAAACCTAGCCCCTTATATAAGTCAGGGTACATTATATTAGCAGCGCTGCCCTGGTCAACCATTACCCTTCTCACATCATACCCGCCAATTCTCAGTGTGACCACCAGAGCATCGTCATATGGCTGTATGGTTCTTGCTTTGTCTTCATCTAAAAAACCCAAAACCAATGGGATGTCCATCTTGGCTCTTTTAGACGTTGAGCTACATTCCTCGGCGGGAGACCGGGATACTAACAGTACCTTGGAAGGACAAGAGTCAATCCTCCCCGGGGCAGCAAAAATAATGTTTATTGTGCCAAGGGGGAGTCTTGAAGAAGCATCTCCCCGCATCTCCGAGCCTGCTTGGCCTACCCAACCACTAGAGTAGTGCAAGAGTTGCTTTAACTTCCCTTCTCGGACTAGTTGTTCCAGATGGTCCCATAAACTCCTACAATCGTCAATTGTGTGTCCGTGATCTTGATGATAGTGGCAATAGAGATTCTGGTTGCATCTCGTAGGCTCTCTTGCCATCTTATTTGGCCATTTGAAAAATGGTTCGTTCTTGATCTTCTCCAGTACCTGTTGCACCGGCTTCCGAAACATAGCATTAACGGCTTGGATGTTGGTAGAACCTGATTGCCCAGCAAAATCTTTCCAAGCCCGGTTATTGTTGTACCGGTCCGACCTGAAATCTCTCCTCTCCTGAGGGATTACCATAGCCTTTCCTTTTCCCTAGAGTTGGTCTTCTTCTACTCTTCTGTACTTGCTAATCTAATCCATCAATTGATGTACAATAGTAACAGGTTTTCTAGTTAAAGACTTCCTCAAATCATGCTCAGCTAGTAGATCGGCCTTGAAAGTACTTATAGCCACATCATCATGCTCCCCTCCTATCTCGTTAAATATTTCCTAGTATCTATCCGAATAATTTTTAAGAGTCTCACCCTCTTGTATGGACATAGACAACAAAGACCCTAAAGGTCGAGGAACCCTGCTGCAGGTAATAAAACGAACGCCAAAAGCTCGGGTAAGTTTCTTGAAGGAATCAATAGAATTAGCCCTTAAACCGTTGAACCATCTCATCGCCACTGGGCCCAAGCTTGATGGAAAGACCTTACACATCAAAGCCTCATCTCTGGAGTAGATAGCCATCCTTTGGCTGAAATGGCTAACATGTTCTATCAGGTCTATCCGACCATTAAATAAGGTGAATGTAGGCTGATGAAATCGCCGAAGAAGATAAGCATTCTCTATATTCCTTGTGAAGGGCAATTTGGAAACTTGGCTTAATGCTTTGTTCATGGCATTATTCCCCAAATCTCTGCGAGGCGGACTTTTGTACCTACATCAATGGTGATACTCTTCTTCATAGGAAAAAGTCTTACTAGGCGGAGTTCTGGATCTTCGTCTATAACTAGCACCATCTATCTCTTCGGAGGAAGGCTTAGAGATGGGTGGGGAACATCTTCGTCATGCGTGATGCAACTCTCTTTTCAATTCATCAATTTCACATTGCATGTCTCTGTCATTCTTTGCATGGGAGATGTGACTCTTCCCTCAAGACTAGATTTTGCTGGTATGAGTCGTGCGTACACTTCCCTCACGGCCTTCTCTTCATTCGAGGCTCTAGTACAGATTACCATGCTGGGAACCCCTTGATTCTGCTTGCCGTGGACCTGCATCTATTTGGTGTGGCCCCATTACTGCTTGGTATGGACCTGCTTCCTTCATCGTGAACGTTGCAACCGAATTTCCTTTGGCTTGGATCAAGCTCTTCCTACAAACGGCATCAATTGAAGGGACTAAAATTGTATTGATCCCAAAACTAAATTGGGCTCAAACGCTAACGACCCAAACAATAAATTTGTAGAACGTGGATAGAAGAACTAGATTTATCCCAGAAGAAAAACGATTAAATTCAATGATTTAAGATGGTTCGACACAAATAAGATTATCAAATTTATCCTCAGAACAAATTAAGTTATCTGTTTCATATGGTTTTCTTCAGGACAGAAATTGTATAAGAGTTCCAATCTTCCTTCTCAGTGCCTTCTTCTGGGTTATATATTGCAATCTTGGTGTCATCCTTACCACACACGTGTAAGTTAGATTTGGGGGACTCCTTCCTGTCCCATCTAGCACCTCCTAGAACCATTAACCAATAGTTGTAAGGCTGCTTGATCACTATTCAAGCATCATTTCCACATTAATGCGGCCAGAGAGTTGGTTGAAAGACATTTAATGCGGAGGTAGCAGCTTTTAAAGATATTTGTTTATCTTTCTTTTCTTATCCCTGGTCCAATGTCCCATCCTTATTTGTGGTGTAACTTTGAAGTAAGTCTATGATGGTATGGCACTCAGATTTACCTCGGACACACGTTGCCGAGAAGACTTTTGTCCTTCGACGCTTATTGGACCCATCTCACATTGTCTCTAATCCTCTCTTAACTTTATTCTCTTCATAGCCTTATTGAGGCTTCCTCGGATGGTTTAACGCCCTCGGATAGGGCCATAGGCTCAGTTAATACTGCTTTTAACAATACTGCTTTTAACAATACTTCCTAGTTAATTGGCTCCCACAAGGGCAAACATTGTTTTTGGTACAGGAAGAATTTCTAAAACCTTGCAATGCTAAAATAGTTTTATTTTCAATTTTTTGGTGTTGCAATTTACAAAGAACACCACCAAGATTTTCGACAAAAATTGAAATATTCGTCAATGTCATTCCATTTTATTTTGGGATACTAAATAGATGTGTTATGACTTATGTGGATTATTTAGCAAAAGATGGAAGACAATTCATGTTTGAGTTTGAGAGTTAAGTGCCAGGCACAAGGTTGGCCACCTAGGTTCAAAGTTGCAATCTTGTGAGTTACTGGGGCCAACGACCAACATCTTGCCAATTGCCATGTTGATCGATATGAATCAAATATTTATTTCTTGATCTCCATGACGTTACTGTGCCCAATGTCAACTGATTTTGATAATTCAATAATTGGCATAAAGGAGTAATTTGAATCATGAATGTCTTTATTGAAAACACTCGAAGGTACTAATCAATTGAGCTACAAGACTCTTAGTCACAAATGATATTTCAAACAGACACTGTAACCATAATAATAATGAATATCAATGTAAATTCCTCTCTCTTCTATTGAAGTTTGCTGCAAACAATTCTTACAAAGTTTCACCAATAGGGTGTCTTTGTCGACCACCACTAGTTTGTCAGTTGTCCAGCCACCACCACTTACCTGTGCTGGCTACACCACTCCCCATCACCAGACAAAAAAGATTATTTTGTTTGCTTGCTCACCGTGGCATTCTTATCCACCATTATGTGGGTGTTCTCTCTTGCTATCCCTTAAGGCATGCACCTAGCGGTTCCAACTCACTCTTACTTCTTTTGGGTGGTATGTCATCCCAGCAGAACATTTCCCCTAAAAGAACCTAAGCAGGAACCCCAGAATAGGCTCTCCCCCTTGCCCACCGCCAGACCATATCCTCTCTTACTTCTGACCCATGACTCACCACTCCTCTATTGGCTGGGTACAGGCTGGTGGTGTTTGGGTTTTGCGCGTGCTCTGCTTTTGTCCAAAACTTATCTGCTACTCATGCGTTTGCCATGGTCTGAAGGCTCGTCCGTGCATTCTACGACTCATCCTTGACCTCTTATGGTGTGAATTATTTTCTGATTTCCCATTCTTTATAGCCGCACCCCTTAGGGATTGGGCCTTGCTTGATGGTGGACTTTTCTTTCCTTGGCCTACTCTTTTGCTCCTTCCGTAGTCTTGCCTCCGTTCCTACCATGCTACTCTGCCATTCCTGCTACGGTGTCATTTGACCCAAGCTTGCTGGGCCTCTTTTAGCATGCTGCGTGTTCCTCTCTTAATTGACTATGATGACCCAGTATGGTCATTAGATTTACACTCATGCTACCTTAGGCTTTCTTGACCTATTACATTGCTTGTGGGCTCCTTTGTCCTATTTATTTCTTCTTGGGCATCCTTGGCCCATTTGCTTTCCTTGGGCATCCTCAGCCCATTTTCAAATTCTGCGTTCACATGGGCTTTTACTAACTCTTTGGGGATTCCCTGGTCAATTACCTTATCCTTCATTCTTGGGGCTCATGGGCTTTCCATCAACCCTTTACTGTCTTACTTTATTACTTCAGGCTTGCTGTGACCCATTCTCACCTTTCTACATCATACGATGCCCATGGATTTACTACTTCTTTCTCTGAGCTCCTTTAGGCCCCTTTTTTTTTCCTCAAGGCGACTTTATTTACTCTATAGGCTTATAATCCATTATTCCTACCATTCGAGCTTAATGGTTTTTCTATCAATCCACTAACTCTTCCTTGCCCATATTGTTGGACTTCTTCCTGCTACTGGGCTTCCAAAATGAGCATCAACAGTTAACATGTCTGCCAGGATCTTAAACCCATAAATCTTCTCAAGTATTACTAGTTTATCTTCAACAAGGTAACGAATAAAATCGTATCTCATCTGTATATGCTTTGACTTTGAATGAAAAGCCAAATTTATAGCAAGAAAAATTGCACTCTGACTATCACTTTGTAGAATATCCAATTTCTGCTTCTTACCCAATTCATCCAAGAAGCTATGTAGCCAAATCATATTCTTTCCAACTTCAGTCGCTGCAACATACTCAGCTTCTATAGTAAACAAAGCAATAATCTTTTGTAGATTTGAAGCCCAAGATATAGTTGTATCACCCAGAGTAAATACGAACCCAGTAAAACTCTTTCTACTATCAATATCACCTACTAAATCAACATCTACATAACCCTGCAGTTTCAAACTTGCAACTATGAAGCAAAGACATGTATCTGATAGACCTCTCAGATATCTCAGAATCCACTTGACTACCTCCCAATGTTGCTTTTTTGGCCTACTCGTGTGATAGGCCAAAAATGTATTGACCCCTTTGGTAAATTAATCAATTAATTATCCAAGTGAATTAATCAGATTCAATTATATGCAATAAGTGTGGTAGCACAAACAAATCATCAACTAAGTTAAATGCAGCAAAAAACAAATTTGATATAGGTAATTTGTTTACGAATGGGGAAAACCACCGACAGGTGAATTTAAGGTCACCATTCCCGAGAATCCACTATTATCAAAACAAGCGGTTATAAGTAAAAGGAATCCCAGTACCTAATACCAAACTACAGTTGAACCCTTACCCCAATACCCAATTAGACTTGTGATGTAGCGACAATCTCTCTGTTTAATGCATGAATCCTAGTACGTGACTAACACACCAACTTGAAAAAGATGTTGGCTACAAAGTTCTTCAGTTCATCCAACAATGAAATCAGGAAGCTCCTTGGTCACAAAACACTTGGCGTAAAGACGCAGTAGCTTCTAGAGAGAATATGATGAACTAGGGCAAATTCTGTCTCCGGTCATAATTTGCGTGCACAATGACTTTGCATCACTTGAGACGGCCCTAAAAGTAATCCTTATATATGTCTAAGTTGTGAGAAAAGAAACCCTACACAAATACTCATGGATATGTGTGTAATCAGATTTGGAATTTCTGATTTCGTAATTCTCGACAGATTTGGCTTCTGTCAAGTTTCAACATTAAACCTCAATAGAAAGGATTCTGTCAAGATATCTGTCAAGCTTTAATGAATAGCACTTCTTCACTTGTTTCTTGGTCAGACTTGCATGGCTTCAATACTACACTTGAACACTTGTTTCTTGAAGTATTAAACCCATCATAGATCTACCAAATTACAAGTAAAATGCGTTTTATCAAAGGATTAGCCAATTACATAAATATGTCCCTAACAATCTCCCCCTTTGGCAATCCTTGACAAAACCACAAAAAACAAATGAATTATGAGAGAAGTCTTAAATCAATAAACTCATAATCACTTGTTGAAATACAAAATAAATCTAACCTAAACCCAAACTCTTGAAAAACTTTGCAACAAGAGAGTTCATGGCATGGTAGACTTTAACAACTTGTCTTTCTAAAACATTTAAACAAAACCCATCAAGGCATCATGTGTGAAACAGAAATAAAGGATTGCATACATAAAGAAATATGTGTATAAAGAGATAAAAGAAACAACACATGAAGAGATAGGTGAAGAAACATACATCATCACACACATATATATATATATATATATATATCGAAAGATAAGTATAATGTATGTCAATAAATGGTCACAAGACCAGTATACATGACGCTAAAGTAAAAGAAAGAAAAGAAAATACATGTAAACCTCACTACATCCTTCAAAATGTATAGACACTCCCCCTAACAAAAATGTCCTACATTAACTCTCCCCCTAAATACAAGACTACTCTCATCCCACCCAAAACTACTCCCCCTTTTTGTCATGAATGATAAAGGGCAAGTCACTAAGAAGTCGTCATCTCATCATCACTGGAAGAGCTAGCATCGTCCTCATCATCACCATCATCATCATCCTCATCTACCAAAGCCTCTAGAGAAAGAGATGGAGAAGTGGTGAAACTACCAAGGCGAGACTGTTGTTGTGCTATACGACCGATACGGGTGTTCATCTGACACAACTCATCAGTGAGAGTGCCAAGGCAAGCATCCATGCGTTAAAGCTGCGCCATAATGGCCTCAAGGGTCACACCACCAGCTGAGGAAGAAGGAGTAGAGGTGGAAGGAATAGCAGAAGCTATAGGATCGGTAGAGTCCACATGTGGCCGCTTCGGTCGAAGTTGAGCCTCACTCCATTGAACAAAAACGACGTTGATGGCACCCATAATGGTGTAGTAAGGAGAATCAAGAATGAAAATTGAGAAGTGTCGAAGGATACGCGTGATAGCTAAAGGAAAGATGAACTTATTACGTGTAGCCGTATCTTGATAGACATCAAGGATAGAATTGATTAAATGAGAGGGAAGTCAATAGTAAGATCCTCTAAGAGGGACAAAAGAAAACAAGTACGAGACTTTGTGATAGAGTTATAGTGAGACAGTGGAGTAAGAGTGAATGCCATCACCATGTTAAGGAACCTCAGACCTTTTGCAAAGCTCGAGCATAGGGTGTTTTGCTTCCCACCCCATATAAAAGGTGTCTCACAGAAATGAGACAGAAGCTCGTCTTTAGACACAGTCCTAAGACGATCACAGCCGAGGTAGTCAAGATGCGCTACCCGCGGAACATGTAGTACCTCAGATATAAGATCCAGGGTAACTATGATATGTGTACCTCGAAATGTCATGGCAAACCAAGGTACAGAGGTATCGATACCATGTATATTGGAGTAAAACTCCTATATAAACACGATGGGACACCTCAAGGGTCTCTCACAAAGAGATTCCCAACCCGAGTCTGAATGACAGCAGGGAGAAGAGTGTCGACAAAGTTTGGCAGAACAACATGGCACTTTGGATAAACACCACATTCCTGTAAGTTCTCAAGAAAGTCTTGTTGGGCCTTCCCATCATAGAACCGAACGAAAAGAAGGGGGATAGAATCAGAAGAAGAAGACTCAGAACCAAGAGGGTTTCGAGCCGGAGTGGACTTACTCACTTTGGGTGCCATGCGTAGTCTATCCGAGAGAGTGAAAGAGAGAAAAAGAACTAGAACACAATCACAACACAAAAATAGGAAAGAAAGGAAACATATGCATGAACATGTGACATGCAAAATTTAAATTGCATCATGGGAAAAAACCCAATCTAAACCTACCAGCACACATTTAACAATAATCAAACACACATCTAAATGCATGAAACATTGTTAAAATGCAATGAGAATGCAATGCACAATCATATATTTTCAACACAAAAACACCCAACCCAACAATTTGATTGTGGTTAGTTCAGCTCAGACCCACAATTGGTTATATTAGAATAGCATTCAAATGAATAAATTAATTCTTTTGTAACAGCATAAGTTTATGGACAACTAGGTAGTTTATCATGGTATATCATAATAGATGTTGTGTCGCTTTCATTGTTTCTAAACTATTATCTATTGCCTGGTATAGTAGATCATGGAAACAATGTTTCAGACACTTCTGAGGCTCCTTGTGACACAGCTAAAGTGAACAACATCTATTTTAATGGAAGCTTGGAGGATGTGAAAGAAACCAACTTACTCTTCTACTTCTAGTTTCCTCATTGAATCAAATTCTCCCTCCAATGTAAAATTTGGCACATTTTCTGGCACAAAGCGGGCTGCATCCTGTTCAAGAGATACATGGTCCCGTCAATGCCTTGTGGAAAAAGTTGACGAGCTCGAAGATGAGCTTAGAGGAAAGAAACAAAAAGTAGCAGATGGAAAGGAATTGGCACAAAATTTAGTCAAAAAGATTGATTGGCTTCTCTCATAAACTTAAGATAATCTACATCTATTGAGAGAGAATATAAAAGACAAGGAATTACTTGTGTCCAAATTGGAATGCTTGGAAGATAAAGTTGGTAGAATCCAACAGGAGCTTCAGAAGAAGAGTCATGAGGTTGAGGAGGGAAGCAAATTACAAAGCCAATTACTTAAACAGGTTTTGGCTAACACTGAAATGTCAAAGTATAAAGAGAAGTTGGAGGAGTGTGAGAGGTGCTTCATGTGGAAACTATAATTAGTTTAGAAGGGAAAAGTAATGAGTTGCAAGTAAATCATGGAGAAAGGAGTGAGGTATAAACCTGTTAGCTTGGATGAATTTCATTATTAGACATATTGACTTGATTTTGTGACCTATAATGTTATGGCATAGTAATCAACTGCAAATCTGAACTTTTAACTATTCCCCAGGACCCCAGCCATGGTGCTTGCTGCTTAGAAGATCATTATCAAATGATGTAAATTTTGATAGGCAGTGTACTATTTTCAAAATGAAAGTTTGAGCTTTGTGTTATGGTTGAATGTAGAGTGACAACCATGAAATCAATACTTGTTAAAATTTCAGGATGAAATTGTGATTTTCTATAAATAACAAAAATCAAATTTCAAAATCAAATTGTATTTTATTTTTATTTTTTTTGGGGGGGGGGGGGGGGGTCATCAAGGATTGCAGTTCCAGTAAACATAGAGCGGGAGTGAGCTTTAAGGGTATTTAAAACTTTTTATAAAAATTTACCATGTTTTGGCAATTTTACTAACCTTAATTTTGGATGAGTAATGCTACCGACACAAAAATTTTTACCACATCTTTACAAAATTTAAATGTAGCAATTTTTACTAGTTCTCATTTGTAAAATTTTTAAAAAAAAAAAAAAAAAAAAGTTTGTAACTTTAGCCTTTTCCATTTTGGATAGAGGGAGAGTAAAAAAAAAAAAAAAAAAAAAGGCAGGGGTAGATTGTCGTAGTACATTGAAAATTGGTACATTTTGGTCGTCTTTCCATCTTGCTTCTCTCCATCTACATAACCTAAAAAAGTTTCATCTTGCCTTTACAATTGAAAAACACTTTAAAAGTAAAAAAAATTTATAGTTTCTCTTAAAGAGGCTATTTGGTTTGAGAAAAAAAGTGGTGTTTTATGTATTAATTTTTAGTTTCTATGAGACCCACCACAAAAAAAAAAAAAAAAAAAAAAAAAAAAAGGGTTTGATTTGCAAATTTGTTTTCTATTTTCATTTTCAATATCCTAAAAAAGACTGCCGTTTACCCTCAAAAATATCCTAAAAAGTAGACTTGAATGCTAAAAATGAATACATGTTTAGGGTGTTTTTAGAGTCAATGAAAATAAAGACAAGGACATTTTCTTTATATTGTTGAAAACGGCTAGGACCCACCAAAGAAGAGTTTAAGTGAAAAAAGTTCTTTTTCCTAAAATAAAGAACTAGTGCCAAACCAGAGAAGGGTGTATTTTGTACTCAAATTTTTTATTCAAAACAAGTTTAGAACCTGAAACTGTTAAAGCTGATTTTGTTCCTAAGGTTATCCTTGAAACTGTTTACCACGTAGCTAGTTAGGCTACTAGTGTGCCAACTCATGTTTGTTGGCCTCATATGTCTCCTGTTATTACTTAACTGTTTGTATTTCTTCCTTTCTGGTATCAAAAAAAAAAAAACATAGGTTTAGAACCAAATACACTCTAAATTCTTTAGTGCACTTTTCCAACTTTAAATTGAAATAATGAACACAAAAATCTTGTAATATTTCCAATAATTTTTTTTAATGAATTTGATTATTAAAATGGTTTAGTTTATCAAATACAACAAATACTAAGGGTCTATTTGGATACCAATTATTGCTAAAAACTAAAAATTTATTACTGAAAACACTATAACAAAATAATTTTTAAATTATAAATAGTACCGTGGGACCTAGTGTAGACTCTACAAAGCTTTTTCTGTTTCTTAAAATCTTTTATGTTTTACCATCTACTCACTGCTCTCTCTGTCCTTGCTGTTGTTGATTCTTTGATGTATCCTAGTTAGCTAATGCATTGTATTTTGGAAACCTCTATGTAACCTTTCCACATTTTTCCAATCCCATGTGCAGCACTTTCAAGAAGAAGGCTCCAAAGGCCATAAAGGAAATCAGGAAGTTTGCCCAAAAGGCCATGGGAGTGACTGACGTCAGGGTGGATGTTAAGCTTAACAAGCATGTCTGGAGCCGTGGGATTAGGAGTGTGCCAAGGAGAGTTCGTGTCCGCATTGCCCGTAAGAGAAATGACGAAGAAGACGCAAAGGAGGAATTCTTCTCACTAGTCACTGTTGCAGAGATCCCTCCAGAGGGCTTAAAGGGACTGGGCACCAAGGTCATTGAGGAAGAAGATTAAACTAGCCTACTTCCCTAGATCATAGTTAGGTTGCTCCAATTTTGGCTACACTTGTTTCAGAGATTTTTTTTTTTGTTTGGCTTTGGATTTTCTTGGGACCATCTCCAGTGGAGAGAGAAGCATTATGGAATTTTATTTGATCTATTTATTCACCCAGTTCAAGTTATCGGTCTTTCAATGAGAACTTATAAATTGTGTTATGATGTGAAACATAGTTTATGTTATATTCCCATGGCCTCTGCTTCTGAATTTGTAGCCAAATGCAAATGCTGTATTACTGTGATGTTTTGAAGATAATGGAGTCAAGGACTGATTATGTTTGTTAAAATGTTAATCCATCATATTATAGCATTAGGATGCCGTTTGTAGCCTGTAGTATGTAACTGATGTTTCCCTCTCACAATAGTCTCACATTGTGTCATATAGCCCTGTGGGACTTACAATTTGTGACAAGGGTATACACATGTATTGCATGAGATACCTTGCACGCATAAGAGGTGGTTGTGGTTCCTTTCTTTTGTTCCCTGATTCATCAGCCACTTTAGAGGATATAACCAGCCTTTAGTCATTGTGGTTTGTGGCTAGGCTAAAGTTCCTTTGAACTCCTATCTAGAAACCCAAGAATTGTGTACCACCTATCAGCTCAGATGTTGATGAATACCATTTTGGTCATGAACAGGTTAAATATTTGTAAGCTTCATTTGTTTTGATGTAAATGTAATTGTGTAGGACATATAACTTAGAAGATCTTATACTGTTTTCCAATTAAATTACTTTATTTTTAAAAAAGTCTTGGTGTACCAAATCATCATCAAATGCTTGCTAATGTCAGTCAAATAATAGTCGATTCCATGAAAAAACACCTTTTTTTTCTTTTTTTTTTCTTGAGAATCAAGACTGTAATTTTAATCAAGCAAAAACTAGCTTGCATCTGCAAACAAAATACGCTCAATATCTAGAGGAACTCACATCATCCGTACAATATAATCTATACTAAAGCCTTAAACTATGGATTGTAGACCCTGGATCATTAGGGACCCTTTTGCTATAACCCAAAAGACGTGGTGAGGAAGGCCAACTACCAACTTTGTGGAACATTGGAAGTCACCAAAACTATTGAAGCAATGTTTTCTCCTCAAACCAATGGTGTATTTTACTAGGGGTGTATTTTGATGAAGTGATTGCCGTTAGCTCATTCTACTTTTATAGATAAAATTCAAAGTTTGCTTTCGTTAAGGTATTTTTCTCTCTCATTTTCCTTTTTATTTTTTGTTTTGTATTTTCCATTTCAGCTGTTTTAGTTTTGTGCCAAAATCTTAGCTTGGATAAGTTTGGTTCTGTATTTGTGTTGGGTGACCTGTGCAGAAAGCATAAGTTACTTTGGTGAGTTTTGGTTTTCTTACACCCATTTTCACATGAGTTAGTTTAGTTTATATCTAATAAAGAATCAATTCATAATTCTAAATTTTTTAATTAGATAGACTAAACTTGTATTTTAGTCTTTTTTATTATTAATTGATTAAATTCTGGACTTGAGCTAAAACAAATTGGTACATTCGAAGTTTTTGTGGAGAATTACGCAGTCTTGTAGAAGAGCCGTGAATTTATCAAATCTCTTCGGTTAGAATATCAAATTAGAGTTATATTCATTCTAAAATAGCCATTAGTCAAATAAAGCCTACTTTCAAGTTTGAAATAAGGTCCAATGATCTCAATCCTGCAGATCAAGAAATTGTAGTTTCCACCTGGTTGGTTGAAATGAACACACCAAAAAGTCATGAAAATAGGCCAATTATGCAGCATTGAGGAACTTAGATAATTCTAATAGCAGGGAGAGGAATAGGAAGGAGAGAGAATTTTGGGAATAGAAAATTCTAATAAGAGGTGGTTTATTGCTGAGGTAGTGAGGTCTCAAACTTAAGCTGACTTCAGTAAGGGAAGGTTTAACTGTAGTTATATTGCACAATAGTAATAAACAACTAAAAAGAGCAATATTTAATCATATGAGTTTAATGAGCGTGTACCATGACAAATAGCTCGACAAAGGTAACTACTGGTGTAGTCCACCTTAGCGGCTAGGACTTTTATCATTGCTTTTCTCATCAATAATGCAGGTTCATCATTTATCATCTTCTGTGTACTCATTCATACATTATCTTATATTTTTTTAATCTGCAATTATTCTTTGTATAGAGTGGATATTTGATCTACAGGAGCTTAACCTCAGGCAATATTTGATCACAGGGAGGAGCCAAATATTCAGATGAAATAAACGTTGGAGTAAGAAGATAAGCTACATGGCAGAGGGGGTAGTATCCACTCTTATCGACAAGCTGATTTTCTTGTTAAGCGAAGAAGCAACACTGCTACAGGACATCCATGAAGAAGTAGCTGACATCAAAGATGAACTGGAGAGCATTCGGTCCTTTCTCAAGGATGCAGATGCAAGGGCCACAGCAGAGGAGGACATCAGCGAGGGTGTCAAAACTTGGGTGAAACAAGTAAGAGAAGGAGCTTTCGGCATAGATGTTTTCATGGACGAGTACTTGCTTCACGTGGCTCAACATCATCATCCTCATCCGCGTCAGGATTCCGTAGTTTCCTCCAAAAATCTGCTCGCTTGATCACCATGTTAATACCTCACCACGAAATAGCCATTAAAGTTCAAAAGATCAAAGCATTGCTCCAGAAAATCAAGGAAAGAAGTGAAAAATATGGCTTCCAATCCACTGGCCTAGGATCAAGCAGTAGTGCTCGGAATGTTAGGTGGCATGACCCTCGGAAGGATTCTCTTTATCTTGATGATAGGGACGTTGTAGGAATTGAATCTCCTAGAGATGAATTGATTGACTGGTTGGTAGAAGGACTGTCTCATCGTACAGTGATTTCGGTGGTGGGAATGGGGGGACTAGGCAAGACCACTCTTGTGAAGAAAGTCTATGACCACCAAATGGTGAGAGGATACTTTGACTGTCATGCTTGGATTCCAGTATCTCAATCTTACAATATCAAGGATCTACTTAGAAGCATAATAAAGCAATTTCACGATTCCAGAAAGGAGCCTCCTCTATTGGGAATTGACGCAATGGAAGAAGAGTCGTTGGTCAATAAATTGAGAGAGTACTTATGGCAAAAGAGGTATGTGGTTGTATTTGATGATGTATGGAAAATTGACTTTTGGGAGGTAGAATTTTGATCACAACACGTAATAGGGAGGTTGCTAGTTTTTATAAAAAATCATCACCTGTTCATGTTTATGAGTTGCAAGCACTAGCTTTCAATAAGGCATGGGAGCTTTTTTGCAAGAGAGCTTTCCAATTTGATTTTGGAGGACAGTGTCCCCAAGCATTGAAGAATTTGTCTATTGACATTGTCAAGAAGTGTGAAGGATTACCACTTGCAATTGTTGCTATTGGTGGCCTTTTGTCAACCAAAGACAAAACTGTCATTGAATGGCAAAACTTGCACGATAGCCTTGGCTTTGAGTTTGGAAGAAATCCCCATCTTGCAGGTGTCAACAAGATTCTATCTCTAAGTTATGAAGACTTGCCTTACAACCTTAAATCTTGCTTTTTATACCTTGGTATGTACCCAGAGGACTACCCTATTAATAGTGCAAGATTGATTCGGCAATGGATAGCTGAAGGTTTTGTAAAAGAAATTGAGGGTAAAACACTAGAACAAGTTTCACAAGAATACTTGATAGAATTAATCCACAGAAACTTGGTTCAAGTATCTAAGGCTGACTTTGATGGAAAAGTTAGACAGTGCCGACTCCATGATCTTTTGCGTGAGATCATCCTCCAAAAGATGAAGGATTTGAGTTTTTGTTATAATTTCTCAAAACACAAGTCTAGCTTTGAAGGACTAACTCGACGCATGTCAGTAGATAGAGTTTCATATGCTGTACTTAAGGGATTTGAGGACACTCACATTCATTCTCTTTTATTGTTCAATCTTGATGAATTGCCAAAGTTCTATATGAGTACTTTTTGTGCTAATTTCAAGCTTTTGAAAGTAATGGATTTTGAAGATGCTCCACTGGACTGCATTCCTGAAGATGTAGGAAATTTATTTCACTTAAGGTATTTAAGTTTGAGAAATACCAAAGTAAAAATGCTTCCAAAATCCATAGGAAAGTTGCAAAATCTAGAGACTCTAGATCTAAAGCAGTCCCTAGTGTTTGATATACCAGTTGAGATTAACATGCTTCATAAGTTGCGCCATCTTATAGCCTACCATCGCAACAACCGAATAGATTTCAGTTTGGCTTGGGAAAAAGGGGTAAAGATACAAAAGGGGGTTGGGTGTTTAAAGAACTTGCAAAAGTTATGTATTGTGGAGTTGAATCATGGAGGGGTTGATCTAATTGAAGAGTTGGGAAAGTTGAGACAATTGAGGAGGCTAGGCATAAAAAATGTATCAAAGGAAACCATGATGGTTTTGTGTGCCTCTATTGAAAAGCTGAACCACCTTGAATCACTATATATAGCCTCAATAAGGGAAGATGAGATAATTGATTTACAATCCATTTCATCTCCACCTCAATGTCTCCAACGCCTCTGCATAATAGGGTGTTTAGAGAAGTTACTAGATTGGATTCCAAAGCTTCAACATCTAGCTACATTAACGATTTGTTGGTCAAGGTTGAATGAGGACCCATTGGAAGTCATTCAAAATCTACCTAGCTTATGGAAGCTCAGAATCTCATACCAAGCATACAATGGAGAGCAATTGCACTTTAAGGTAGGAGGGTTTCCAAAACTCAAGGAGCTATGCCTTGTCGGTTTAAATGCAGTGCATTCATTGTTCATAGATGAAGAAGCATTGCCTCTTCTTGAAGATCTTCTCATTGGGCTTAGTCCGCTACTAAAAGAGGTGCCTTTTGGAATCCAACATCTGAGAAACCTCAAAGTATTGAGAATTGTGGACTTGCCTAAAGAATTAGAAGAAAGTTTGGATCCTGAACAAGGGTCAAATTACTGGATTGTTGAGCATGTTCCAGCCATTTATCTCCACCACAAGGTGCGCACAGGAATTTATGGCTATGACACCCAGATTCTCCGTTCCTAGCATTTGATGCTGTCAAGAGTGCAAACAACCAACTAGAATGATGGTCATAACGAGAATGACAGCAACAGTATCAATGTTTTAGTTGAGAAAGGTTAGTGCTAAAAAAATGGCTGTAGATTTGGTGATAAATCTTTTTTTCTCTCTGGTGAATAATATCATGAGAGTTGTGTTGTAGATTTGTAGAGGTAGTGATGCTTTTGAATCTTGAAAATATTGTGTGTTTGTAATCTTGGGTTCCTTGCCTTTCATGTTCAGAACTAAGTATCGTTGGGTTACATATAAATCCTTGATTAGGCCCCTAAGGTGAATTTTATAGAGTCTATACGTACACTAGGGGTAGCATTTGGAAGGCTGTCAGTTTTTGTCTAAATTTTTGAATACCATGTTAAGAGCCAGAGATGTGAGGTCTAATGTTAATAGCTTGCAAACTTTTAGTTTCTCTCGTGCATCGAAATGGCAACAAGGTTACCCTTGCCTTGGCTAGGAGAGCTTGGTTGTCTTCCCCTCTGTTTGTGCGGATGGATTCTTTGCCACCAGACATCCATAATGTTGTTGTAAACGATTTTAGATCATGATTTGATTGAAAGTATTTCAGACTGATTCTATTAAAATAAAATAAAATAAAATGTTAAAAGAGCCAGAGAACTAGTAACTCCTTGTCAAGCCAATCCTTGACAAAGTGCTTCTAGGTGCACCTCACCTCCTTTTAAAGTGTGGGAATTGTCAAATTCTTAATTTTTCTCTTGAGTAGATACACATCACCAAAAGTTGGATGTCATTTTTGGTACACATGTAGATTACTCCTTGTCAAGCCAATCCTTAAGCTCTTTTATTATTAGCTTCATTGAGAAACTATAATCTTAAAATAAATGCCACTCTACAAGGCTTCATTTGTTCCTGATTCTTTGATGTATCCCAGTTAGCTAATGGATTGTTGTTTGGACAACTCTAAGTAACCTTTCAATTTTGCCAATCCAATGTGCAGCACTTTCACTTTCAAGAAGATGGCTCCAAAGGCCATATAGGAAATCAGGAAGTTTGCCCAAAAGGCCATGGGAACAACTGATGTCAGAGTGGATGTTAATTGTTAAGCTTATCAAGCATGTCTGGAGCCATGGGATTCAGAGTGTGCCAAGGAGAGTTCGTGTCCGCATTGCGCGTAACAGAAATGAAGAAGATGAGGAGTTTTTCTACACTAGTCACTATTGCAGAGATCCCTCCAAAGGGCCTAAAGGGGTTGGGCACCATTGTATTTATGTTACAGAGTTGTTATTTCTACAAAATTTGGGTTACTGTTGTTTCTTAATACCTCAAGGAGCTTCCTATAAATTTCTCTTTAGAATTTTATAAAATCATCATGCAATATCAATTAAATTATTATTTAGTTAACCTTATTTCATATCTCTATTTTAGATTCTTTCTTTTAAATGTGTGAGCTGTGCAAATGTGAAAAAGAGAAACATAAAAGAAAAAATTATGTATAATTGCCTAGATATTGTACCTTGAGTTTTTTCAACTAAATACAGTCATGTAATTATAATAACGAATTCAATAAAAATAATATTATTTTTAAATAATTTATATCTTTTGATCAATATAACCACATAATCAAATTTAATTTGAAAATACAATACCTAAAAAACAGCAACCAACTTTTGGTTACAAGAAAGTTTAAGAATACAATTTTAATTTGTGTCACAATTATGACATGGATGACTCTCATTTTGTCATTAGTCGAGAAAAAAAAGGTGGTCTATAAATGTTTGAGGACACAAGTTTAATTTGAGTCACAATTATGACACGGTCGACTCTAATTCTGTTATTAGTTGATAAAAAATGGTGGTCTATCTGTAACGTGTCGACTAATTCGGCAAATTGTGACAAATGTGTCGTCCTATAAGAACTGTTTGACCTTTACAATAGTAACAACACATGTTAAATTCATTTCAAACACCCCTGCTTTAAGAAAAAAACCTGACACCCTCGTGTACTCTCTCCCCAGTGGACTTCGCTGGCGAGTGTTTGCACATATATAAGGCTAAACACACTGTCATAGCCGCAACAAAACAAGCCCCAGCAGCGAAACAGCTTCACAACACTCATGAGACATACTCCAATGGTACTCTCCCTCTCTCTCTCTCTCTCTCTCTCTCTCTCCATATATATAATATGTGTATGGAATGCGTTGAGCCTTGATGTATATCTTATGGTAAAGTTTGATGTTTTACAATTTTTGTATCCCAATGAGGAAAAGTTTAGTAATCTGAAAATGGTGCATGGAATTTATACCACAAAAAAGAAAAAAAACATGGGGCTCCCTTTTGCAAGCTTATTGTAGAGGTTGAGGAACCATGGTTCCATGCGCTGCCAGGTAGATACTAGGCATTCTGAGGGATCTTTTGATTTTACACATGTTTCCTGATCTGGGTTTTCTTTTTTATCAATCTCTAGAAGATTTTGAACTAGTTTTGCCTTGAAATTTATACATGGGTATAGGTATGTTAAATAATTATTACTCTCTCTTTTTTTTTTTTTTTCTTTTACTTGTTCATTTTTTTTTAATAAAGGTTCTTCCCCTAAACTGATTAGAATTCCAACCACTGAATGGTGATTGAAATTTGAAATGAGTATCTATATATAATTTTTGATTATATAAAATGGTGATATTTACTTTTTAGTGTCTGTTTGAGTTACAATTGCAATTTCAAAATACAGTTATTTTAATTAGTAAAGTTTGTGAAAAATGTTGGTGTGAAAAACTATATATAACAAAAAAATAAGGGGGGAAAAGCATCCCATGAGTAGCCTGCCTCCTTTTTCCCTGGTTTTAAAATTGTAATTTTCTTATAAAAGAGTAAAGTCAAATTGCTGTTTTGTCCCTAAATCATAGGGCCAAACGAGCCCATGATTCAATGAGTAATGTCAAGGAATGGTTGATATGGTTTCTATGTGGTTTGCACAAGTGGAATATAATGGAAAGCTATTCAGAGTTTAAATGGTTTTAGGAATATTTCAGAACTATATTGAATTAGTTTTGTGGTTTGCCAAATACATTAATTTGGAGGGAGTAGGCCATTGGAAGGCTTTCTGGCATGTGTGCCAAAATGCTGTTTTAGCTTGGTAGAATCAGATGATCCATAATCTTCTCCCTGTTTATAAAGTACATTAGGTGCTAAGCAAATAGCTAATCTTAAATATCATGTTACATTTTGCAACCTGGAAACACAATTGGAGCATTAGGTGATACATGTTGCTTCTGCAATCAAAGCTGGTGCGCATTAAGGTAGATTTAGGTGCTCCAATGGAATTTGAAGGGGCTCAAATGCATTTTGCATTGTCTATGAATTCTGTAGTAACAAAAGGCACTGGTATTGGAATCAGCTTTTGGATTCATGAAATGCAGTTACTAAAAAATTGGATTTAAGAAATGCAGCTTATAGTTTTTCAGCTCTATACCTCTATTCTGTCCTCAAGCAATGTGGGTTCTATTTTTGTTGGTGCATTTAAAATCTATAATTACAGTGGCAGGGAAAAGGAAAAACTACCATGGAGACATTCTTCAAGCTAGATGACAGTGGCCAGCAGAATATTTTTGTAAATTTCTAGCAGTAGTTTCCATTTAAGCAATGGGGAACAGAAAACACAAAATGTGCAAAGAGCTTCAATTATTATCATGTATGCTTCCAGCAACATGAAACAATGATGATAAGCTCTAATACCGTTTAACTGTGGTAGAAAATAAGATAATAACCAGACATCTGTATATATATTAAAGACGGTAGTTATATAAGTTGTTTATGTGGTTTTATATATTTTTGTTGGCTTCATTAATTGCTTATTTGAATTCTATTTTGTGCTTTGGTCCAGCTCGGGTCATGTAGTTGCCTAGTTGGAATTGGGTTTAACTTGGACTGATGGTGTTGGTATGATGAGTGCATTGATAATAAGATTAGTTTAGAAGTTTAGGTGAGGCTTTAACTTATATCTCTATTAAACTATTTGTTTGAAATAAATTTCTAATCGAAGGCGAGGAGATAAAAGCTTAAATGGGTTCATAAGTAAATGGTAAGAAATAATTATATAACAAGCTTCATTCCCATGTTATGCTTCATAGCTTGTTGAATGCATGTGATTGATCCCTATTGGTCTGGTTGAGCATTCATAGCCGAATTTAAAGTTTTGGGCCTGAGACTTTGTTGTTGTACTTGTAGTTGTAGTATATACTTCCTAGCTTGATAGAATTTTGTAGCACTTGGAAAAATGGAAATTAAAATAAAAAGTGGTTATAAAAGTTGTTTATAAGGTTTTGCACATTTTGTTGGCTTTGGTTTTTGCTTATTGAACGCGGTCTTGACCTATGGCTTAATTCAGTTTCAGTAGTTATCTTTTTGGAATTGGGTTTTCTTTGGTCTATGTATAGTTAACTTGGACTGATAATGTTGGTTTAAAGAGTAGATTTACTAAATAATAATAATGTAAAAGAAGGATGTACTGGGGTGATCTTATATATTTATTTGCATTTTATTTGTCACTCTAAGAACTAAGAATCAGTGCAAGTTTTTGCTTTGCGAAGATAGTAAATGGTGCATTATGGTAATTTAGAGTTGGTTTTTCCCAACTGGATGGTAGAGAATCATCGACCTAACTGATCAAGGATGAAAATTGAGCTAATGAGATTGATTTTTGTAGACTGACTTTTAGACCAAGCTTTCATGCAGCAAAATACCTTAAACTGAATCTTAATAATCTTTTAACTATCAGTAGACTAAATAGAGATAGGAACTTAGGATTGCTTGTTTGATACCATGACATGTTCTGATATTATTTTAAATCACATTTAATTTAGTCATTTTACTATTAGTAGATTATAGATAGGACTTGAATTTGGGTCCTCAAGTTATAAAGCTACGCTTGGTTGTTGAGGAAAAGAAAAAGAAAAGTTTTGAGATTTTTTGGTTGAACTAGGAATTTTATTTGATCTACTTATTCACCCTGTTCAAGTCATCTGTGTTTCATTGAGACCTTATAAATCATGTTATGGTGTGAAGCATCTTTTATGTTATATTCCCATGGCCTTTGCATCTGAATTTGTAGCCAAATGCAAATGCTGTATTACTGTGATGAGTCGAAGAAAATGGAGTCTAGGACTGGTTTTGTTTGTTAAAATGTTAATCCATCATATTACAGCATTAGGCTGCCATTTGTAGCCTGTCGTATGCAACCAATGTCTCCATCTCACAGTATGTTATATAGTCCTGTGAGACCTACAATTTGTGAGAAGGATATAAATGTATTGCATGAGATACCTTGCACACATTAAGAGATTGTGGTTCTTTCTTTTGTTCCCTTAATTCATTGCGGCTAGGGGTGCTTTAAACTGCTATCTATAAACCCAAGAATGGTTCATCACCTATCAGCTCAGTGTATACATTACTCGACACTTTGGTCATGGTAAAGTAAGCAATTCAATGCAAGTGAGTTGTTAACAATTTGTAAGCTTCATTTGTTTCGATGTAAATGGGTACAACATATAAGATTTTATATACTGTTTTCCAATTAAAATTTGGTTTTAGTAAAAAAAAAAAAAAAACCTTGGGTTTTACGGCTTACCAAATCATCATCAAATGGAGATTAGGTCTGTGACTTCGGAGTAATTATCCGGAGTAATGCCTTACTTATGGAACATGATAGTGGATTCTATTAAAATACACCTTTTTTGGGGGAGAATTAAGACTCTAATTTTTAATCAAGCAGAAACTAGTCTGCATTTGCAAACGAGTCCAACTCCATCCATACAGTATAATCCTCTACTTCTGAAGCCTTACTAATATTAGCTAAGACAAAAGCAAAGGCACTCCCTTCCTGATGAATATGTTGGAAGTTAGGATGCACGAATGCTCCATTTTTGCTAATGTACTCATATTTGATACGTATCATACTGGCATCATACCAAATACTTATAACATATGTACTAATACGACTGTGATACGGCTTGGATGCTATTCTAACCCAATTCTTGATAGTGAGAAATAGCCCAAACTAGTAAGAACTTTTTATTTATATTTTTTATATATTGGTTTCTATGTTGAACGCTTACCTTTTTTATTTTTTATTTTTCTTTTTTTAGCAATAAGGTATGTAAATGTTGAACACTTATCTTGTTATATTTTATTTACACTTTTAGATCTTGATTTGTATTCTAAACATGATTTAATGGTTATGAGTTCACTTCATTATCTATTATTGCTTTTAAATTGATATATGCTTAACAATATATAAAAAATAAATGCTTAAAAATATATATTTAAAAAATAAAAATAAAATATATTTAGTACGTAATTAATACAAAATCGTACCCTTTTTCAAGAAATGTCGTAACTTCATACTCATACCTGTACCACATTCATACTTGTATCTGTACCCATGCAATACACCATTGATGTGAGGAAAGAGGGAAACATTGCTTCAACAGTTTTGGTGAGTTCCAATGTTCCACAACATTGGTGGGCAGGGTCTGAAACTAAAAAGTTGGGCCTCCTCTCCATGTCTTTTTAGTTTTGGGCCAGCAAAAGTGTCCCAGATGACGATCAAGGGTCTACAATCAGCAGCACTTGAAAGCGTTACAGCACACTCTACCGTAGTGTAAACTAAAACTACAATCCCACGGTCAGAAATAAATAAAATAAAAAATCTTCCCACCACGCAAGTCATGAAAATGAAAGGCGTTTTGTAAAACTGTTGTTTAAATAACAGCTTTCAGTATTTAAATAACATTACATATTTTTTCACCCACACGTATTTCTAAAAATTATTAACAACATTACTACAATTTTTTTACCAAACGGACCCGAAATCACAGAAACTCCCTTCTTAAACCCACATCCAAACAATATTTTCATCTTCAAATTTGTATATGAAAATTGAAGTTCGCTTTCAATAAGGTATTCATCTCACTCATTTTGAATTTTGTTTTTTTTTTTCTTGGTTTGCATTTTCCATTTCCCTTATTTCTATTTCTCTTCCGTTTTCAAATTTAGGTTTGTAAGGTTGTTTTGCCCTTCTTTCTATTGCTCCGCTTGTTTTAAATGTTGTTGTTGTTGTCTTCTTCTTCTTCTTCTTCTTTTTTCTTTTTTTTTTTTTTTTAAGAAGAGAGCATGTTGTGCATGTCTCACATTAGATATTTATTAGGTTGATTTGGGCTATATAGGAAATTGAGAAAAGTCATAATTGTAATTTTACTAGTTTTTTCGGAAAATAATCATTGTTTTATTGTATAAGTCATATGATGTTGAGTATATGGCTTATACAATTGGATTTGGGAAGTGGCAAATGGTGTATGAGTCAAGTTAGCAAGCCATGGGGATTAGAGATACTGTTTGTTGCATGTGTGTCTAGATCAACAAGGTCGATATGGATTGTATTAGTGATTATGAGAAATCTTAAATGTTACTTTACCAATCTTTTTGGAATCTAAGTATAATGCTAGATTTGGCTAGCGCTTTTCTCAGTAAATGCCTTCTATTAGCAAGTTATATGTTTGAGTCTGTGAATCAATCTCTTAAAACAAAATGGGTTTGGTTTACCTCCAGTACTTTTTTAGCTAGAATTTCCTTTTGTTTTAATGAGAAACTGCCACATTACCTACTAACTAGATAAAATGTGGAGATTAAAACCCATTACCACTTCTTATTGTGTATTTAAAACATAAGGACACCTCAAATTAAAAAAGTACTAGAGGTAAGCCAAACTCAAAAAAAAAGTGAGGATAAGATTGCCTACTAATCACCTCTTTTGGACCTCTTAAAAGTGAGAATTTTGTGTACTGGGTTTGATCTTTGAGAAATGATATGTCTACAATATTTTCACAACATTTTTACAATAAATTCTAAGTGGCAGGTTGTTACTAGTTGTTATTGTTGGGGCAAAAAAGTAATCTTAGTGTTAGGTTCAAATTTGAACAAATAATAACTAACCACCTATGATTTGTTGTAAAAATGTTGTAGACGTAGCACCTCTCTTGATATTTTTACAATTGTATCTATATTTACTTGTACAGTTTGTACCTAACTCTTGTACAACTATTGGCAATTTGACGTAAAATCATACAAATTATTCTTTTTCTTGGTTTACATATGTTTGACTTGGATTGATAATGTTGGTATATAGAGTAACAGAACTCAACATTCATAATGTAAAAGAAGGATAAACTGTTACAATCTTACTTATTTCTTACTAGCATTTTATTTGGCTTACTAAGAGAGTAAGAGATAACCACGCACACCCTTAGTGCAGTGGTCACTCTACAAGTATAAATGTTTGTGGGGTGTGGGGGGCAAGGGCTAGGGTTCAAGTCTCCAAGAGGGAGTTTCACACACATATACACTTAGATTAGACTAGAGTAGAAATCCTATCTTGTATATATATAAAAAAAAGAGTACGAGATAAAATTAAATGCAAGTTTTTGGTTTGTGTGGATGGTAGTAAATGGAGCATTATGATAATTTAGAGGTGGTTTGTGTCAACTGGCCACTAGATGGAGTCATAGACTAACTTATCAAAGACGGTAATTGAGCTAATAAAATTAGTTTGGAAGTCTAGGACAGGCTTAGCTTATATGTCTAATGAACTATGTGATCGAACTTAATTTCTAAATGAGGGCACGGAAACAAACTCCTAGATGGGTTTGAAAGTATCTGATAAGAATTACAAGCATATTTTCAATGTATGCTTCATAGCTAGGTGGAATTTTGAAGCATTAGGTAAAATGAAAAGCTTTTGTTTTTGTGTTATGTTTATGTGCTTTCTAGCTCAAATGATATTTCCTCTTACTAGAAGAATGGGTAGATGGTGAAGTCATGGGTTCAAAAGAATCAAAAATCACTGGCTACTGCACTTGTTTGTGGTAACACCTGACATGGTAATAACTAAATGTAAAATTCATCAATTTAAGTATTGTTGAAGTTTGGACTCTGAAGTCCAATGTTAATGATATCTTATCTCACCTGGCTGCTGTACTTGTTTTTAATGCTAGAGATGGAAGGACACCTTCAAAACACTCCTAAACAAGGGTATCCTGTTTGCAGTGAGGATGAAAAGTGTGTCTTGGGTCTTGGTACCACACTGGTAGCTACAATTGAGGAAGCAAAAGATAGGATTTCTCAAATAGAACATATTTTCTGCAACCAGATCTTCCCTACTTTCCAATTGAACTATGAAAGTCTTCAGAATTTTTTTTTCTGAGGGCAAGAAAGCCAGGGAAGATGCATGTAAAGAAAAGGAAATTAGGAAAATGATCTCATACTCCAAATAGAAAGACTTCAACGTGAAAAGCAACAAGCCCTTGAAGAGAAACGGTCTTTCAAGCTTGAGATGGAAAAGGCATCAAAGGAGCAGGAAGAAAAGATGAACAAGTTGCTTGCCAAAGTTAAATGTCAACAACTTGAGATTGATGAAATAGGATTGAAGTTGAAGAAGTCTAAGGGAGTTGATGAGGGAATGGAATTGCGGAATAGATCTGATCAATTGGTTCGAGAAAAAGACTTTGCTATTGTAAATAAGGGAAAACAACTTATAGAGTATGAAGAAAAAACAAAAGAGCTTCTTGCCAAAGTGAATGGCCTTGAGCAAAAAGTTGATGAGCTAAGAGGAAAGGACGCGAAAGTAGTAGATGGGAAGAAGTCCGCTCAAACATTAATCAAAGAGAATGAAAGGCTTAGCTCAAAATTTTCAAATGATTATCAGCTATTGAAAGAGAATAAAAGAGAGATTCAATTACTTGAGGCCAAATTGGAACTTTTCAAAGATAAAGCTGGAAGACCCTAAGAGGAGCTTCAGAAAAAGACTAATGATATTCAGGAAGGAAGAAAAGTACAAGCCCAATTACAGCAACAGATTGATTGGGATAACACTTAAATGTTAAAGAACAAACAACAGTTAAGGGAGTATGAGAAAAAGAAGAACCTGCTTATGGAGAGTGTAAGAACTCAAGGAAAAGCGGACAATATCTACACAGATGGGGTGGGCTGTTATAGATGGTATCAAACCCATGCCCTGGCCGGAAATGCAGGCCCCACACATGAGGATGCTTGTGTCCGTAAGGGAAGTGGATTGTGGTAACCCAAAAAGGGGGGTTTAGCATTCTATGGAATCCTACATCGTCTAGGGAAGCACATGAAAATGTGTTTATAAGGAATGATCTCCCTTCAATGTGTAGAGATCTTTTTCCCCACTGCTGTGTGCTTTGAGGGAGAACAAAACCGTGAAGGGGATGGGCCCTAAAGCGGACAATATTTACGTAGATGGGGTGGCGTCGTTACAGAGAGAATGATTAGTTTAAAAATGAGAATTAATGAATTGATGTTGAAATCATAAAGGTAAGAATGGTGAGGTGATAGAAGGAAGGGATTCAATAACTTCACCTGGTAAGACTCTGTTGCTTTTATTCTTTACTGCTATTTCTTTTAAATTTTAGCTTATATTTCTATAATTGTGAATCATAAGTAGTTGTTATAAGTTTCTGATGATCTTCTGGCACTTCAGTCTGGTTTTAAAGTGGATTATGAACTGGGTTGTCACTTCACATAAGTTCTGGATTTGTAACAGCTTATGGACAAGTAGGTTGTTTATCATGATATCATAATAGATGTTGTGTCACTTGCATTGTTTCTAAACTATTATCTATTGCCTGGTATTGTAGATCATGGAAACAAAATTTCAGACACTTCTGAGGCTCCTTGTGACACAGCTGAAGTGAATAACATCTTCTTTAATGGAAGCTTGGAGGACCTGAAAGGAGCCAACTTAATTCAAGCCCCAAGCTCCGACTCTCCTACTTCTAGTTTCCTCATTGAATCAAATTCTCCCTCCAATGTAAAATTTGGCACATTTTCTGGCACAAAGCGGGCTGCACCCTGTTCGAGAGATACATGGTTCCGTCAATGCCTTGTGGAAAAAGTTGACGAGCTCGAAGATGAGCTTACAGGAAAGAAACAAAAAGTAGCAGATGGAAAGGAGTTGGCACAAAATTTAGTCAAAAAGATTGATTTGGCTTCTCTCAGAAACTTCAGATAATCTACATTTATTGAGAGAGAATATAGAAGACAAGGAAAATTGCTTATGTCCAAATTGGAATGCTTGGAAGATAAAGTTGGTAGACTCCAACAGGAGCTTCAGAAGAAGAGTCATGAGGTTGAGGAACGAAGCAAATTACAAAGCCAATTACTTAAAAATGTTGATTTGGCTAACACTGAAATGTCAAAGTACAAAGAGAAGTTGGAGGAGTGTGAGAGGTGCTTCATGTGGAAACTATAATTGGTTTACAAGGGAAATTTAATGAGTTGCAAGTAAATCATGGAGAAAGGAGTGAGGTATAAACCTGTTAGCTTGAATTTCATTATTAGACACATTGACTTGATTTTGTGACCTATAATGTTATGGCATAGTAATTCATTACAAATCTGAAGTTTTTAAGTATTCCCCAGGACCCAAGCCATGGTGCTTGCTGCTTAGAAAATGATTATCAAATGACGTAAATTTTGATAGGCAGTGGGTACTATTTTCAGAATGAAAGTTTGAGCTTTTTGTTATGGTTGAATGTAGAGTGACAACCATGTAATCAGTGCTTGTTAAATTTTCAGGATGAAATTGTGATTTTCTATAAATAACAAAAATCAAATTACTACTGTTTTGGTAAATTTACTAATCTTAATTTTGGATGAGTAATACTACTAACACAAATTTTTTTATAACATTTTTACAAATCATTGATGCGGGGCCCAATAATTTATGGGCTAGGCCCACTTGCACCTGGGGAGTCCAAAGGCCCAAGCCGAAAAAGGTGATGACCCGAGCTCAAAAATATAAGGCAAAAATGGCCTGGAGACGCAGCCGAGGACAGTCTAGTCCTCGGCAGACCCAAAGCTCCATTGAGAAGAGGGGTAAAAAAAAAGAGAGATGTAGGAACAAATTTGTAAGGAGATCTAAAATATCTTGGGGGAAGTTATCCTTACTACCCTTTCAGATAAGACTCTGCACCTGACAGAGCCGTATTCTGCAGCTTTATCAACCATCCCCAACAATTCTGGGATTAGACTGATGGGACAAATATCAGTCTTGTAAAGATTGACCCTACACGTGGACGAAGGACAGTTAACGCAGACGAGTATAAAAGAAGCAAGTAAGTAAATCTAAAGGGGGACTCCCATCCCACCTCCAAAAAAGAGAGACTACATGGGTGAGAACACCTCAACAACACCTGAGATCACAGAAAAAACCCATCGTCGGGTAACCGGGGTAAGACCTTAATGGTCCTCGGATCAACTCCGAGGAGATCCATCCCATAGGATGCGACGCCGTAGGGCTTAAATGTTCAAGCCCAAATCCTTTTTCTACACGAATTCCTCTAAAACCAAGACCGGGCATCGCCCCGTGACCAACGGCTAGCTTTTCAAGCCCACTCTCTACAAATTATATTGTGAGGGATCTTTCATATGCGAGTCCAACATCATTATTGGGCCGCAAAGGAATTGTGTCCTTACAATTGGCGCCGTCTGTGGGAAAGCTTGCGCGTTGGCAAAGGTGGCGTTGGAGTCAACTCTCTAGCAAGCAGAAATTCTTGGGGTTTCCTCCGTCTCCGGTGACATACAGTTGCTGCTCCGGCATCAACTTCTGCTAGGGGCTACGCCTTGCAGTGCCAAGGGCGTGGGCATCTCTAAGGGCTTCCGGCCTCAAGCCACCTATTTCCACCCTGGTATAGGGGCTTATTGTCGAAAAATAAACCAAAAAAAAATCTCATAAGTTTTGGACAGAACCAAGGCCTTGCATAGTCCTCGGACTCAAGCCTATGGGGAAACCAAGTACAAAAAATAAAAATTACCAGTTTTGGACAGAACCAAGGCCTTGCATGGAAACCAAGTACAAAAAATAAAAATTACAAGTTTTGGACAGAACCAAGGCCTTGCATGGTCCTCGGACTCAAGCCTATGGGGAAACCAAGTACAAAAAATAAAAATTACCAGTTTTGGACAGAACCAAGGCCTTGCATGGTCCTCGGACTCAAGCCTATGGGGAAACCAAGTACAAAAAATAAAAATTATAAATTTTGGACAGAACCAAGGCCTTGCATGGTCCTCGGACTCAAGCCTATGGGGAAACCAAATACAAAAAATAAAAATTACCAGTTTTGGACAGAACCAAGGCCTTGCATGGTCCTCGGACTTAAGCCTATGGGGAAACCACGTACAAAAAATAAAAATTACAAGTTTTGGACAGAACCAAGGCCTTGCATGGTTCTCGGACTCAAGCCTATGGGGAAACCAAGTACAAAAAAATAAAAATTACAAGTTTTGGACAGAACCAAGGCCTTGCATGGTCCTCGGACTCAAGCCTATGGGGAAACCAAGTACAAAAAATAAAAATTACCAGTTTTGGACAGAACCAAGGCCTTGCATGGTCCTCGGACTCAAGCCTATGGGGAAACCAAGTACAAAAAATAAAAATTACAAGTTTTGGACAGAACCAAGGCCTTGCATTGTCCTCGGACTCAAGCCTATGGGGAAACCAATTACAAAAAATAAACCTTACAAGTTTTGGACAGAACCAAGGCCTTGCATGGTCCTCGGACTCAAGCCTATGGGGAAACCAAGTACAAAAAAGAAATCTCACAAGATTTTTGGACAGAACCAAGGCCTTGCATGGTCCTCGGACTCAAGCCTATGGGGAAACCAAGTACAAAAAAGAAATCTCACAAGTTTTGGACAGAACCAAGGCCTTGCATGGTCCTCGGACTCAAGCCTATGGGGAAACCAAGTACAAAAAAGAAATCTCACAAGTTTTGGACAGAACCAAGGCCTTGCATGGTCCTCGGACTCAATCCTATGGGGAAACCAAGTACAAAAAAGAAATCTCATAAGTTTTGGACAGAACCAAAGAGACATATTGCGATGGTCCTCGGCTATAAAGCCTATGGGGGAAACCCAATTACAAAAAACAAAAAATAAACCTTACAAGTTTTGGACAGAACAAAGGCCTTGCATGGTCCTCGGACTCAAGCCTATGGGGAAACCAAGTAGAAAGAATAAACCTTACAAGTTTTGGACAGAACCAAGGCCTTGCATGGTCCTCGGACTCAAGCCTATGGGGAAACCAAGTACAAAGAATAAACCTTACAAGTTTTGGACAGAACCAAGGCCTTGCATGGTCCTCGGACTCAAGCCTAATTGGGGAAACCAAGTACAAAAAATAAACCTTACAAGTTTTGGACAGAACCAAGACCTTGCATGGTCCTCGGACTCAAGCCTATGGGGAAACCAAGTACAAAAAATAAACCTTACAAGTTTTGGACAGAACCAAGGCCTCGCACGGTCCTCGGACTCAAGCCTATGGGGAAACCCACTGTTCGGATAGGGAAGGTCCTCGGCTCAAATACTGTAAAATGTTAAGGCCAATAAGAGTGTTAGGATGATGGCGGGACGCTCCGCTATTCGGCAGCCTAAGGGGGCTGTTCATTTTTGCGGGTGATATGCCTTCGAATAATTACTTCCTACACCACGTAGAACATCCAGTTCTAATCTCGGCTTTGTTTCGGGCGAGTATCGCTATTTACAGGTACGAATTGCTATGTCAAACAATTCTATTAAAGTTATGGTGACATCTTTTTATTAGCACGTATTTTGGCTTTAGTTATCATTGATTCAAATGATATATTATTGTGCCGAGCAGCGCTTGCAAATTTGTAAAAACATAGACAGAACATGCGAAGTAAAATAACAACTTTTATTAATATGAAAAATTATTACAACGTACAAAGTGGGGCTCAAACAAGCCTATACAAAAGGTGAGCTGCCGAAGCAACACTAACATCCGCAGCACAGATAATTAAACAGTCAAGCGTCTTTTAAACTCGTCTTCAAAGTTTCTCCAATCCCTGCCTCAATACTGCTCATATTACGATAAGAACCTCATTTGGAAAAAGATGAAGGAGAAGGAAATAGTAAGGAAGAAATCAATGAAGAAGATGGAGGACATGAGTAAAGAAGGAGGAGAAGAAGAGAGAAGAGATGAAAAAAAAGAAAAGGAGCAAAAGAGGGAGAAGAGAAAGCACCAGAATGGATCTGGTGCTGGGAAGACTAAGAAAGGGAGGCGGGGAGGGCCACCAGTGAACGAAGAGAGGAAGAAGCAGAGACACTTAGTCCCTGCCTCGGTCTTGACTCCTAACACGCTGGGGCCATATTAGGTGAGCTCATAAGAGAGCGGTTGGTTATGATGATGGGAGTTCTCGACTCAGTCACGCCGAAATTTGGAAGGTGAGACGAATCTTAAGTCTCCGCCACCCTTGCCCTGACCGAGCCATTTCGAGCTTTATTAGAACATGATGTTTTGAGGAGGGATATGGTTCCTTCATCACTCGTTATAGTAAACGTATTTTGATGTGGGGAATAACAATTAGGTTAAGTGAACGCTAAAGGAGGTTGAGGGTTTCAGATCTCAGAAAGATGGAAGGGTGTCTGCACGAAAGTGATGGCTTCCTACTTGCCTTCTTATAGGAAGGGCAAAGTGGAAGGTATTAAATTCATTCAGGTTTCCAAAAGAATCTGAAGAATAAAGATGTGTCCGTTCCACTTCCCCACCTCATCAGATGAGCCGCCAGACGCAAATGAGCCTCGTAAAGGGAAGTCATTGAAGGCGCGTCTTGGACAGCCAAACGGCAGGAGCGGGTCACGAGCGAATTAAGGGGAATACCTTGTAAACCGGTGAGTTTCCTGGACAGGTGGAAAACTGCCCACATTAATGCAGGGCCGAATTAAATAAGCCATACTAAAGGCCCGGGTTTACCAAAACCCTCCCTTCCAACCAAGAAGTCGAATAGCAGGGTTTTGAGGGGCTATTGTGGGGCCCAATAATTTATGGGCTAGGCCCACTTGCTCCTGGGGAGTCCAAAGGCCCAAGCCGAAAAAGGTGATGACCCGAGCTCAAAAATATAAGGCAAAAATGGCCTGGAGACGCAGTCGAGGATAGTCTAGTCCTCGGCAGACCCAAAGCTCCATTGAGAAGAGGGGTAAAAAAAAAGAGAGATGTAGGAACAAATTTGTAAGGAGATCTAAAATATCTTGAGGGAAGTTATCCTTACTACCCTTCCAGATAAGACTCTGCACCTGACAGAGCCGTATTCTGCAGCTTTATCAACCATCCCCAACAATTCTGGGATTAGACTGATGGGACAAATATCAGTCTTGTAAAGATTGACCCTACACGTGGACGAATGACAGTTAACGCAGACGAGTATAAAAGAAGCAAGTAAGTAAATCTAAAGGGGGACTCCCATCCCACCTCCAAAAAAGAGAGACTACATGGGTGAGAACACCTCAACAACACCTGAGATCACAGAAAAAACCCATCGTCGGGTAACTGGGGTAAGACCTTAATGGTCCTCGGATCAAGTCCGAGGAGATCCATCCCATAGGATGCGACGCCGTAGGGCTTAAATGTTCAAGCCCAAATCCTTTTTCTACACGAATTCCTCTAAAACCAAGACCGGGCATCGCCCCGTGACCAACGGCTAGCTTTTCAAGCCCACTCTCTACATATTATATTGTGAGGGATCTTTCATATGCGAGTCCAACATCATTATTGGGCCGCAAAGGAATTGTGTCCTTACAATTGATATGACAAATTTTTACTAATTCTCATTTAAACCCATTAATTACATAAAAAAAACCTGTAAAATAATTTGTTACTTTAACTTTTTCCAAGAGAGTAAAGGAAAGGGAACGGGTAGATTGTTGTAATATATTGAAAATTGGTACATTTTGGCCATCTTTCCCCCTTGTTTCCCTCCATCTGCATAACTTAAAAAAGTTTCATCTTGCCTTTACAATTGAAAATTACTTTAAAAGTAAAATTAGAGTTTTGAACTTGGATACTAAACTCTTTATTGCACTTTTTCCAACTTTAAATAGAAATAATAAATGAGAAATGATATGTTTATAATATTTTCACAACATTTTAAAAAAAAAATCATAAGTGGCAGATTGTTACTAGTTGTTATTTTTGGGGTAAAAAATTAATTTTAGTGTTAGGTTCAAATTTGAACCAATAACAACTAATCACCTTTAATTTATTGTGAAAATTTTGTAAAAATGTTGTGGACGTAACATCTCTCATAGTAAATATACAAATCTTGTAATTTTTCCCATTAAATTTTTTTTAAACGAATTTAATTATTAAATCGGAGTCTTATAATTCAATAACATATATTATTCTAATTTATTAGTAGAATTAGGGTTTAAATCCATAATCTTCCATCAATCTCAAACGGGCTCATAATGGCCCAAATATCCATGTCCCCAATCGTTTGGGCTTAGGGTAGGGTGAAGTGGGCCACACCCCACACCAATTCACAAACGTACACTTCAACCGTAGTGAATCAAATCCCTCTTTTGTCACAAATCTTCCGCGGCAAGTTTTTTCATACAAAACAATATCCCGCCATTCCCAAAAAACACTTCCGATCAGTTTTCTCTCACAAAAAAAAACACACCTCCCACTCTTAATCCCCGCATCCAAACACACCCCCAAAACCCTAGCCATCAACCAAGCAAGAGAGAGAGAGAGAGAGAGCTTGGTAAATTGAAGTTTTACTGTCAATGAGGTATTTCTCTCTCACTCATTTTCATTTTTTATTTTTTATATATTTTTTACTTTCTGTTTGGTTCTCGGTAAAATGAGACGGAAAATGAGAACCAAGAAAACCTAATATTTATTTATTTCTTGGTTTGCATTGTTCTGGTTGATGTGATTAATTACTGTTCAAGTCTGATTCGTATTAATTTTTCAAATTTACTTTGCCTTTTAAAAAAAAATTCCTAATTTTTTTTTTTTTTTACCATTACATCATTTTATAGCAATGGCTAATGAAAATTCGTGTGATCTTGTTAAGTTTTAATCTACAATGCCTTTGTTTTTAGTCTCTCAGCTTGTTTTTGTTATCTTGTTTGGTTCAGTACCAGAAATTTGAGAAAAATTAACAAGAAAATTATTTTCAAAAAAAGTAGTTATATGGGTCTGTTTGGTTAGGCGATTTGATAGCTTAAAAGTGCGTTTTTAAAAACCCAAAATTCCATTTCGCACACCGTTTTTGCAACAGCTTATTCAAACGCAACCTATAAGTTGTCAATGTGGTTTTACTTTTTTTTTTTGGCGGGCTTTGTTAATTGCTTATGTGAAATATATTTTGAGCTTTGGCTGAGCTAGGTTTGCGTAGTTTACTTGTTGGGAAATGGGTTTAACTTGGTCTATGTGGAGGGGTTAACTTGGAGTGATAGTGTTGGCATATGAAGAGTAGCTTTGGTTTATATGTCTATTCAACTATTTGATTGAAAATCAATTTCTAATCGAGGGCACAAGGACGCACACTTAAATGGGTTCACAGGTATTTGATTCTTTTCCATGTTTTGCTTTGTAGCTAGGTGAATGCATGTGGCCGATCCCAATTAGTCTGGTTGTGCATTCAAAACCGAATCTAAAGTTTTTGGACTAAAGCTTCGTTGTTGTTGTTGTATAGTTTATAGCTAGGTAATTTACTGAGGTGATCTTGTGTTTATTAGCATTTTACTTGTCATTCTAAGAGCTAAGAATCAATGCAAGTTTTTGCTTTGTGAGAATAGTAAATGGTGCATTATGGTAATTTAGAGTTGGTTTGTCCCAACTGGATAGATGAGAATCATCGACCTAAATGACGATGAAAATTGAGTTAATGAGATCGATTTGATAGTCTTGGTCTGGCTTTAGCTTATATGTCTATTGAACTATATGATTAAAGTCCATTTCTAATTGAGGGCATGGGGATAAACTTTCAAATGGGTTCACAAGTATCTGATAAGAAATAATTATATAACAAGATTTTTATTTTATTTTATTTTATTTCGTGTGTATGCTTCATAGCTAGGTAGAATTCTGAAGTGTTGGGGACAATGGAAAATTTTTGCTTTTTTGCCGTACTGGAAATCTGGTAGCCTCTCAGTGAAAATCTTTCTTAGAGAATCAGTTTTTGCAGTAATTCCTGGCATATTAATAACTTGTTATATTTGAAACTGCCTATTGCTTATTGTTTTGTTGAAGTCCAATACTGATGATATGGTAAATCTTGCTTGGGTACTGTTCTGTGTTTTCCAGAGATGGCAGGGCACCTCCCAAACTCTCCTAAACTAGGATATCCTGTTGACAGTGGTGATGAAAAGTATGTCTCTGGCCTTAGTACCATTCTGGTTGCTACTGTTCAAGAAGCAAAAGACAGGATTTCTCAGATAGAATATATATTCTGCAGCCAGCTCTACCCTAATTTCCAATCAAAGTCTAAAAGCCTGCAGAAAGTTTATTTTGAGGCCAGGAAAGCTGCAGATGATGTGTGGAAAGAGAAGGAAAATGATCTCTTAATCCAAATAGAAAGACTTCAACTTGAAAAGAAACAAGCCCTAGAAGAGAACCAGTCTCTCAAGCTAGAGATGGAAAAACCATCAAAGGAGCAGGAAGAGAAGATAAACAAGTTACTTGCCAATATTAAATGTCAAAAACTTGAGATTGATCAACTAGGATTGAAGCTGAAGAATAAGTCTAAGGAAGTTGATGAGGGAATGGAATTGCATAATAGATTAATCCAATTGGTTCAAGAAAAAACCTCTGATAATTTAAACATGGGAAAACAACTTAAAGAGTATGAAGAAAAGACAAATGAGCTTCTTGCCAAAGTGAATGGCCTTGAGAAAAAAGTTGATGAGCTCCAAGATGAGCTTAGAATAAAGCAAGAAAAAGCAGTAGAGGGAAAGGAGTTGACAAAAAATTTGGTTGAAAAGATTGAAAGGCTTACCTCTGAAATTTCAGATGATCAACAGCTATTGAGAGAGAATAAAAAAGAGAAGAAATTACTTATGGGCAAATTGGAACATTTGGAAGACAATGCTGGTAGACTCCAAAAGGAGCTTCAGAAAATGACTTGTGAGGTTGATGAGGGAAGAAATTTACAAAACGAATTACTTCAACAGATTGATTCAACTAATACTGAAATATCAAAGAACAAACAGCAGTTGGAGGAGTGTGAGAAAGAGAAGAAGCTGCTTGTGGACAAAATAATTGTTTTAGAAGGGAAAATTAATGAGTTACAGGTAAATCATGGAGGGAGGAGCAGTGAGGTGGCAGAAGGAAACGATTCATGCGAAAAATTACTTCAACAGATTGACACAAAAGCCTCTGAGTTACAAGCTGAGAAGAAGAAAACAAGGCATGTTGTTGATCTTTACAAAAAGCTGAAATCTCAATACGACTACCTCATGTCAAAGCGTGGTCTTACTGTCGATAATATGCTCCCCCAAAGTGATTCTCTAAGGCATAATCAGGATATATTGACTTCACCTGGTAAGCTTTACTGCTTTTATTATGCATTTTCTCTTTATGTAATTCTAAACCATTAGCTGCATATGTATGAATCAAAAAAAGTTTCATGATGATCTGCTGGTAGTTTAGTCTTTAGTTTAGAAGTGGGTTATTTACTAGGTTGTCACTTCGCATGAGGTCCAAACTTGTTTGAATTCACTGATTTTTGAATTTCATATTATGGTTGGTTCAACTTAGAATAACAATGGGGTAGATATCTTTACATATTGCATCCTCTGTTATTCTTTCTAAAGAATTATCTTTTCCCTGGTATTTTAGATCTTGGAAAGAAAATTGCAGACACTCCTGTGACTCCCAGTGACAAAAATAAAGTGAAGAATGACATCTGTTTCAGTGGAAGTTCAGAGGATGAGAAAAGCACTAAATTAATTCAAACTTCAAGTTCTGACTCTCCTCCTTCAGGTTTCCCTATTACAACAAAATGTCCCTCCAATGTAAAATCAGCCCCGGTAGCTGGTACAAAGCGGCCTGCATCTTCTTGGAGAGAAACAAGGTCCCGTCAGTGCCAAGGTGGGCCTGATCCTCATGATGATTTTCTTGATACTCCTCTCGAGAACATCAGAGGAAACTTGAACAAGACATTGAAAGAACAAGAAAATGATCCTCCAGTACCTATTCAGAAAGACATGAATTTCGACGGTTCAGATGATGAAACGCAGGATATGAATGTTGATTGCAGAGTTCAAAAGCTGCAGATGCCAGTTCCAGTGGCTGGCAAGAAAGATTTCAAGTATGTTGAACCAGTGAGAAAGAAAGCTGATCGGGAAAACTTGAAAGGAATTGAATGCAAGCAGTGTAAGAAGTTCTATGATGCAGTTCTACCCAATGATGGGCGCAGGGATACCAATGGTAATCAGCAGAATTTACGCTGTGAACATCATGATGGTGTTTCTAGGCATCGATATAGGTATGCTCCTCCTTTGACCCCTGAAGGATTTTGGAACATTGGATTTGAATCTGAAATGTCATAGTATTATTGAGCTCAAAATTCTTATCTTTGTTTGAGCTGTTCATTTGATTTCTACTTCCAGTTTTGCAACTTTGTGGTCCTAAGTAAATTAAAAGAGCAAATAGTTTCAAGAAAGCTAAAATAATTCTTCAATTACATGATATATCCCCCAAGGTTTTAGCCCTTGTGCGAACCCTAAAATTTTATTTATATATATATATATATATATAATATATATATGATTTTAAATTGTATTGTATATCCACCCATGTACCCAATTTCCTTCTCTATTCTTTTATAAAAAATTTACATATCAGGAAAGGAAATCTATTATGTAGCTAGTATTCAAGAGCAAATATCTGTAGACTTTGCTTGATTCTGTTGTCTGGTAGTGACACTTGTCTATACAATATTTGAGGTTTAAAATTTTAGAATGTTGTACAATGTCCAAGGAAGAAATTGGTAGTATTTTGTGGGGTTCCTTTTGTGGTCAAAACCTTTTGATTAAAAAAAATTCCACTGCAATATCAATACTGAGTCACTCATAGCATTACTATACCTGCCCTTTTCAGTGCGGGTTGGTTATTCATCACTCCTTTTAATTAATCATCAGGTAAATATTGAAAATGTTGTGGATTCCAAGTTATTCTATCTGTTCCTAGCCTTGTTAGAATCATTTATGTGATTGATTAAATGGACAATAGATATTAAAACTCATAATAGTTGCAAGTTTTCCCTGCTGTTGATTGCATATCATCGATAGCTATCTATATTTCTCATTTTCATAATTGTACTTCATATTGTGTTATCTTTGATTGTTCATATCAATCACTACTCAAAGTACCATTCTCTTATAAACTTCTATATCTCCTTTTGATTTATATATGAAATTGATTCTTGAAGTTTGTGCCAAAACCTACCATGCTAGATATCTTAGTTTTCTGTGTATTTCTTCTTTTGCTTTCCTTTTAGGCAATCATAGCATGTCTTATTTAGAGAATCTGAACTCTTGGTATTTATGCCCTTATGGTCTAGGATTCTCCAATCTCATTATTCCACAATTCAGTTTGATTAATTTCTGATCCTTTTAATCCCTTTGCCCTTTAATCAGCATTAGGTTTGAAACTGAACTTATATATTTTTAGCTTACTTCAATCACTTTGAAGCTTCAAAGTTGCTGTAACTTTAGACTCTTTCATAATTCTCTTCATTTGCTATATATTTTATGCAGCAGTTGGCATGCATTTGATTCCAACACCTGGTACATATTGGTAATTAGAATTTGAAAATAATGACATCTTTAGTCATCCTAATTCTTTCATTATTGTGTTCTTTGTTCATAAATGCACTGATCTAATCAATTTATTGTTTCAAATTTTCAATATATATGTATGTATGTATGTATGCATGGGAATTTTTGGTTAAAAAACACTTTAACAAATTATTGGAGAAATAAAAATATTTATTCAAGCAATCTACATAAAATGAAGGGATCGGTAGTAGACTAGGAGTATAATATGCAACTAGCAGTAACAATATGGCTCCCCTCCTTTGGTCACAAAGTGATACTTGTGTCACTCATAAACTTGGGAGAATTGGTGATGATGTGAAATTCTCTGTTTTTCTACGTTAAGTGAATAAAATCAAGTATACTAACCAAAAAAAAAAAAAAAAAAAAATTCCCACTACTATACCTAAAAAATAGATTCAACATTCCTGTCCTGCTTACCCCATAGGAAATGGTAGTACCAAAATCCCAATATATATAAAATGGCAAGGGTGATATTCTTCTACACCATTTCTCTCTACCTTGTGAATTGATAGTAGTTGGTATGATTATGTCACAGTTTTACCTATCAAAAAAAAATTATGTCACAGTTTGAATGAGTAGAACCCTCACCTAGACTGAATACACACCAACCCACATGATTGCAGAGGCCCATACAATCACGGTGTTTGTGGGTAATCTTTCACACTGACATCCTTAATAGAAATAAGTTTATATGGTGGTAAAGGATGCTTAGTGTAAGCTAACATGCTACTACCAGTACTCTTTGATTCGGTTATTAAATTAAAAGTTACATCCTATGTCTACTATTTTTTCTTGAAGGGTAAAATTCTGAAGTTCTCTATGGAGAGTTAACCTATTTATAAAATTGTATAGTTGGAAATGAGAACCTGGCTAGATGTCTATGAGAAACAAATATATATCAGGATTTTGCGAGCTTATTTGTTTGAAGTTGAGATTAAAGTCACTGCCTTATTTGAAAAACAGCTAGCTTAAAGTCTTTTTTTTAAATTTTTTTTTTTTTATCCGGCAACAAATAAGCTAGTATTTTTTTTGAGATAGTTACAATATATTATTTTTTTGAGATAGTTACAATATGTTGCTAACCCCACAATTCGAACCCTTCCTTCTTAGACCCTTCAAGCACTTTTTGCATAAAAAAGTGCTAATTAAATTACAAGACTTTTAAAATAAACTAATATTTTAATAGGCCAATCACATTACCGAAATTCCTATTGCCCAAACCTATTAACCGAAAACCAATTGTGGCACTGGCAATGCCATTGCTGAAATAGGGAAAAAAAAAAAAATCGTTTGTTTATAGCATAAAAATCCAATCACAAGAAGGGGAAAAAAAAAAAAAAGTTGACGGGCATTTTGAGCTCGAGTTAAATAAATTTTTCATCATGTTGTTAGGTTTTTTTTTTTTTTTTAGATAATTGGTAAATATAATAATCTTAAATTATAATTGATATAAATTATTATTATTATAACAAAAAAAAAAAAAAAATTAGAAGAGCTTGTGAAGCTAAAATTTTACTTGTAGCCTATTGGCAGAAAATTTCTTACCTCCAACTATTAAATGGCATTATATTTTTTTTTTTTTTAAGAGAGGTTCTTATGTTATGATTTTTTGTTTTTTTTGGTAATGGGAGTAGTGAAGTTATCTTTAAAATGACAAATTTTAGTTACAAAATTAGTTATAACCCAAAATTATAATTTTTTTTTATTTAATATCTTTTTTATTGGAGGTGAATTTTGACAAAATCTCAATTAAATAAAATCTTCTTATATTCTCAATATTTACTATCAAAAAATATATATGAAATTGGGAAAAAAAAATAACGATAAGTTTATGAAAAAAGTATTCGGCAAAAAAAAAAAAAAAGATTAGGAAAAAAATGATAACTTGCCGATCAAAATCATGAGAAAATGTATGAAAGTAGAAGAACTTATTTTGAAAAATTAAAAACTAAAAACAAATGTGGTTTTCGTAGTGGCATACATATACAATGCTTTGTATTTCTTACATATACATGTCTTTGCTCACATGTTGAGATTTTGCCTCGAGCCCTGCAAACCCCACCTTACACACACACTCTTAGGCTTCCTCCTCAATAAAACCCCCGTACTTTTTTTTTTTTTTTGGTTGCTTCCCAACACCAGTTAGCCTAAACCCACCTCCACACTTTTTTTTTTTTTTTTAAAGAATGTTTTTTAATTTCTTGGGTTTTGTTTTTTCTATTCCCATCATTCATATCATGATGGGAATAGAATTATTATTATTTTTTTTTTATGGGAAAAACTCCATACTTTTTATTCAGAACGTTGAAAAGACGATACATCTTTAGCACACGCATTTGCCACTTGACTTGGACACTCCTCCAGCCAAACTATCAAACTCTCAACATTATGAGCATGTTGAGCTAACAAGTGGGCAGAGATATTTCCCTGCCTTTTAATATGTAGAAATCAAAAGTCCTGAAACTCTAGGCTTTCCGTAGCACGTAAGGACTATATTCCGGATCGACAACGCCGCCTCACCAATGCTGTGAATAGCGTTGATCGTCAGCTGCGAATCACTTTCAAAAACCACGTCCCTGAGTCCCACCTCCTCGGTAAAAGTCACCCTGATCTCTAGGGCCTTCACCTCTGTTTCTAACGCACCGAGAGGAAAGTCCAGCTTTCTACACATGGCCGCAACCACGTTTCCTTCCTCGCCGTGCACGATCACACCCACGCCGGATTGCTTAGACTTTGTGAATAGTGCCCCATCCACATTAATCTTAAAGTAGCCAAGCGGCAGTGGCTTCCAGGTGGCAGTGATTTGGACATCAGAAAGAGGCTAGTTCATCTTCACGTTGGCGGATAAGAAATCCTCCAATAGTTTCACAGTGTTTCTCACAATTACAGACCCGGGACGCCTCTTCCCACCATGCTGAACCTCATTCTGGCTCTTCCAAATACCCCAGCATATCGTGATCCACCTCTCCAATAGCCCTTGCTGCGCCTCCCAACAAATCCGAAGTTTACTAAACATGTCCAAAAAACTCCAAGACTCAAGAACTTTGATTGGTAGAGAAAGTTTGCAAGAACTCCATACCTCTGTACTGCGATCACAAAAACAGAGCAGGTGCATGGTCGTTTCTACATGCCTACCACATTCCTCGCATATATTGTTGGTCGTGATCTTTCTACGAAAGAAGGAGTCTTTAGTGGCCAGTATCCCATTACATGCCTTCCAGGAAAAGTGTTTAATTCTATTAGGCAGGTTCATACTCCACACCCCTCTCCATGCATCGTGCAACTTAGTCGGGTCAGAACAACCAGCATTGCCACCCTCCGCCTCTACTTCCAGGGCCAACCTATAAGCACTCCTCATGGTAAAACTACCTTTCTTTTCTTTAGCCCAAACCATTCTGTCCATGGCAACTGATTCATTGATGGGGGTACTCAGAATTGCCTCTACATCCTGTGGTAAGAAAAGCCCTCTAATTAGCTCTATGTCCCACTCCTTGCCTCCATCTTTCAGTAAGTCACAAACCATTTTAATCTGATTTCCAGGCCGCTCAAGTGACACCACCCTATACGTACTTCGATTAGTAAGCCATTGGTCTTGTCAAACATGAATGCGACAACCATCGCCAACCTGCCAGCTCAACCCGTGTTTTACCAAGTATTAGGTAGCCATGATGCTCCTCCAGGCAAAGGAAGCCTTCTTCCGTACCTCAGCCTCCACAAAGTTCCCATTAGGGAAATATTTAGCCTTATAGACCTGAGAAAACAGGGAGGAAGAATTAGTTTGAAGTCTCCAGCCCTGTTTTGCTAAAAGGGCAAGATTGAAGGATTTCAAGTCTCTAAAGCCCAAACCCCCTTCATCCTTCAGTCAGCACATTCTTTCCCAACTCAACCAAGCCACCTTCTTTTCATTCTTCACTTGTCCCCACCAAAATTGTCTCACCATTCCAGTCATCTCCTCGCAGAGTCCGTTGGGAAGCTTAAAACAGCTCATAGTATAAGAAGGAACGGCTTGTGCGACTACCTTGATCAACACTTCATTTCCTGCATTTGATAAAAACTTTTCCTTCCAACCCGCAAGCTTGGAGGCTAGTTTTTGTTTCAGCTGAGCAAATCTATTTTTCTTTGACTTACCAATTAATGAAGGTAGACTAAGATAGGTTTCATGTGACTTGATAACTTGGGCCCCAAACATGGACTTGACAGCTTGCGGTTTGTGGTATTGCGACTAAAGAATAAGGTCGTCTTGTTTCTATTTAATTGTTGACTCGAAGAGGACTCATAGACTTGCAAAATTCTTTGAATTTCTGCCCCTTCCTTCTCCGTTGCTTTATAGAATATCAAGCTATCATTTGCAAAGAATAAGTGTGAGATTCGTGGCCCCCTAGCCGAGGTAGCCACACCTTTTATCTCCTTCCTCTTCGACGCCTTGTGCAACAAAGCTGACAAATCTTAAGCACAAAGAAGGAAGAGATATGGGGAGAGTGGATCCCCTTGTCTAAGGCCTCGTGTTGGAGTAATCAGTTCGCATGGTTGGCCATTAAGTCTTATAGCATATGTAACGCAGGATACACACGCCATCACAATCTGAATCCACCGCTCATGGAAACCCAGCTTCTCCATTATTTTTTGCAAGCACCCCCACCCCACCCGGTCATAAGCTTTGCTCATGTTTAACTTCAAAGCCATCTCTCCCTCTTTACTTTTCCTCTTCCTATGAATGTGATTCATTAGTTCATGGGCCACAAGAATATTATCTGTGATGAGCCTCCTAGTTACAAAAGCACTTTGGTTTTCACATACAATATCCTTTAACACAACCCTCATTCTGTTAGCTACTACCTCGGAAGCCAGCTTATATGCCACATTACACAAGCTTATAAGCCTATAGTCAGTGACTCTAGAGGGGTTTTTCATTTTCGATACAAGCACAATATGGGTTTCATGAAACTTAGGGGGAGCAATACCATGGTTGAGGAATTCTACTACAGTTTGTATGACAACAGAATTTGCAGTAGGCTAATAATGTTGAAAAAAAAAGGAGGCACACCATCAGGGCCTGGTGCCTTCAGCGGGTGCATCTGCTTAAGGGCTTTCTCGACCTCAGCAACCCTAAAGTCCTGGAATAAGATCTCATTCATTCTGTTAATGACTTTAGGGTGAATAGCAGCCAATAATTCTTCATTAACTGTAGGGCATGAAGAAGTAAATAACTCTTGGAAATACTCTATAAGAATATGACTCATGGTGTCTTCCTCCTCCTGCCATTGACCAGTAGAGTCCAAAAGTCGAGTGATGGTGTTCCGTTGATGCCTTTTTTAGGCTTTCTCATGGAAGAAAGATGCGTTGCTATCCCCTGACTTAAGCCAATTGTTCCTTGATTGTTGCTTCCACATCACTTCCTTCGGCGAGAGCAGCTTGTTAATCTCCCCCTTTGTATCATGAATCTCTTCCATGTTCGCCTCCCTACCTAGTAAGCACTCCAACCATTGGAGCTTTTTTGAAAGTGAAGCTATTTTCCTTCCTACATGGCCAAAGTTCGTCCTGTTCCAACTTTGCAGTGAGGAGCTACACTCATCCATGCATCGCCTGAATTGACTTTGACCTCCTAGGATTCGGCCTCTCTCCCAAGACTCCTTCACAACCCCATCACATTCTTCCTCATTGATCCACATAGCCTCAAACCTAAACAGCTGCTTCCTTTTTTTGTTCCTATTTTTAGGTAGGAGAGCTTTAAGAATCAGCATGTTGTGGTATGAAGAACAAGTGGCCACATTGTATAGTCATAGCCCAGGGAACATAGCAGCCCAGTTTGTGGAGACCAAAGACCGGTCTAGTCTCTCCCGAACCCACCCACGTGCCCCTAACCACCTACTCCAAGTAAATTCAGGGCCTACAAAGCCCATATCTCTCAGTTTGCTTTTGTTGATTGCTGAAGAGAAAGCCCTCATCTACCATTCAGGCCTCTCTCCCCCTCCTACCTTTTCTCCCCTGTGACTAATCTCGTTGAAATCTCCCATGCAAACCCAAGGGAGCCTACTTCTAGTACTCAAGTTCACTAACAGCGACCAAGACTCTCCTCTTTTGCTAGTTTCAGGGTGGCCATAAAATCCGGTAAATCACCATTTCTTTTTCTCATTTTCCTCTGTAATAACCACATCTATGTGTCTAGGAGAGAAAGTTTGCACCTCCACTGATAGTGACTCCTTCCATAACAAGGCCAATCCCCCACTTCTGCGAACACTAGGAACTATCGTACCTTGGCTTCTTTCTAACTTATGATTAATCTCATCCATTTCCTCTACCGTAAACTTGGTTTCCATAAGGAAAACCAAGGTGGGATCTTCCTCCAAAATTGATTTTTGAAGAGTGCCAACTGTCCGAGGGTTCCCAAGCCCTCGATAATTCGAACATATAGCACTCATTGTTCCCAGCAGGGCTGCACTGCAGCTACTGTCGATCTCATTTGTGTAGCCAACAGTTTACCAAAAGCAGCAACTTCCTCATCAACCTTTGGTTTCTTCCTAGTCCTAGCATTCTCCATAACTTCTTCAAAGGGTGCACATGTCTTCCGTTTTAGACCCACCTGTGCCTCTTCTACCTCCATTCGGGGTAATTTCCTCCAAGGTATTCACCTTCTTCACGTTGGACATGCTTCTCCCCACATTTTCTTTCTCCAACTTGCATGCCTGTGCATGAGTCTTTTTTCTATTTGGGCTCTTGGCTTTGTTAATAAGACTCCTTACTTTTGCACTTGACATCATAGGCCCAATGTTGGAATAAAAGAGACTTCTCCCCTTGGTCCATTAAGTTTTTTGTTTCAGCAGGCCCATCCAAATCTTCCATATAGCCCATTACCACATGCAGCCCACTTGAGAGTAGCCCAACTCCCAGAACAGGCGTTGACAAATCACTCTCCTTGTTTCCCTCTCGGTTTACTGTCACCTCCTTCTCCGATTTCAGTATTAGTGCTTTGGGAACCCACTGCACGTTACATCCTATGTCAGCTTTCCCCGAAATCACGTCGTCAAGCTCTCTCAGCTGCTCCTCGAAATCCAGTTTTTCTTTTTCCCTGTTTAGCTTTTCCTTGGTTTTCTCGCCTGCCAGAATCATGCTTTCCACGTAACCTCTATCCTCGGTAATCTCCACATCTCTATGGAGCTGTCGGCGCACAACAGGTGCTTCCGATTGCTTACCGTGTTGCCCCTCTCTTTCCATTGTCTCCACCTCCGTCTGTCCAGGACTTGCACTCGCCCTTGTTTGCTACCCCTTTCACCATGTGCGTTTTCTGTAGCCAATTTGGGTTCACACGCAACGAAGGTCCATATTGCTTGTCCTCTGAGCTTATCGGATTTGTCCGGTGCATCCATTCAATACAATCCTTCTCATCATGATCAAGTCTGCCACACAAGTAACACAAGATAGGTAGGCGTTCATACTTGAACTCAACCCACTTTGAGTCCGAGCCTTCTATGTGCACCGGCCTACCCCTGATTAGTGGTTGCGAAACGTCCACAGCAACTCTAATCCTCAGGTAACATCCCAGGCTCAACCCATTTTCCCCAACATCCACTTTTTCGGCCTTCCCCAAAATTCCACCAATACTCAAACCCACATCCTTTGTCTGGCTCAGAGTTGGCAAGCCCTGAATCTGAACCCAAAAGGCAGCTTTTTGGAAAGTTAGAGAAGAGACTAACTCACCTACCTTTAGTTTGTGCAGTAGAATAATGTACTTATCAAAGGACCACGGCCCTTGCAAGAGAACCTTGTCCAAATCGTCCTTTGCCTGAAACAAGTACGAAGACTTGGATTTTGTAAGATTTGATATGGGTTCACACTTCACACAGTCTGCCCGTCTCACAAATATCATGAATTAATTAATAAATAATGGATGGTATTGTATTATAGTGTGGATCTGTATGTTAGTATACGGTTCTGCCTCTACAGGGCTAGTACAAGCCTTGGGTCACATGACTCTATACCAAACAAAATGTACGTTTGGGCTTTTTGGGTATCTGATCCAATATTGGGTTTTGCAAGCAAATTTTGCTATCAGCTTTATTTTTTACTTTTTGAATTTTCCTTCTGATTATACTTTATAAAATCATAAGATATTTACTTTAACCAAATTAGCTAATGATCTTTGGGGGTCAAGCGTGTGGTCAGGTTGGCCTGAGTACTTAAGCTTAGGTCAACACTACTGTACCATTTGTTTCAACGTTCGAACGATTAATTTCTTAAAATAGTCCCCTTTCTAAATTACGGAACAAAATTTAACTGTGTTTTTATTTTTTTTTGCAAATTTTTTCCCCTCTTAATTTGGCAATGCCATTGTCACAAATTCATTCCATATTTTTTTTTCGAGAAGTGATATCTGCACACAATTTTTACAATATTTTTACAACAAATTTTAAATGGCAAGTTGTTATTGTTAGATTAAAAAAGTAATTTCAATGTTAAATTCAAATTTGAACTAATAATAACTAATCACCTGTGATTTGTTGTAAAAATATTGTGAACGTAGCACTTTTTTTTTTTTTTAATTCTTCCCCAGATTTTGGCAACCACTATTTTTTTTTTCCCTTTCCCACTTTTAGCAATGGCATTGCCACAAACTTTTTTTTTACCTCCTATTTCGGCAATGGCATTGCCACAATTAGTTTCTCTTTGGCCACTCACACTTCGAGCACTTCACACCCATTCGGTTAGCAAGTTTGGGCAACAGAAATTTCGGTAATGTGATTATGGAAATTCAAAATTTTCTCTCTCTCACTTTTTCTCTTTCTCTCTCATACTTTTGTTGAATTTCGACAATACCATTGTCGAAATTCACTCTCTTTCCTCATTTTCCTAAATAACTTGAAACAGTACCTATGGCATAAATAAACTCCGTATTTAGCAATATTCAGCCAAAAGACTCTATGGATATGTCAGTGAAGTGGGGCTACATTTTTAACATTTTTCTTTAACTAGAGGAAGTGGACCATGTGACCGATATTCATTTCTAAGTGCCAAATTATTTTATTGTATAGAAATATTATTTTAATGTGTTGTATTGTAAAATAAAAGTCAGGATGTTGAAATTATTGTAAAATTGTATGGTATAATTGATAAAATAATTTTTTGAGATGGTAAAATAAGATGAGATGAAATTTTAAGGTGTGAATGCTCATATATGAACTCCAAAGTCCAAAGCGATGCTAAAAGGCAAAACCACAAATAGGTGTAATTTTGTAATAAAAAAGAAAGAGAGCATAATAGAATACGATACGGCATCGTGTCGCTTTACAAAGGCATCCATAGATTCCATACGTGCGCACATCTTATCATTCCCTTTGGTCGTCTCCTATTTCCATTTCCTCAGGACACGTACAAGAAAGCACCTAGGAAATAGCTAAAATGGACAACCAACCTGGTTCCCAGAAATCTTCGATTATTCCAGGTTCTTTTTTTTGGTTAAACAAAGAGTCTATTGCAAACAAACCCGCAAGGGAACGGGTATCAAAAGTTACAGCAATTCAGAATTAACAGGTACATAAAGTGCGCTGTCACTAGCGCAATCAAAAGCTGAAACATCCAACAAAGTAAAGGGAGGAGTAACATAATAAACAAAATCCTCGCGTTGTGAACTTCCAATTTTGGCATGTAAGTCAGCTGCGTGGTTGGCCTCTCTATAGCAATGGCTGAGCTGGACCTGCTGGAAAGCTTGGAGAATGTCCCTGCCACCAAAGGCCGGGTTAGTCTATTAGTGGAAGATGAGGAGGTAATGAGCTTGACAACATCAGATGAATCCACATTAACTATAAGATTGTATATATTAAGTTGTCTTGCCATGCGGAGCCCTTCTCTCAAAGCCCAAAGTTTAGCCATTAGGACCGTGGCAGTGCTTAAAGGTTTAGAGAAACCTTGGACCCAATTCCCATTCGAGTCACAGAGAAGACCACCAGCACCTGCATGGCCATTGATGATGGAAGCATCAGTATTTAGCTTATACCAGTCCGGTGGAGGTTTATCCCATTTGGCATTGAGCCGAGGCCTTGCACCGGGGACTTTGGACGAAGCTGTGAGGAAATGATACTTTAAAGCTTTTGCAACACACTCTTTTAGGAGATTCCAGGTTCTAATTCCCTCTCTATTTAATTCAAAAAAAAAAAAAAAAAACCATTTATTTGAAAAAACAAGCAAAGATAATCAGCACCCACTTCTGAAAATTTCATGTAAACAACTGTGGCTTCTCTCTCTCTAACATTTTCCTCGGCAACCCAAAATGCAAAAAAGTCTTTTTATTTGTAATTATGATCTTCTTTTGAAAGTAAAGTTTGTTTATGTATTTATTTGTGTTTGAATGAATGGGAAGTATTAGGATCTGGGAAAGTCAACAATTGGGCAACCTCACCATCGCATCTATGCTATCACTTTGGTACAAGTGGGCTTTCTGTTGCGGTTGCCACTGGTGTCACCCATCCTCTAGGTTTTTATTCTCGATCACTTCCTATGCATTTTTTGTATGTGTTACTTTAGAAAAAGTTATACTTGTGCATGTGTTTGTGGGTGTTATCAGTTATGTGTGGTTCAGTATTGTTTGTGTGAATGAAATTGTTTAGATTACAACTTAATGCATAGTTTTAAAGTTAAAGTCTATGCTCAGCTTATCAAATTTGAGGTTGTTAAATGCTCACCTTTGAACTCCAAGAAAGGATTCATGGGTTGTTGTTGAAATTCTGAAGGGGTCAAAGCTTTTTGAACTGTTTGGGAATTTGAGATTGCCATGCAAATGTATGTTGGATCGGGTGGGTATATTGGTGCTTTGGAAATTTGAAAATTTTGCTCAACTACCAGAGTTTAACTGCAAAGTAGATTTACACATGGGGGAAAGTTTTAATTCATTGCAATAAATTGTGCACTAGTTGCAAAGCACTACCATGGTCTCTGAGCTCTTCAAAGACCATAAAAGACTAAAATGTACCTTAGATTCAAGTTATTTAAAGAATTAATAGTTATTTTTTAAAGAGAAATTATTGATTTTTTGTTTTGAATTTGAATTTATGTTTTGGACGGAAGAAGATGGGAGGAGGGCAGAGGGAAGGTGGTTGGAATGTAGTAAAAATAGTGTACCCTGGCCACCAGTCTCCCTCTATCTAAACGTGATGTTGCAAGTGGACATATTCAAGAGAAGCTTTTATAGTTAACACAAAGTTTCTCACTTTGGTACAAGTGGGCTTTCTGTTGTGGTTGCCACTGGTGTCACCCATCCTCTAGGTTTTTATTCTTGATCACTTCCCCATCCTCTAGGTTTTTATTCTTGATCACTTCCTATGCATTTTTTGTATGTGTTACTTTAGAAAAAGTAACAAGTAAATTGTTGGTGACCTCAAGTCTTTGTTTCAATTTTTAAAGCTGTGATCAAGCGCACTTTCCATTTTCCCCACCAAAATTATAAAAAACGAAAAAGAAATTCTAAGTGGATTTGGATACGTCTTTGATTGCAAGCCATTGGTTAGGAATAACTTAACTAAATAATGCTAAACGTGGTTCTTGCATATTAAAAGGGACTTAACTAATAAAAATTCTCACAATTTTAAACAATTTTCAGTAGTTAAAAATACATTAATATAAGTAAAATAAAACCCAATTAAGATAAAGTTATTTATCTCCAAAATAAATTTTTCCCTAACACTTCCTCTAAAATTCTTAGATTTCACTTAAAACAATTTTACAAGTACAATTTACTCAATAATCAAATAATTTAAGAAAAACTTATAACAATATCCGGCCAGTAGAAAAACTACTAAAAAGAACTAATAATTTCTCATTATTAACTTAAAAAAATCCACATATTCATAATATATATTTCTTTTACTTTATGCCACCTGCCACCCTTAGTTTACTTTTGAGATAAGGACAAAACTAGATACATGAATATATCGTCTAAATCAAAGCACCTGGGCTTTTACGTATACGCAATTTTTTTTTTATTTCAACTTGTCAGACTTCAACTCCTTTTTTTTTTTTTTTTTTTTGGTAAATATCTGACTTCAACTCCATTAATTTGGTAGTATTCCTTTAATAAAGGGGTGTGCAGAAACTTGTCTCACTAAGTCTTTAAAAAATCTGGAAATTCCATCTCCATTCAACGCAACAAAAGGCATCAATAAAGATTAAAAGTTATTGAACATAGAAGAATATGTACTAACAACTTCTAGTTTGCCGAAAATAAATCTAAACTATCCTTCGTTTGTATCGTTAAAACTCTTGAATAATTAAATAGTTTTACTATGGTCAAAATATCTACATAAAAAAAATATTATAGTTCTAAATAAAGTTTAGATTTGACAAAAAAAAATTCTTAAACTCTTACCTCAAAGATGTAATTAATCTTTCTCTACTTCAATATTTTGGGTAATCTCCCTTCTCAAAATATTTCCCATTTACATTGACTTAATAAGCTTATAAATAGCTAAAGTTTCAACTTTTTTTTTAAAAAACTCCCTTATAATTATAAATTATAAATTGACCCCACAAGAGATTTACTTAAATACCCTTCCTTTTATTTATTATTTTTTTTTCGGGTATTACAGAACCGAACAGATACGATACCAGGTTCTGATTTTATTTTTATTTTAATAAAACGACGTCGTATACCTGTTATAAAAAAAAATAAAAAATAAAAAATAAAAAATAAAAAAACAAAAGCAAAAGCAAAACTGTGCGTTTTAGTCTAGGATTTCAGATTCTCAGGGTATAAATACATTCTGTGCTCTCAGAATCGTTGAACTCTCGCTCTCGCCTCTCGCCTCTAGCCGTTGCCTGAGCTCTCGCCGTCGCCTGACGCAGCGACGCCTCGCCTGAGCTCTGGCCGTCGCTCATCAGTCACAGAAAAACAACGGTAAGCCTCTTTGGGTTGGATAGGAATTTCATATTTGTCTTCGTGTTGGTCCTGTTGGATAGGTGTTTGTCTTCGTGTTTTCACTTTTCAGTTTTGTTTTCCTTTTCATTTGTTTTTTGTTTGGGAAAGCATGAATGTCTTCGTGTTTGATTAAGGTTGTGATTTTTAAATAAAACTTTAAATTGAATACTCCAAAATTGTGTACGGTCATAATGAATGGGCCTTATTAATTGTTATTATGCTGTTGTGAGCTCTTTGCCAAATGGGTGGGCCTGCCTAACCCATATATATAAGTATAACATTAATAAAACAAAATGGTATTCCTTCATGCTTTTCAGATTAGAATAGATTTATTGTTTACTATCTATGCTTGGCCAAAATGGCCCATTAGCATTAATTTTTGAAATATTTAGCAACAGAGCACTGTTTCGGAAATAATTAGGGAAATACCACTTTTTCGGGTCCTATAGCGGCGTTTTCCTGCCAAATTTTTTTATAAGTCCCATAACAGGATCAAGGGGCTTATAGTGGCGTTTTTAAGCCCTATAGTGACGTTTTTGGGCCCTATAGCGGCGTTTTCCTGCAAATTTTTTTATAAGTTCCCATAACAGGTTCAAAGGGCCCTATAGTGGCGTTTTTTAAGTCCTATAGTGACGTTTTCGGGCCCTATAGCGGCGTTTTCGAAAAAAGTGGTATTTTCCTAATTATTTCCGAAACAGTGCACTGTTGCTAAATATTTCAAAAATTAATGTTAATGGGCCATTTTGGCCATCTATGCTTTGCTTCCACTATTTGGGCCTCTTTTTTGTAACTGGATCCGGCCCATTTTTGCACAGGTTTTTGATCATTGTGTTTGGGTGAACAGATTTTTTTTTTTTATATAAAAAAAAAAAAAACAAAAACAGATTGTTAATGTTTCAAACCGACCAAAACAGATTAAACCTAGCCCCGATCAAACCGCTATAGGTCAGAAAATCGATCCTAAGGGCACGTTTGGTAGACTGTAATGATAATTACATAGGAATAGGAATAACTATTACAAGGAATGGAAGATGCTGCAATGTAATAATTATTCCTATTCAATTGTTTGGTAACCCTATAGTAATAGAACCCTGAATATGTATTCCACATGTTTGGTACAACATCTTAAAACGATGTAATGAAAGCTTTTTAAATCAAACTGCCTAAAATGCCCTTATTATAATAAATACATTTTTTATAAGGATTACTTTAATAATCCCAATCTAGAATGGAGACCTCTAATGAATTTTTTATTTTTTTATTTTTGGTTTAATAATCCCAATCCTTTTTTTTTTTTTTTTTTGGGATTACTTTCACTTCATTCCATTAAAATTAAGTTGTCTATTTTTTTTTATTCTCAACGTTGTCTCACACCTGTAAAATTTGCCCAACAAACAGTATCACTATTTCATTATTCTTTCAACTGTAAATACTACCAACAACTAAATATCTCAGTTTGAAATCCCATTCATTCATTTTTATTGATGTACGTTCTTTGTTTCTGTTAGAAGTTTAGGAAAAAAAGACTAAATCTTAGACCCTGCCCCAGTAATAAAGGTATCATTTTTCCCTAATATATATATATATATATATATATATATATTTTTTTTTGGTTAACAGGAACTAGAAGTATCCTGGGACAAAAGCATAACTAGAAGTATGCTTGAGCAAATTCACCAACCTTTTTATTTCTTTTAGCTAGAGCATCAGCGCCAAAATACATATATATATATATATCTTGAGGATAGCTATGGCTGGCCGTGATATATATATATATATATATATATATATATTATATTGATTCTCTTTACGTTTTCTGGCTGACCGTGATATATATATATATATATATATTATATTATATTGATTCACTTTAGACTTGCTGGCTGATCACGGTAAGTGTTTCTAATCTTTGCTTCACAGAACCTCACAGCTATACAAATATCAATTATGGCAAATTTGATATAATGTCAAAAAAAAAAAAATTTGATATGGATAGCAGAAACAGAGAGCAGTACCTGTAGAAATTGCAGATCTATGGGCAGAAAAAAAATCCTGACAAGAGAGAGCAGCAAGTGAGGGTGAGTAAAAGGAAATACCCATACAAATAGATGAGAAAAGAAGAGAGAGAGGGTGCAATACCTGTGGAAATCGCAGACCTGAGGGAAGAAGGAAAAAAAAATTTCCTTGAGAAGAGGGAGCAGCAACTGAGGGTGAAAGGAAGACAATACCCATATAAATAGATCTCTAGCAGCGGGAAAATAAAATTTTAGAGAGGAGGGAGATGGAAAATTTAGGAAGGAGATGAAATTTTGGAGAAGATGCAGGTAGTGAGGGATTTTGGAAATTTTGTTAACAGAGCAAGGAGAAGTTTTGGAGAAAATACAGGTAGTGAGGGATTTTGGGATTTTTGTTCAGAGCAAGAAGAAAGAAATTTTTGGAGAAGGCGGATAGAGGGGGATTTTGGGAATTTTGGAAATTATGCTTAAGCAGAGCGTATTACGTTTAGTAAGGGAATAGGGATTCAGCACTTTTAATAAGGAATGTCTATTCCTCATTTTAAGGAATAGAGATTCATATGGAATAATTATTACAGGTAATAAAAACATAACCAAACAACTGTAAAGCTAAATCATAGGAATAGTTATACATTACAATTTCTATTACACTCTACCAAACGTACCCTAATTGGTATGCATCGGTTTCAATTATTACAAAACCGATCTCTGTCGGTTCGGTAATAAATTTGAAAAAAAACCAAGCCGGCCGAACCGTGCACACCCCTAATTTTGGTGGTGTTTTAGTATCGTGCTTGAGAATTTTGAGTGCTGCTTCAATCTAAGATTAAAAAGTTTGATATTTTGGTTCTGGGTTTTACATTTTATGGATAAAAATTTAGTGGTGGTTTATTATTGTGCTTAGAAATGTTGAGTGCTGCTTCAATATAAGACCAACAGTTTGACTCTTATTAAAGTTTTGGTTTTGGGGCTGATCTGTTTCTGGGTTTTGCTTTTAATTATTTATATAATTCAAATAAATAATAATTAAATTATTTATGACGTCACCGGTTCGACCATAAAACCGGTAATTAGCTCATTTTTTGGTTCTTTCACAGTACCAATTTTCAAAACCATGTTTGCTCTTCTCTCTCTGAACCTTAGGGTTTCAATTCAACACAGCCATGCCTCGCTACTTCTGCGATTACTGTGACACCTACTTGACTCACGATTCTGTAAGTCTCTCTCTCTCTTAAATTGTTTGGTGTATTTGGATTATATGTATGTCTATTTAAGGATTTATGTCAATATTGAACCAAATCATGCAAATGCGATGACTCCTCTTATGTTTGGTATTGTTTGTTAATAAAAGTGTGGTTTTTCTTGTACACGATGTCTTTTACTAGGAGCTGATGGGTTTATCTTTGTGAATTTGATCGAGGTCTTAGATTGAAGTTGAACTGTTATTCTTATTATTATTTACGTGGGAGCTTAATTTGGTGAGTCTTGTGTTGTGGGGGATATTCTGGGTTCTTATGATTTTCAAAATGCTAAAAATGCACTTTACTCACTCTTTAAGTTTGTGGTAACTTTTAAGTCGGTGTCTCAAAGCTTGCAATTTTCACCCTCGAATATTATAATGATGTCAATGTGCTCCTACTGTTATGGTCCCTCACATTTTCGCCATTAACCTTCCTGAAAATGATGTCGTTTTTTGTGTGGGTTAATTGCAACATTCTAATGGATGTTGATAGAAAGGGCACATTGACATTATTGTAATACTCCAGAGTGTAAATTAAAAGTTTTCATAGTCAAGGGGCTGATTTAGAAACAACCTCAAACTTAAGATGTTGTAAATAGTATTTTAGTATTTTTAAATATCAAGGATACAATATTGCTTAGAGTCTGACTTTGGACCTTGGTGTGATGGCAAGTGTCCTCCATTCAAACAATACATTGAGGGTTCAAGTCCGGGAATTAGTTCCTTAAAAGTTGTTGGTATGACTGCTTACTAACCACCTCTCTTAGTTCAAGATCCCATAGAAAGAGGAGCTTGTGCAATGGGTACAAAATTTTTAAAGAGTAGAAGAACACTTCACTGTTGTTCATTGCCTTGTTTATTTTTATGTTTTTAGTATTTCTCTTATGTATTCTCTGTGTCCTTGGATTTGTGTGTTTGTTTAATAAAATTTTATGTTATTCATACAAAGTGTTAACTATGAAAATCTGCATGTTTTATCGGTATCTATGTCCTTTGAAGTTTGAAATTGTTAATGTGCCTTCTCCTGTATATCATAGTTACAGCTCCTAGAAATTGACATAATGAATGTTTTTATATTGTTGATGATATTGTCTTTCTATCTCAGCCATCTGTGAGAAAGCAGCACAATGCAGGTTACAAACATAAGGTACTTCAAATCTCTCTCTCTCTCTCTTAATTATATTTATATGCTAATTATTTTAATAAATATAGGCAAATGTTAGGGCATACTATCAGCAATTTAAGGAGGCACAAACCCAAAACTTCATCGAACAAAGGATTAAGGAACATCTTGGGCAAACTGCAGCATTCCAGCAGGTTGGTGCTGCTTACAATCAACATCTAATGGTTCAGAGGCCCCACCTTCCTGTTCTACCTACACCTGTAATGCCGATGCCTGGTAGCACACAGTTACCTGGAAGTTCACCATTAATCCCAGGGATTAGGCCTCCTGTTTTGCCAAGACCCCTTGGTGCTCCAGGTAAAATGAAACACATTTTGCATTTATCCTTGTGTTAGCACATTTTGCATGTAGATTTTCATATTTTGAATTGTTTGGCTTCATCTGTGACTGCTATCTTTCTTTGACTTGGTGCATTGCTTTTGCCACTACTAGTTGATATTATTGTGCACATCTGTTTTCTTTCTTTTGTTATTTGCGTGAACTAGTGAGGAAATCACTAAATTGGGATGCTATTGCTCCCTCCCATGAGCAAACCGTTTTAAACTAGTTAGGACTGGGTGCCACTATCCCAGCCCTGATCTAGCCAGGATCTATTGGTCATGTCCCCTTCCCAACTTTTTGCTGCTGTATGCTATCCATCTTTAATTAGGTTCCCAATATTTAGCAATCAAATGGTGGATAGACAAGAACATTGGCAGATTATTATGATTTGTCTGCATGTTTACTACATTAAAAGATTATCACTATGTTTCATCAATCAAATGGTTCTACCCTAAACTCCTTTGTCAGACACATGGAATATAAATTTGATGCTCTTCCAGGTTTATATTTAATGTGTGATCTTTGTACACAATGTTTGATCCATGTGCAAGACATGCAATGCAAACTTTTCTCTGTCTATAAGCATGTAGCAACGTGTTATGTTAAATAATTCTCTTGGGTCTGGCAGGTTATATGTCTTCTCCGGTGATGGCACCTATGATAGCTCCACCTGGTGCTCCTTCCTTACCTGCTCAATTAAATCCTATTCCAAGGCCTCCTGATAGTGTAGCCACAACAGTTCCTGGGAGCACAGCAGCACCCACCTCTTCCAACGGTGCACCACCTATGGTCAGACCACCATTGTATCAAGCCAATCCAGTGGCATCAACAGGTGGAGGCTATGATAGTCTCAATGCCAATACTCAAGCTACTGAGGCTAATCATTAGCCTTGATCTTCTGGTTGGTTTATTTCCATATCTAATATCTTAAGAAACTGAAATATATATTGTTTCTAACTTACAATAGGTGGGACTCTAAGGCAGTTTTAAATGAAATTCCCCACATTGTTATTTTCTTTTATCAACTCTTGTGACTATTGAAAACTAATATAGATTCTATTGTATATCCTTAATATAATTGAAGAAAATTACATAAATCCTCCACGTCTTTAATTTGTTTTTTTTTTTTGATAAGTACATCTGTTTGATGCTCCAAGTATCATACCCTGTATTTATGATGGTGACATTAGTGATAATGCTCTTGTCACAGGCAAATGAAGCAAGCCAAGAAATTATTGTGGTTCAACTCCTATGTTGGGATTTCCATCATTTGGTCCATTGATTTTCAGTTCTCACTGTGTAATGTGCATTAAGAGCTTGTCATCTGATGCTGAACATAAAGAATAGTTGTGCATTCTCATTTTTGTAAGAATCATGTCATAGATGCATATCTAGTTGATGCGACTGGAAAAGAACCGTTTACAGAGAGTTATTATCTACTTTGACATGCTCTTATGCTATAGCAGCAATTATTGCTTGAAATATGTTTTCAGAAACCAATTCGCAAGCAAGTGCTGGTTGCAAGGAAAAGACATAATTTTTGGCCAATCCATATTGTAATTTTAGCTTGGAACCAATGCTATTTTGTTGCCTGTGATGTCACTAAAGAGTCTGACATATCCAACGCTGTTGATTTTACCATCTCTAAGTACAACCAACTTGATATCATGTACAACAATGCAGGGGTGCCCTGCAAAACTCCCCCAAGCATTGTGGAATAATTTAGATTGCAAAGTATACATTCGAATAGTTTATGGTGCAAAGCATAATATGGTGTATAATTTAGGATGGTAAATTGTAATTTTTCCAAAAAAAGAAAAGAAAAGGAAGTGGTAGATTGTCGTAATACACTAAAAATTGGTACATTTTGGCCGTCTTTCCATCTTGCTTCTCTCCATCTACATAACATAAAAAAGTTTCATCTTGCCTTTACAATTGAAAAACACTTTAAAAGTAAAAACACTTTAAAGTTTCTCTTAAAGAGGCTATTTGGTTTTCTCAAAAAAAATAAAAGAGAGGCTATTTGGTTTGAGAAAAAAAAAAAAGGTGTTTTATGAATTAATTTTCAGTTTCTATGAGACTCACAACAAAAATAAAAAAAAAATAAAAAAAAAGTTTGATTTGCAAATTTGTATTCAATTTTCATTTTCAATATCCTAAAAAGTAGACTGCCATTTATCCTCAAAAATATCCTAAAAAGTAGACTTGAATGCTAAAATTGAATACATGTTTAGGGTGTTTTTAGAGTCAGTGAAAATGAATACAATGACATTTTCGTTATATTGTTGAAAACGGCTAGGATCCACCAGAGAAGAGTTTAGGTGAAAAAAGTTCTTTTTCCTAAAATAAAGAACAAGCGCCAAATTTGAGAATGGTGTATTTTGTACTCAAATTTTGTATTCAAAACAAGTTTAGAACCAAATACGCTTTAAATTCTTTTGTACACTTTTCCAACTTTAAATTGAAATAATGAACATAAGAATCTTGTAATTTTTCCCATAATTTTTTTCTTTTTTATGAATTTGATTATTAAAACAGTCTAGTTTATCAAATACATCAAATACTAATCCTCTATTCTGGCCGAAATTACAAAGAGTTCTAACATATTTTATCTTAACATTTTTAGAAGAATTAGAGTTCAAATTCATAATCTCCCGTCAATTTCAAAACGGGCTCATTGTGGCCCAAATATCTATGTCCCATATCTTTTGGGCCTAAAATAAGATAAAGTGGGCCACACACCAATCCACAAGCGTACACTTTTACCGCAGTGAATCAAATCCGTGTTTTGTCACAAATCTTCCGCGGCAAGCTTTTTTTCATACAAAACAATATCCCGCCATTCCCAAAAACACTTCCGAATCAGTTTTCTCGGAAAACACCTCCCACTCTTAATCCCCGCATCCAAACACACCCCCAAAACCCTAGCCACCAACCGAGAGAGAGAGAGCTTGGAAAATTGAAAGTTTTACTTTCAATGAGGTATTTCTCTCACTCATTTTCCTTTTTTTTTTTTTTTTTTTTTTAACCTTTTGTTTTGGTTCTCGGTAAAATGAGACGGAAAATGAGAACCAAGAAAACCTAATATTCATTTATTTTGGTTTGAATTGTACTGGTTGATGTTATTATTTTCGGGTCAATTCTGATTCGTATTGATTTTTCAAATTTACTTTGCCATAACATCATTTTATCACAATGATGAATGAAAGTTTGTGTGATCTTGTTACGTTTATTCTACAATGCCTTTGTTTTTAGTCTCTCAGCTTATTTTAGTTATCTTGTTTGGTTCAGTACACCAGAAATTTGAAAAAAATTAACAAGAAAATTATTTTCAAAAAAGTAGTTATATGGTTCTGTTTGGTTAGGCGATTTGAGAGTTTAAAAGTGCGTTTTTAAAACCCAAAATTCCATTTCGCACACCGTTTTTGCAACAGTTTATACAAACGCACCCTATAAGTTGTCAATGTGGTTTTACATTTTTTTTTTTTTTGGTGGGCTTTGTTAATTGCTTATGTGAAATATATTTTGAGCTTTGGCTGAGCTCGGTTCGTGTAGTTTACTTGTTGGGAAGTGGGTTTAACTTGGTCTACGTGGAGGGGTTAATTCGGAAGAGTAGATTTGGTTTCTATGTCTATTCAACTATTTGATTGAAAATCAATTTCTAATCGAGGGCACAAAGACGCACACTTAAATGGGTTCAAAAGTATTTGATTCTTTTCCATGTTATGCGTCATAGCTAGGTGAATACATGTGGCCGATCCCAATTAGTCTGGTTGTGCATTTGAAACCAAATCTGAAGTTTTTGGACTAAAGCTTTGTTGTTGTTGTTGTATAGTTTATAGCTAGGTAGATTTTTGAAGCATTGGTAAAAATAATAATGTAAAAGGAAGGCTGTACTGAGGTGATCTTATATGTTTATTAGCATTTTACTTGTCATTCTAAGAGCTAAGAATCAATGCAAGTTTTTGCTTTGTGGGGATATAGTAAATGGTGCATTATGGATAGAGGAGAATCATCGACCTAAATGATCAATGATGAAAATTGAGCTAATGAGATTGATTTGGTAGTCTTGGTCTGGCTTTAGCTTATATATCTATTGAACTATATGATTGAAGTCCATTTCTAATTGAGGGCATGGGGATAAAGTTTCAAATAGGTTCACAAGTATCTGATAAGAAATAATTATATAACAAGAATTTTTTTTCTTCTCATGTATGCTTCATAGCTAGGTAGAATTTTGAAGTGTTGGGAAAAGCGGAAAACTTTTGTTTTTGTTTTTGTTTTTTGCTGTACTGGAAATCTGATAGCCTCTCAGTGAAACTCTCTCTTAGAGAATCAGTTGTTTGTGGTAATACCTGGCATATTAATAACTTGTTATATTTGAAACTACCTATTGCTTATTGTTTTGTTGAAGTCCAATACTGATGATATGGTAAATCTCGCTTGGGTACTGTTCTGTGTTTTCCAGAGATGGCGGGGCACCTTCCAAACTCTCCTAAACTAGCAAATCCTGTTGACAGTGGTGATGAAAAGTACATCTCTGGCCTTAGTACCATTCTGGTTACTACTGTTCAAGAAGCAAAAGACAGGATTTCTCAGATAGAATATATATTCTGCAGCCAGCTCTACCCTAATTTCAAATCAAAGTCTAAAAGCCTGCAGAAAGTTTATTTTGAGGCCAGGAAAGCTGCAGATGATGTGTGGAAAGAGAAGGAAAATGATCTCTTAATCCAAATAGAAAGACTTCAACTTGAAAAGAAACAAGCCCTAGAAGAGAACCAGTCTCTCAAGCTAGAGATGGAAAAACCATCAAAGGAGCAGGAAGAGAAGACAAACAAGTTACTTGCCAATATTAAATGTCAAAAACTTGAGATTGATCAACTAGGATTGAAGCTGAAGAATAAGTCTAAGGAAGTTGATGAGGGAATGGAATTACATAATAGATTAATCCAATTGGTTCAAGAAAAAACCTCTGATAATTTAAACATGGGAAAACAACTTAAAGAGTATGAAGAAAAGACAAATGAGCTTCTTGCCAAAGTGAATGACCTTGAGAAAAAAGTTGATGAGCTCCAAGATGAGCTTAGAATAAAGCAAGAAAAAGTGGTAGAGGGAAAGGAGTTGACAAAAAATTTGGTTGAAAAGATTGAAAGGCTTACCTCTGAAATTTCAGATGATCAACAGCTATTGAGAGAGAATAAAAAAGAGAAGAAATTACTTATGGGCAAATTGGAACATTTGGAAGACAATGCTGGTAGATTCCAAAAGGAGCTTCAGAAAATGACTTGTGAGGTTGATGAGGGAAGAAATTTACAAAACGAATTACTTCAACAGATTGATTCAACTAATACTGAAATATCAAAGAACAAACAGCAGTTGGAGGAGTGTGAGAAAGAGAAGAAGCTGCTTGTTGACAAAATAATTGTTTTAGAAGGGAAAATTAATGAGTTACAGGTAAATCATGGAGGGAGGAGCAGTGAGGTGGCAGAAGGAAACGATTCATATGAAAAATTACTTCAACAGATTGACACAAAAGCATCTGAGTTACAAGCTGAGAAGAAGAAAATAAGGCATGTTGCTGATGTTTACAAAAAGCTGAAATCTCAATACGACTACCTCATGTCAAAGTGTGGTCTTACTATCGATAATATGCTCCCCCAAAGTGATTCTCTAAGGCATAATCAGAATATATTGACTTCACCTGGTAAGCTTACTGCTTTTATTATGCATTTTCTCTTTATGTAATTCTAAACCACTAGCTGCATATGTATGAATCAAAAAAAGTTTCATGATGATCTGCTGGTAGTTAAGTCTTTAGTTTAGAAGTGGGTTATTTACTAGGTTGTCACTTCGCATGAGGTCCAAACTTGTTTGAATTCACTGATTTTTTGAATTTCATATTATGGTTGATTCAACTTAGAATAACAATGGGGTAGATATCATTACATATTGCATCCTCTGTTATTCTTTCTAAAGAATTATCTTTTGCCTGGTATTTTAGATCTTGGAAAGAAAATTGCAGTCACTCCTCTGACTCCCAGTGACAAAAATAAAGTGAAGAATGACATCTGTTTCAGTGGAAGCTCAGAGGATGAGAAAAGCACTAAATTAATTCAAACTTCAAGTTCTGACTCTCCTCCTTCAGGTTTCCCTATTACGACAAAATGTCCCTCCAATGTAAAATCAGCCCCGGTAGCTGGTACAAAGCGGCCTGCATCTTCTTGGAGAGAAACAAGGTCCCGTCAGTGCCAAGGTGGGCCTGATCCTCATGATGATTTTCTTGATACTCCTCTCGAGAACATCAGAGGAAACTTGAACAAGACCTTGAAAGAACAAGAAAATGATCCTCCAGTACCTATTCAGAAAGACATGAATTTCGACGGTTCAGATGATGAAACGCAGGATATGAATGTTGATCGCAGAGTACAAAAGCAGCAGATGCCAGTTACAGTGGCTGGCAAGAAAGATTTCAAGAAAGAAAGCTGATCGGGAAACCTTGAAAGGAATTGAATGCAAGCAGTGTAAGAAGTTCTATGATGCGGTTCTACCCAATGATGGGGGCAGGGACACCAATGGTAATCAGCAGAATTTACGCTGTGAACATCATGATGGTGTTCCTTCTTTGACCCCTGAAGGATTTTGGAACATTGGATTTGAATCTGAAATGTCATAGTATTATTGAGCTCAAAATTCTTATCTTTGTTTGAGCTGTTCATTTGATTTCTACTTCCAGTTTTGCAACTTTGTGGTCCTAAGTAAATTAAAAGAGCAAATAGTTCCAAGAAAGCTAAAATAATCCTTCAGTTACATGATATATCCCCCCAGGTTTTACTTTACCCCGTGTGCGAACCCTAAAATTATATATATATATATATAAATAATATTTATGATTTTAAATTTTATTGTATATCCACCCATGTACCCAATTTCCTTCTCTATTCTTTTATAATAAATTTACTTATCAGGAATGGAAATCTATTATATATCTAGTATTCAAGAGCAAATATCTGTAGACTTTGCTTGATTCTGTTGTCTGGTAGTGACACTTGTCTATACAATATTTGAGGTTTAAAATTTTAGAATGTTGAACAATGTCCAAGGAAAAAATTGGTAGTATTTTGTGGGGTTCCTTTTGTGGTCAAAACCTTTTGATTAAAAAAAATTCCACTGCAATATCGATACTGAGTCACTCATAGCATTACTATACCTGCCCTTTTCATTGCGGGTTGGTTATTCATCACTCCTTGTAATTAATCATCAGGTAAATATTGAAAATGTTGTGGATTCCAAGTTATTCTATCTGTTCTTAGCCTTGTTAGAATCATTTATGTGATTGATTAAATGGACACCAGATATTAAAACTCAAAATAGTTGCAAGTTTTCCCTGCTGTTGATTGCATATCATCGATAGCTATCTATATTTCTCATTTTCATAATTGTACTTCATATTGTGTTATCTTTGATTGTTCATATCAATCACTAGTCAAAGTACCATTCTCCTATATACTTCTATATCTCCTTTTGATTTATATATGAAATTGATTCTTGAAGTTTGTGCCAAAACTTACCATGCTAGATATCGTAGTTTTCTGTGTATTTCCTCTTCTGCTATCCTTTTAGGCAATCATAGCATGTCTTATTTAGAAGAAATTATAAGGTTCTTATGGTGGATAAGTTATGTGGTTCACTATTTAAATAAAAGACTCCCACTTGTTTAAAATTGTGGAGTTTTAAATAAAAACTAAATACTAACTCAGCAATTTTAAATAAGTGGAAGTCTTTTATTGGAATAGTGGACAAATGACGTGGTCCACCATGAGGACCGTATAATTTCTCCTTATTTAGAGAATCTGAACTCTTGGTATTTATGCCCTTATGGTCTAGGATTCTCCAATCTCATTATTCCACAATTCAGTTTGATTAATTTCTGATCCTTTTAATTCGTTTGCCCATTAATCAGCATTAGGTTTTGATAATACTCAAGAAAATCAGTAGGCTGAATGGCACGGATTTTGATGATCTTGAGGGCCTGAAAAAGAAGAAACGAAAAATCAAAGGAGACTAGGGTTGACCGGCCACAAACCCTCAGATGATAAAATTAGTCTTTTATTCCGAAATAGGGAATTCCAAACTTATGGGGATTGTGTTTGGGAAAAAACTTATCTTTGTTTGTTGGAGATTAGTGTTTTTATAGGTTCATGAAACGGTTATCTATTTAATAACTTCCCCTAAATACTATTTATAGGTTCATGGTGGACAAATGATGTGGTTCACCATTCTAATAAAAGACTCCCATTTGTTTAAAATTGTGGAGTTTTAAATAAAAACTAAATACTAACTCAGCAATTTTAAATAAATGGAAGTCTTTTATTAGAATGGCGGACAAATGATATGGTCTACCATGAGGACCATATAATTTCTCCTTATTTAGAGAATCTGAACTCTTGGTATTTATGCCCTTATGGTCTAGGATTCTCCAATCTCATTATTCCACAATTCAGTTTGATTAATTTCTAATCCTTTTAATCCGTTTGCTCATTAATCAGCATTAGGTTTTGATAATACTCAAAAAATCAGTAGTTTGGATGGCACAGATTTTGATGATCTTGAGGGCCTAAAAAAGAAGAAACGAAAAATCAGAGGAGACCAGGGTTAACCGACCACAAATCCTCTGATGATAAAATTAGTCTTTTATTCCGAAATAGGGAATTCCAAACTTATGGGGATTGTGTTTGGGAAAAAACTTATCTTTGTTTGTCGGAGATTAGTGTTTTTATAGGTTCATGAAATGGTTATCTATTTAATAACTTCTCCTACCTTTAAGGAGTTTGGAAAGTCTGGAGTACACATCCATAACTACCATGGAGGTTATATTTTATGCTCCTATTTTCTATAACCGTCGTTGAGCTCGTCATAAGTAATGATGGACGGAAGGTCATCCAAAAGTTGTAGAGTTGGCGTGACAAACTCGTCTAAAATGGACGAGCGTGTCAAGGACGAGTAGCTCGTTTTCTATTATTCCTTCTCTGGACGACCACTATGGACGAGTATGGAGTTGGCTCATTTTTAGACACCACCAGTTGCCCCCTTGTCCATGGGTCGTCTCTAGGATATGTTTAATGCTGTTCTCATAATGTGTATTTAATGCTAGCAATTAGGTGTGCCATGTGTCACAATCTCATTGGTAACCAGTCGAGTTGAGTTATTTTTTTTAAGAGCATGCCACATGTCACTTTTTGATTGGCTGTGTCGTTTCAGATACCTAAGCTTACGGTCTATAAATAGTAGAATTCCTCTGGTACCCTTCACATTTCTGAAATTTCCTTCCTTGAGCTTCCTCGTCTAGAAGTGTCCTCTCATCCTTAGTTCCCTTATCTAGATTCAGGTACTTTTTTCATTCTCGTCCTCAGATTTTAAGTTTTCTTAAAAGTGTTTGAGACCGTTCTTTTCTCGTCTAGTAATAGCGTGGATAAGGCCATAAACAAATATCATGATCCTAGTAGTTTTAGTGGCTTTAGTAATAGTAGTAATAGCAATAGTAATAGTGGAGGAAACACCACGAACGAGTACACGTTTAGTGTTCTTGTGGTTCCTTTAGAGGTTCTCTAGGAAGGACTTAGGACGAGGACCGAGTCCGGATCCAAGGCTGGTACGAGTGCTCCCTCGTCCACAGTTCAGGACGAGGTTGATGTAGTGTATAGCTATACCATAGGAGTAGCTTCCAAGACAGACAATAGGAGATTGGATTTACTTAAGCAATGGTATCAAATCCCAGACGACCTTAAACCCAGGTTAGCGATTTGTGGGGAGTGGTGCTGTCAGCCACATTTTGGGATAGGTATCTATGAAGCCTATCTTTTAGGTGGACTTAGGCTACCTTTAAATGTTTTTACTAGAGAACTACTTACTAAGTTAAGTTTAGGTGTCTGTCAATTCAATCCCAATGCATGGAGGTTAATCATCTCTATACAAGTTTTGTGGAGGGAGGTGTTTGAGGGGAACCGTCCTCTTACCGTGGACGAGTTCCTCTACTGTTATAAGCCCTCCGAAATAAATCAATCCCTTGGCTTCTATCAATTTACAGCTAGAGGGAAAGATTATAGATTAATTAAGTCCGTAGTTACCTCAAATAGGAACTGGAAGACAGATTTCTTCTTCATCTCAGGTTTCTGGGCTAGACGCCCCATTGAGGTTGACCAGGACCCATTTCCTCCCTACACAGGAGAGTTAGGGAACCTTCGTCCTGAAGGTATGCTTATAGCTGTGACTTTGTTATTTATTATATTTATTTTTGTAAGTAGTTATCTAATAATTTTCCTTCTCTCTTTTTTTTATAGGTGTTAGACAACCTCATTTAAGCAGGTTTTACATGGAGCAAATTCAGAAGGCTCGTCTATACACTAACATGGCTTTTCATTCTCTGGTAAGTCTCCAACGTCTTGCCATCTGGGGCTTAGGTCCTAAACCGTCCACTGAAGCCATTGCACACGAGCTCACCATCTGTAGACATAAGTTTTCTTGCTGTCCCTCCCTCTCTCTTCTTAGCTATAATCGCATCTTCTACATTCATAAAGTTCCGGGCTAAATGGACGAGTTTAGCCATGGATTGGGGCTCCTTCTCATAAAACTTGTGGATGAATAAATCAAAATTAACCTCGTTGTGAAAGACCGCCAATAGTAGCGTATCATCCACCTCATCCACCATCAAGGCTTCCCTGTTGAAACAAGTGATAAAGGATCGCAGGCTTTCATTCTCCCCATGTTCTATGGTCAACAAGCTGGACGAAGAACGCTTGTGTCTCTGTCCCCCAATGAAGTTATTAACGAACAACTTGCTCAACTCTTCGAAAGAACTTACCGAATTCGGAGGTATTGTACTGAACCACACTCGTGTCGGACCTTTAAGGGTGGTAGGGAATGTTTTACACATAATTTCATCTAGGACCCCCTGAAAGTGCATTGTAGTCTTAAAAGTAGCAATGTGATCAAACGGGTTATGCGCTCCATCATACGAATCCAAGGAAGGCATCTTGAATTTTGGAGGCAAGGGGTGACCATTGATGGAAGCCATGAAAGGGGAATCTATGCAGTGAACTAGATCCTCTACAGGATTTGTTCTTCTCATGTTCTCCCTCATCTCATCCATAACCTTCCTCATCTGGTTGATCTCTCTCTCCAAGTGTGGCACCCTTCTTGATGTGATGCCCCTTGATTGACTTTCAGGCGCATCATTTCTTCCATCTCCCTAGCTCTGGTCTTGTTTCTGGCGAGTTAATTCTGCCATAGCGGCTGCCATGGATTGCACATGAACAGAGGATGGTTGCATGGCAGGCATAGATTGACGATCGCAATGGGGATAGCTAGAAGCATCCCTACTTTCTTGATGGCCTGGGTTGGTAGCCCTCGATCTAGTCCGAACCATTGCAGCCTTTTTGTCAGAGAAAGGAATTGTAAAACTCAATAAAGTCTAACAAATCTTCCCACAAACGACGCCAACTGATAATACTCAGAAAATCAGTAGGCTGGATGGCACGAATTTTGATGATCTTGAGGGCCTGAAAAAGAAGAAACGAAAAATCAGAGGAGACCGGGGTCAACCGACCACAAACCCTCCGATGATAAAGTTAGTCTTTTATTCCGAAATAGGGAATTCCAAACTTATGAGGATTGTGTCTGGGAAAAAACTTAGCTTTGTTTGTCGGAGATTAGTGTTTTTATAGGTTCATGAAACGGTTATCTATTTAATAACTTCTCCTACCTTTAAGGAATTTGGAAAGTTTGGAGTACACATCCATAACTACCATGGAGGTTATATTTTATGCTCCAATTTTCTATAACCGTCGTTGAGCTCGTCATAAGTAATGATGGATGGAAGGTCATCCAAAAGTTGTACAATTGGTGTGACAAACTCATCTAAAAACCTCTATGGACGAGCGTGTCAAGGACGAGTAGCTCATTTTTTGTTATTCCTTCTCTGGACGACCACTATGGACGAGTATGGAGTTGGCTCATTTTTAGACACCACCAGGTTTGAAACTGAACTTATATATTTTTAGCTTACTTCAATCATGTAACTTTAGACTCTTTCATAATTCTCTTCATTTGCTATATAGTTATGCAGCAGTTGACATGCATTTGATTCCAACACCTGGTACATATTGGTAATTAGAATTTGAAAATAATGACATCTTTTAGTCATCCTAATTTTTTCATTATTGTGTTCTTTGTTCATAAATGCACTAATCTAATCAATTTATTGTTTCAAATTTTCAATATATATATATATATATGTATGTATCATGTATGTATGCATACATGCATGGGAATTTTTAGTTAAAAACAACTTTAGCAAATTATTGGAGAAATAGAATATTGATTCAAGCAATCTACATAAAATGAAGGGATCGGTAGTAGACTAGTAGTATAATATGCAACTAGCAGTAACAATATGGCTCCCCTTCTTTGGTCACAAAGTGATACTTGTGTCATGGATAAACTTGGGAGAAATGGAGATGATATGAAATTCTCTGTTTTTCTACTTCAAGTGAATAAAATCAAGTATACTAACCAAAAAAAAAACTTCCCACTACTATACCTAAAAAATAGATTCAACATTCCTGTCCTGCTTACCCTATAGGAAATGATAGTACCAAAATCCCAATATATATAAAATGGCAAGGGTGATATTCTTCTACACCATTTCTCTCTACCTTGTGAATTGGTAGTAGTTGGTATGATTATGTCACAGTTTGAATGAGTAGAACCGGCACCTAGACTGGATACACACCCACCCACATGATTGCAGAGGCCCATACAATCACAGTGTTTGTGGGTAATCTTTCACACTGACATCCTTAATAGAAATAAGTTTATATGGTGGTAAAGGATACTTAGTGTAAGCTAACATGCTACTAGTAGTACTCTTTGATTCGGTTATTAAATTAAAAAGTTACATCCTATGTCTACTATTTTTTCTTGAAGGGTAAAATTCTGAAATTCTCTATGGAGAGTTAACCTATTTATAAAATTGTATAGTTGGAAATGAGAACCTGGCTAGATGTCTATGAGAAACAAATATATATCAGGATTTTGCTAGCTTATTTGTTTGAATTTGAGATTAAAGTCACTGCCTTACTTGAAAAACAGCTAGCTTAAAGTCTTTTTAAAAAAAAAAAAAAAAAAAAAAATTATCCGGCAACAAATAAGCTAGTATTTTTTTGAGATAGTTACAATATGTTGTTAATCTCGCAATTCAACTCTTCCCCCTTAGACCCCAAGCACTTTGTGCATGAAGGAGTGTCAAGTGAATTTCAAGACGTTTAAAATAAACTAATATTTTAATAGGCCAATGAATGCTAAGTTTATTGAAATTGCCAAAAACTGATTATAAAATTGACATATCAAGAAATGTTGAGATATTATATTGGCATTGGATTGCAGGATTGGGAAGACATCTCTATTGCCATATTTATGGAGGGTCATTGAGAGGGTTCACCATGTGATGTTTGTTTTTTTATGCTTTGGATCTAAGTTCCCATCAGTTTCTATTTGGGGTTTACTGTGGAATCCAGACTAGGGTCTTGGGCCTCTTGGCCTTTTAGGTTGAGTAGGAATTAGGTAATGGTAGAGTAACCTTTACTATTCTTTTGCTAGAGTGAGTTACTGAGTTACATATGGATATCAGGATATGTCAGTGAAGTGGGGCTACATTTTTAACATTTTTCTTTAACTAGAGGAAGTGGACCATGTGACCGACATTTATTTCTGTAAGAAGGGATCATAATTCGTCAGAAACATGCATAGCTGTTTGGGACTTTGACCTCTGCTTTATTATCTGCAAGTATCAATGATAAAAATTAATGCTAGGAAAATCAATACACACAGCTCAACTTGTTCCCGTTGTACACTAAAATTCATTAAATGCATTAATATAACATTGCATACTTTTCTTGGCTCCTTATCAACCTCTTTTTCGTTTTTAAAGATTTTTTTGGTTGAAGTATTTAAAATAGAAGAATTCCATCAAATATAAGTTTTAATTTTTAGGAAATCAATGCACACAGGTCAACTTGTGCAGTTGTGCTGTGCCCGCTGTACACACTAAAATTCATTGAATACGTTAACATAACATTGCATACTTTTCTTGGTTCTTTATCAACCTCTTTTTTGTTTTTAAAGACTTTTTGGTTGAAGTATTTAAAATAGAAGAACTCCATCAAATGTAAATAAACTGTTCTTAAACCGATCTTAAAAATGTTATGCTTTTTAGCTTTTCTTTTCATGTGTATGAAACTTTCTCCCTCCACGTAATAATTTGATCTTTTGCCCAAATTAAATAATGTAATACACCCTTCAAAAACATAACCCAAGATCTCTGTCTGATTGCTGCATCATCCACATAATAAATAGCTCATGCAATTTGATTAAAAAAACAAATTAAAATTTTGAAATTGTGTATCCCAATGCAAACTATATTATATAATACTATATACCAAGTATGAAATCCATGCTCATTTGCTCACTACAACTTGGAATCTTTCTGCCAATGTCACACTGATTTTCATGTGCATGCAACTGCCTTATCATTTTTCTTGTCTATCAACAAGACAAAAAAAACCTTACAACATTGCTTTAAAAAGTACCTTATATTAAACATTAACAAAAACAAAAACACTTATCAGTTATCACAGTTATAAAACACATTAAACAATAACCCGATATTGCTTGTCAAGCTGAATCTGATATATCGGCCGAAAAATTAACAAGACTTCAATGGATTTCCACACAAGCAATCATTGTTCATAAACGACACCGCTTCAAGGTGATCAAACGGTGACCCAGCAGGAATAGACCCACAAAGATGGTTGTGACTCAGATCCAAGTGCCCGATATATTTTGCCGACGATAACGAACCGGGTATCGGACCGTTCAAGTTATTATACGATAAATCAAGAGCCATGAAATACGAGTTGGACCCGAAAACGTCCGGTATTTTGCCTTGAAGACCGTTTCGGCTCAAATTCAAGATACCCATTCGGGTATTGCTTAGCAAACCAGCCGGTATTTGACCCGAAACCGAGTTGCAATCCAAATTGAGAGTAGAAAGAACCGGCATTTTCCCGAGTTGCTCCGGTATCGTACCCGAAATCCGGTTCTCGGACAAATCCAAGTCGGCAAGCCTGTACATTTGGGAAATGGAAGTGGGTATTGAACCGGTGATTTGGTTTCGGCTCAACAATGCCCGACTCAGCATCCCGAGTTTTCCGAAATCTGCCGGTATCTCGCCAGATATTTGATTGTTTCGGAGATCAAGGTGCATCAAGCTGGACATACCAACAATCGACGCCGGAATCTCGCCGGAGATGGCATTATCGGCGATATTAAGAACAGTGAGCCTCTTGAGATTTCCGATATCGGCCGGAATTTCGCCGGTCAACTTGTTTCCGATAAGGTCTAGGATTCGGAGAGAGGAGAGAGAGGTGAGACACTTGGGTATCTCGCCCGATATTCCTTTCCAGTCAGCGACTATAAGGTTGGTGAGACGGTCGAGCTTGCAAATTTCGGGCGAAATCGAACCCGTCATGTACCCGGTACGACCCGATTTTTCGAACATCGGGTCTTCCGATTCGCCGCGGAGGTTGATATCGGCGACTCGGTTTGTTGTTGGGTCACAGTTAACGCCGTACCATTTGGAAGAGCAACAGTCATTGCCAGTCCAGGTGTTGAAGATGCCCAAGTAAGGCTCGGTCAGTGCGGCTTTGAAGGCTAGCAGTGCTGCCCGGTCTGACGGCGGGCAGGAGTTAACGGTGGAGATAACGGTGAGAATTAGAGTGAGTGGTACTATGAAGAAGGAGAAGAAGAAACCCATGAGTGTTTGGAAGGTTTGGTTTGGTTTGTTTTTTTTTTTTTTTTTTAAGAATGTGAAAATGGAGTTTGAGGATGTTTTGTGTATGTACTATGTAATGTGATATCAGTGAGAGAGAGAGAGAGAGAGAGAGAGAGGGAATGGGAGATGTTGAAGATGGGTCGGTTTAAATACATGTTTTTGGACAAAACAGGCCTTGGGTGTGGTGTGTAAAATTACAGTTCTAGGGGTTGATTTGATTGGTTCATTGCACACATTCATATTATTGGTACAATTATTGAAAGTTACTATTCCACTGTATCAAGAACTGATTGATGTTTTATTCTGATGACGAAGAACAATTATCATAAAATGAATAAAAAAAAAAAAATCAGATTTGTATTAGATTTCCTAAGTTAGTATAATGTTCTCTGATCAATAAATAAGTCCTAAGAGCCAGATTTGAGAGTGACATAATCATAATACTTGTATATAAGTTTGATTACCTCTAAAGCAGGTCAAAATTAAATGATTGTAAAGATATTGTTATTTTATAGTAATGATATTTGTCTTTTCTAAATTTACTTTCAATTTTAGTATAAAAGACTTACAAACTGACATGAAAATGAACGTGATTGGTGTTACACTAACAACATTATAAATTAAATTTTGGTGTTTTAAAAGTTGACATATCAATTTGTAAGGTTTATTTAATAAAATTTATGATAAATGTTCCAAAAAAGTGTATTATGGTTAGAAACCTTGTATAATCTATATACAAAAAGATAAAGAGATGACAATTGGCTAATTGCTGTACAATTATCAATGTTTTAGAGATTAAATTGGTCTTATAATTTGGAGAGTTTAAGACATTGAACTTCATGAATCATTAATGCATGTACCTAAATGCAAAAAACATTTGGTTATAAAAACAACCATGCCAGCAAATAAATCCAACATCCACACATAAGGCCAAATGTAATTCTTAAGAGCAGAAGATAAAATGTTATGTAGCTCCCTCCATAACCTTTTCCCTTCATTGATTTTTACAAACATATATGCAAAGAACATATCTAAAATTTTAAAACAATATCTACAAACTTTAATGTCAAATTCGTATTGTCAACATCATCTTCTATTCTAGGTGCCCCAAAGTCCTTGCTATGATTTCACAACTATTCTGAGTTTCTGTTTCTATGATTAGAAAAGCATTTCTTTCCCATCAAAAAAAAAAAAAAAAGCATTTCTTTTCCTAATTCCCTTCACAGTATTTGAAAACCTAAATTATCCCTACTAAGCTTTCTAATGCCCAAGGGAAAAATATTTCCCATGACCCATTATAGATCAAATGCCTTGAATTCCATTGGTCCATTAAGAATGTGAGACTTTTTGATAAAATTTCCAGCTCATGAGGCATGTCCTACGCATGTCCTGTCTAAGATTTTAGGCAAAGATTGTGAACATCATTAAGATCAGACGAAATGAAATGTCTTGCTTTGTTCCTTGTAGGTCGGCTCTCACTAAATTCACTGACCACTGGCTTAGTTGAGAGGCCTGGCCTGGGGTCCATTTTTCTAAAGTAAAATGATGCACTGAAAACTTTAATGGGAATCATCATCTCTGCTTTTACTGCTTTCTCTACCTTTTAGTTATATTGATTTTCTCCATATCATAAAGTTTCATTTTTTTGTCTTTGTCCTTAGCATAAAATTCCAAAACAAAGTGATGAAGTTGGTGCTTGCAAAAGTTAAAACAAAAGGATTGATAGTACCAAGAGTCATTTCTTGTTTTTTTTAGGTTAATTTGCAATTTTATTTTTATACATTTTAAGTGTGGGAGGAAATTCAATTCCTAAATTTCTCTTGTGGAAACACATAAAAATACCATTTAACCTAAACGTCATTTGCTATTTAGTTGCAATCTTAAAAATGAATTAGAAAATAGTTTTTGTTTTTTGGTTTGGTTTGTACAACAAATAATTAAATATTTTTTGTAATCCCAAATAATTGTATGAATAAAAACTTTCATTCACAAAAACATACTCCAAGTCTCCAAATAGGAAGTCATTTTTTTATTCTTCGGGTCATTTTGAGAGTCTCAAATGAAAAAACAAATCCAAATTCAAAATCTACATGAAAAAGTTTGGAGACAGTAATTGGTTTAAGTTAAAGTTTCATTTAGGAAAAATTAACAGGAAAACGTTTTCCTTCTAAACAACCTTGTTTCCTTTTATTCAATTTTTTTTTTCTCATTATTGAGTTTTGAATTCTTTCATTGAATGAAACTAGAATAAATGAAGAAAAATGCTAGGTTTTCCCCCTCTTTCTTTTAGAGAAGCTTATAGTTTTTTTAATTTAAGAGTTTTTTGGTCAGTTAATTTTTTTGACATTATCCCTTTTTTTTTTTCTTTTTTTCTTTTTTTGGCAGAACCCAGGCTCAATTTGGACACTCTAAAATTTGTTCTCCAATAATTACAAGTCGGTCCAATTATTAAGAATATTATTCCATCCTTTGGCCAAATGAATTAAAAAGAACCACTAAATTGGCTTCAAATTTTGGAACTTTATTTCAAACTTAAGCATTGGCTTATATATTTAGAATTATAGCTAGTGATCTACATTTAAATTTGATCTGGTGATATTTTATCAATGATATCATAATGCCACACTTATCAGGGAAAAAAGGATTGATAGTACCAAAGGTGACTGTATTTGCACATGATGTGTTACATAATTTTTCAATGTCAACAGCTTGTGGTTCTATGTCCTTGATATAACTATGGATCTGAGAAAATTTGTGTGATGATGATAATTTGAACTTAAATAGTTTCCTCAGACAAGTTGATTAGATATCCACAAAAGCTGGCTTGAAGATTTAACCCTCTCAATTTTTTCTTGTATTTTCTTTATAGTGGAGGAAAACAAAATTTTCTCACACAGACGAGCCATATTTATGTACACATGCAATGAGTTCAATGTTGGTCCAACTTAAATCACTGGATGGTGACCATGACCAATTGGCTGTCAGTAGGCCTAGCCTTGGTTGGCTTGAACTTTTGAGTGGGGTTCACAAATCACAAGTGGGCTAGCTTACCCAATCTATTGGGTGACCACTTTTCTTTTTTCTTCCTTACATTCTTTGCTATTTATTTTTGGGAGATTCTCAATTTCATTATCCTATTAAAAATGAAATTCTGCGCCTAAAGTTTTAACAATTAACAATAAATGTAATGCAATGACATAAAAATCAAAAATTATTTCATAATAGTTGACATTATTTGTTATGATCAATATATACATGAATATGGTATTAGAAAGAATCCACATTGCCAAGAGAGTTGTAACTTGTAAGTCAACTGGTTGGCACCTCTCGGTGTTCTCAATATAAATATCCAGATCCACACACCCAATTATCAAATTATCAACAAAAAAAAAAAAAAATCCATGTAAAAGTAATGTGCTGCAATCAAAACTTACATTCTTAACGAGGTGTAAAAAATACTTGTAAAGAATTTTTTTGTCCCTAAGTAACATTATTCATTTGGAAATGAATCATATAGTCACTAAGGTAATAGAATTATAGAAGAAAAAGAATGCCTAATCTAAGAGCTTTTATTAGAAAGGCCTTCACTTTCACTCTCATGGAAAAACAAAAGAAAAGAAAAGATAAAATGTAAGCCTTTTCTTGTTCTAAGTTCCAACTCTCTTCGGCCATGCCTTTCCTTTGTCACTTTCATATTACATTAACATTTCCTACCTAATTAAGTGGACAAAGTGAAACTAATTATCCACAAATTGACCTTGTTTGATTGAAAACTCAAAATACAAAACTTATTAGAAAAAGTTTTGTCTCTATGTTCATGTTGTAGTGTGGGAGCAAGAATGCAAGATGGACGGTGACCCTACAATAGGATACTTGCAGGCTTGCCCATGTGATAATGTCATAATGATAACAAACTCAAAAGCAAGAGAAATATGATTAAGCCATGAATTGAGTTTGCACTTGATTCTTCTTTCTTTCACAAGATTATTATATGTATCTTCTATATCTTTCTCCAAATTTCTTAATAAGGAACAATTGAGCATATAGGGTAGCCCATGTGGTAACACATATGAGTGAAAGTAGGTCAGAATCACTTATTCTAAAAAGAACAAGATATATTTTTCTCTTTAATCTGCTTCCATATGATTCATCATGATGATTTAATTCTCATTAAAAAATTTCCTCATGAATAATCTGCCATCCATAGTATAAAAAGTATATTTCATATATAGTTTTTTTTTTAGAGGTAGTTTCAACTTATGGTATTTGTTTCTAATGATTACATTTTATTTTCAGACTAAGACACCAATTGGTTTTTTGGTGTAGACTGGGATCAAACCCCAAATTTCTTATTTAACAACAAGAAATTTTATTAGTTGAACTCACTGGAACAAACTATTTCATATATAGTTGATCTTTGTTGATTTGGTGCCTCTGCCTCATTAGAAACCATAATTTAAATGGGTGCCCTTTCTATGCCATTATGTTATTTTCCTAGAGAACTAATATTGTCAATACTATTATAAAATTATTTGAGTGCATCTTTGCACCATTTATTCAGTATGGAAACAATTTGCAATTCAGACTGTAGTAACAGTGGTCTTGAAAGGAAGCTTAATGATATTAAATTACTTGTTCGCTAGCCTAGTGTCTCAAAAATTAAATATTACACTCCTTGACATATTTGGATTCAATTATCTCTTAATGTTAGGGATACCATTAATTTTACTACAAAAAAAACTATACTTTTAAATAGAAAACAAAATGCAATTTTGAAATTGAGATTGTAATTTATTTATTAAGTTTATGGTATTACACCATTCAAATAAGTTGTTTAGTTTGCAAGATTTCTGTAATAAAATCAATATATAATACCTTAGCATTTTTCCATTAGTCCACTTGAGTTCAAAATTGCACTCTCCCTTATCATAAAGATTTTCAAAATGAATGTGGAGCATGTGGCATGAAATAGTACTTGGATTTATGGATAACATTTTCGTACTGTACTGCAAACATATGGTGACAATTCAGATATCAACAACCATATGATCCAAATATCACTCCACAAAAAACAAATGAGTTGTATGATTAACATATGAATAGTTTTTTGAATTTGGCTCCATGTTTGTTTGAAAAATAACTCTGGACCGTGAGGGATAGCCTTGCTTTTTATGTACATCTCCAAATCCAGGCCATTGAAATCGAATTAAATGCTAACTCTGTTGTTGGATTGCTAAACAACAGTGATGATTCACCTGCTGACTATGCATCGAAGGTTGATGATTGCAAGAACTTAATGAACCAAATTCTCAGGTGAAGCTGAATCACTGCTATAGGGAAGTCAATGTCTAAGCCGATTTACTTGCAAAAATAGCTGTCCACCTTCAACAAGATTTTGTTATTTAGGACACCTCTTGTCAAATTGTCTTTACTTTTGTTATATGACCTTATTGGTCTTGGTTGTAATCGTTTATGTTTCTATGGCAACATAACTCTTGTGGTTTATTTAACAAATTTCCCTATTACCAAAATAATAATAATAATAATTTTGTTTGCTAAATTCATGGTTTATAATAAAATTTTCCCAAGATTCGTAGTTATAATTATCATAGCTAGTATTGTCCCCAATGCAATTGTCATAGCCAAAAGTGTTACTGTTCTTTTATTAGCTTCTTGAAAATAATTTTCAAGAAAAATATGGGCCTTTGTTCTCTAGAATTTTCACTTCTAAAGAGGAAAAAAAAATTTGTCAAGGTGATATGTTGTAGTTATTAGTATATAACAAAAATGATATCAATCATGAGTCCGATAAAAATAATAGTATATCACGTGAATCACAATTTATCATTTTAATAAATTATATAAAAAAAATCCAAAGAAAAAAAAAGAAAAAGGTCACTAATTAAGTAACGATGATCCTTTAAGAAGAAAATATGGGACTTTTGTTATCTACATCGAAACATCATTCAAAGTCCTCACGTGGATGGGTCAAAACGACAAAACCTCTCATATGCTCAGTGTCCTTGTTTTCCTTTATTTTTTTTCCTATCATTATAAATATATTTGGTGGTGAGGGGACAAAGGCATAAGATTTATTTTTGTATAAAATAGACTTGTTCTAAAAAAATTAATTACTAATAATTAAATAGTTGAAACTTTACATGTCGGTGGACTCAATTAGTAGTTAGGTGTACCACGAATATCCACAAATCTTGCAATTTTTAATACAAGATTGACAATAGTTTAGCTTTGCAGACACAAATCTTGCAATTTTTATTAGTATTATTTTTTATCAAACAATTATTCTAGTAGATCACACAATAGAGTAGATAATTGTCATCTTGTTGTAGATATTTTTTAATTTGATATATTAAACTGAAAACCCTATCTTATAAAAAGAGAAAGGTAACCCTTATAGCTAAATAGGCAATTGGGGTAGTTTGGAAAGGTGTCACTCTCAAGCCTGAAGCAATGTCACTACTCAAAAAAGGTCAATAGTGTATCCTGAGTCAAAAGGCTAATAATGTGTGCACACAGTATTCTTTCTCCGCGTTTCACATTTTACTAAGATGTCAAGATCACTCAAGCAACGTCACTATAAAATAATCCGCTACCACAAATATTCTTTTTATTGTATACCAATTATAACATGTCACTTCAATAGTTATCTTGACTTATTGCTCATTTTTCAATAATTTGAGGGCTAGGAGTGAAGGGATTTGACATTAGGAAACAGAGCTCTTGATATGTTTTTTTGTGTGTTTTCTGTTTTGGTTCTATTAAGAGATGAATAAGGTCATGCATGAATCTAAACTGGCCCAATAACTCTTTTTGGGCCAAACAACTTGGGTCCCCAACTCAGTAAAACTGGTTGTTTATGACTGCTGGAAATAGATGGAAGGTCAAACCACATAACAACCCATTAACAGGAATTTGATTAATGGAATTCAAATTCCTTCACCCTCTTTCTGTAGGCTAGCAAACACTCAATTCCATTCCCTATTTCCAAATCATGTTTTTAATGAGTTAACTGTCAACAACAAAAGACTCTTATTCTGCAAGATATCTTTCAGGATTTTAAATGTCATACAATCTCAATAAAACTCAGAAGGATCAAATAGTCCTATAATAATCTTGTCCTGTCTATGAATGAATGAACACTGCAGTCTATAGTCTATACTTCTTCCAAAAATGCGATCTCCATTGGATGAAGTTCAAGGTTCCAATAAACTATGAAACCTGCTACCATTGAATTAAGCAAATATATCCTCAGTAATAAATGATTGAGATTGTTCTGTATCCATACAATTTTCGGATGGGATTTGAAGTTATTCATAGCGATGCCAACACTTACAGAGAGATTTAGACATCCAACGTAGGTTTCAACAATTGGAATCTGAATAGTACCCCAACCAAAGGTTTCACTTTTGCAGTCCAGCAGAGCTTCAGGAGGTAGGCCACTAGTTTCTGAGCCAAATATGAGATAATCACCTCTTCTGTATGAAAAGTCCTGCAAAAATAGAATTGATGATGTTCAAATCTAAAGACATTCCATTTAATATGAAGCTGAATGATGTAACCCGAGTTACTAAATTGTGTCATGCAAATTTCCAACAAGAAAAAAGAAATCTAAACAAAAAACCCACAATGATTAGATCATTAAAATGTCCCCTGAACATATTTAACGGTGTGCCATTTTGAAAGATATTGAAGTAACATGAATTATCTCGCAAATTCTGCCAGAGTACTAAATATAGAGGAGTGGCTCATGCATCATCGAAATTATGAGGAATGAAAGTACGGACTATAAATTCATGGTAAATCATTTTCACGTGATTGATTAAGAAAATCATATAGAGAATGACATGATAATAGAGAGAAATGTCAAGGTCTGTACTAGTTTCACTACATTTCAGAAAGCTACATGATAATACAAAGGAAGTGTCCTCGTGATGATAACACATCTCACCCATTTCTCCAAAGTTCAGAAGCCAGCTATGAAAGACATGTCAATCTCCATGCATTAACTCCTAAACTTGGGCCACCAACGGCTTCTACAGGCAATTGTTTCTGTACTATTGGCTGTTGATGCCCCTAAGCAAGTGGGAAACCCTTTTATAGATAGCTGTCTTGGCACCAAGGTTGATAGAAAAAATGCAAGCAATAAGTCTATAACCTCAGGGTCCTCAACTTGCCTTAGTTACTTTAGATTTCTAATTTCTTCCTTGAATGAGCTCCAAATGTCTTGGCATTTTGTATCTCTCACTCTCACTATTGCATTGATTAAATATCAACATATAACATGCATTATAGTTATGGCTTTTTCAAACTTATAATTGTAATTTACACAAACCCCCTATTCATTTACATTGCATGCCTTTTTCATTTATGACTCTTACCTTTTATGTTTGATAGGCAAATCCAACTCATGCTATAGTGGGCTGAACCCCAGTGAACTAAACTTCCACCACATTTTTATGAAGAAGGAATGCTATTTGGTCCAACAACCATTGGCATTTATATTTCTATTCGGTTGCATTAAACCTTAAGATCCATAACCCCAATGTCAGTGAAACGGTGATCAACACATACAAATAGTTCAGAGTTCAACTCAGGTTTCTATGAGAAAATCAACATGCCATTTAGGGACTCTAACTGAGTTATTCAAGCTTTCACATCATAAATAAATCTCATTAGAATAATGGAGTGACACAATGCACATTACAAACACATAAAGGTATAGAGCAAAATAGAAAAAGGAAAGTTGGCAACTTACCGAATGAATTGTTGTTCCTCTTTTGGTGAACGCAAGCAACAGCTTTTCCCCATCCTGTATCATAAAGCAGAAAGCTAATGAAAGGTTGCTGAATCTCGTTTTAAAAATTTAAAAATAAATAAAGAACCTGTTGCCTGAAATAGTCTTGAAACTCCATCCATGAGTCATGAACTTTAACAACCACATATCTAATGTTGAGAGTTAGTTGTTGAAAGCAGTAAGTATTAGGACTTGATGATATAAAATATTATGTAAAGCTGTCGTAAAAAAAAACTGGTCTGCAACAAGCCATGAGTGAATCCTGTAAATCAAACAAGTTCAAACTATTGAATCTCAAGTTGGCATGAAAGGCAAGAGTGCAAGGCAAGCATATCCTTCCTAGAAAAAGTAACTTTCCAGGTTGTGAAAAAATTAGCTTAGTACTATTTTATAACCTCAAGGCAGAAAAAAATGGTTATGCTTTTGGTTCGCATACCAATATCAGTTATTTAAAATGCTACAAGTAAATTTTTATATGCGACAGAAAGATTAGCTCAAGTAAATAAAATTCGTAGAAGAAACAACAAATAGAACAGATACTTTTGGATATGGCCAATAATCCAACCCTGCACGCTTTAGCTTCGCATCATCCACCTGAAATCCTAATGGCTGAAGAAGAAAAGAAACGTGTTTAACAAGATTCAGTAGCAACTTTTATTATGAAGGGGCAGTATAAAACAATTTAATCTTCCTGCTTATACAAACAAAAATAATAATGGAAATCAAACTGGCAGTATCTACCCCAACTAGGTGTAGTCCAACAGCTGATGCAGCGCATGTTCTGGCAATACAACCCGTGTTTCCAGGAATCTGCCAATGACAATAGAAATCTCAGTGCCAGCCTTGAGAAAATGAGGTTGTCTGCAACCCAAAAGAAAACATTGAGAAATTATGATTTTGGAGTCACCAAAGTCTGGAATACCCAAAATATTGTTCTCCACGATTTGGAATAATTAATGAGAAGGAAAAGTGACACACCATGGTCTTTCAAACTTTAATTATCTAACCAACAAATTTTTAGTATGGTACTATATATTAAAGTCCCATGTACAGATACACTTGTTAACTCACTTCGTAGTAATTACCAAACTTGAACAGCAGAAGCATTTGCAAGGATCATTCCCTCCTGAGGGCAGAGTCTTTTTAAGCATTCATATGGTAGAGCTTCCCTTGAAACTGCATCTGCAAGCACCTTTGCTCTCTCTTTTCAAAAGAGAAATGTCAAGATTAGAGACAAGAAAGCTGATCTTTAATTGTAATACTAAAAAGGAGAAACAATATTGCCTTATTACCATAATTCTGGTTGAATATGACAACCTGAGCACCTCTGCTTTTAGCACCAAAAGCAAGTGCTCTTCTTGCACCTTCTACTCCAACGAATACAAATGTTTTCCCTGCTATAGGAGAAGTACGTAATGCTTCTCCATTGGCAACTCGTCTCTCAGTCCAGACAAAATAAACATAAGTAATTCTATTTAGACACCACTTGATATAACAGTCTATTCTTTTACCTATACTATCATTATACATGGTCGTCCATCAAGTAATCATCCATTTCAGGTTGCTGGTAATTCTGTTTAAAAACATCAAATTATTAATGGTATTGCAAAACAAACAAGTAGAGGCCATGAAACCTATAACAAACAAAGCAATCAAGTACTCCATTCTCCCCAAAACAATATACATTTATATTCCTGGCCCGAGTAGTACTCAACTTCAAATGATATACAAAGAATTAGAAAGATACATACAGCCATTGTCTAAATAATCAAGAAAGTAACACTTCAATTATCACAGTACCTCTTAATGCATCCTCTATTGCAGTGATAGAAGCCTCACAATCTGTATCAGCTTCCCATCAATAGGCCTCCTGACTATAGTATTTACAGCTCCTGTAGACTAATTGAGAAAGCATACCACAATTTAGAAGCTTATATAAACATGATCCTACAATTAACAAAGCAATAAAAAAAGTAGTGTGCCTTGAAGTTGAAACCCTGAATTATCGTTATTAATGTCTGATATCTAGGCCTCCATAGAAGATTTGTTAATGTCAACTTCTAGATTTTAACAATCCCAATTACTCAGCTAAGTTGTATATATCTAACACACCTTCATTCCAGGTCTTGTGCCATTGTTTGGTGCTCAAGACAGACTTGGATTAGTGGAATTACAGTAATGTAACAAAGGATTATAAGTGGTTTACTTATTTGACATTAAAAATTTTCATTATATATGGCCTGATATTAGGGGTGTACACGGTTCGATTCGGTCGGTTTTGGAGAAACTTTTTGCACCACACCTGTGGGGTGCGGTTTCACCAAATGCTTAACCGCACCTCACTTTTGAAAGATAAAAACCGGTCTACACTAAGTGCGGTTAATCTTAGCGGTTCGGTGCGGTTCGTTCAGTTATATGGGCTGGATTTTTAAAGATTCCTATTCCAAGCTTTGGGCTTTCAAGCCTTAAAAAAATAGTATTCTGAGCCCATTATAATTTCTTTTTAACTTTTAACTAATTCTTTCTTTATCAAGTTTCAACCACAAGAAAGACTACTCCAAACCTGCCACCAGACTCATATCATTCCAAATCAAATACACAATGTATCAAGTCTCAACTATAATTTAACTTAAATTCAACCTGTCAAACTAAACATGTAATTATTAAAAACATTAACACATTAATAAAACTAAACCTGTCACAACATTCCAAATCAAACACAATTATAAAATATCAAGACACAACATTCCAACATGGCAACAACATTAACATTAATATTTCTATTATAGTAATCACATCAAATATAAACAGTAGCACAGCCCCAAGGAGGAGTAGTAATGCAACACTACAAAATAGTCAAGTAGTGCTTGAGAAGCACAATACAAATATCACAATACAAATATACATAATGAATGTTGGACCTGAATATACACTGGTATACTACACAACTACATATTTTTCACAAAAAATGGAGGCAGTCTAGTCTACTAAGACTAATAGTGTTTCATTCAGTGCTTGTGTTGTCATGTGTGCAACTAGTAAACAAAAATAAAGCAGAAAGCAGCAAAGAAGCATCAAGCTAGCAGCCAGCAACCAGCAACAGCCCAAGCAATTCAACCACAAAATTTTTTTGCAATCAGCCAACCTCCAAGTCATCATATACAAAAAACTCCATTCCTACAATGTCAATCCCCAAAAAATAATGATAAGTAGAAAGTAGAAAGCAATACATGAAAATTAACACCATTACAAACAGCAACCAACAAACATAAGCAAATTACATTAAATTTTTAAGTTACCTTAGGTAGCTAAGTCCAAAAAACAACCCCACCTTCCAAATTAGTCTAGAACAAAATCTGTACCCACAGTGGGTTTTGGTGCAAGCTCTAAAAGGGGAAAAAAAAACAAAACAAATTGTATATAAATAATAACTCACAAATAAATAAATAACATAAATACAAGAGAATTTATAAATAATAAAAGCAGAAAAAGATTAGAAAAGAACATAAACACATTACCCGATTCAAGTTCATGGTTTTCCACTTCATCCATTGCCTCTCGTAGGTTAATTGGTTCAGTTGAATCCTTGGACCTCAACCAATTTTGTGTACAAATCAAAGCTTCAACAGTATTGGGAGACAATGAGCTACGGAAAGGATCCAAGACACGACCCCCTGTGCTAAATGCAGATTCTGATGCAACAGTAGAGACAGGAATTGCCAAAACATCACGAGCAACTTGAGAAAGAATCCTATATCTTGAAGAATTCACCCTCCACCAATCAAGAATATCAAAGCCTTCCGTCTCCAGATCTACACTAGCTTCTAACAAGTATCGGTCCAATTCAGATTTGCATTCTACACTATCCTCATCTGCTAAGTGCTGTTTATAAATATTATTGTACCTCTTCATCCTTTCTTCTGCATTACCAAAGCCACTTAACACGGAGGACATGGTAGCAACATCACTACTACCAAACTCATTAGTCCCATTAGCACTAGCACCACATGGGGTCCCCATTGCTCCACTATAGTGCTTAAACAATCTATTCAATGCTTGCCTAACTCTCAATCCTAACTCATCAGCCTTCTCCTTGTCATACCATTGCTTAAACCAAAACCTCACATATTTCAATTTATATCTAGGATCAACCACAGCAGCCACAAACAACATCAGATTTATCCTATCAACACTTCTCCAATACTTATCATACTTCAATTTCATTCTTTGTGCCATACCCTTTAATAAAGGATCACCCCTACCATTACACAATTGATTTAACTGGTCTTGAAGACTAACAAGCTCATGGAAATATACATTAGTAGTCACAAATAAGGAACCAGAAAATCTCAAAGTTGCCTCATAGAACATACCAAGAAACTTTGTAAAAAGTCTTACATTTTCCCAATCTAAAAACCGAGGAGGACCACTAGATGGATCCTCAAAATAACGAAGGAAATGCCCATCATCTTCCTCCATCCTTTCAAATGCAGCCACAAACTTTAGTGCACTTTCTAACATCAAGTAAGTTGAATTCCACCTAGTAGACACATCAAGGCACAACAAACTTTTGCTTTGAATTTTTTCTTTTTCAACACATGCCTTAAACTTCTCAAATCTATTAGGAGAGGATTTCACATACCTCACTACATTTCGAACCTTAACAATTGACTCATTAAGGTCCCTTAGCCCATCTTGCACAATTAAATTCAAAATATGGGCACAACAACGCATATGAAGGAACTCACAACCCAAGAGGCTACCCACCCTATCCTTTGTTTTCCTCCTAAGATATTCTATGGCCACATCATTTGAACTTGCATTATCAACAGTAATTGTAAAAATATAATCAATCCCCCATTGAAGCAAACAAGACTCAACCACCCTACCAATGGTCTCACCCTTATGATCAGGTACTAGGCAGAAATTCAAAATCTTTTTATGATAAACCCAATCAACATCAATATAATGTGCAGTCAAACAATGGTAATTAAGATTTTGGATTGAAGTCCAAGTATCAGTTGTCAAACACACCCTTTGACCAGCCATTAAAACTTTTCTCAAACTCTCCTTCTCCCTAATGTAAACTCTAAGACAATCCCTTGCAACAGTAACCCGAGAGGGAACTTTAAACCTAGGCTCTACCTCTACCATAAAATCAATGAACCCACTATGCTCAACAAACCTAAAAGGTAGTTCATCAACAATTATCATCCTAGCCAAGGCCATCCTTAACCTTTCCACACTAAACTTTCTCAACACCAGCTCATTACCCCCCTCTCCCTCCCCTTTTTTTTTTTTACTTTGGTAACTCAAAGTGGTTTGGCCTTTATCACGCCTATAGGGGTACTTCTTACAACCAGATTTTATATGAGACCACATGGCAGAGGTTCCATTTCTTTTTGGGTGACAATTATAACTCTTTTTACAATAGTTGCACTGGGACTTAGGGTAAAGGGGGTCACAACACTCTATTCTAGAGAAATTGTCCCATATCTTAGAAGGCTCTTTACCACCATTAATAGTAGCTTGTTGAGTTTCTGTTTGTGTTTGAGGGAGTACAGCACCTGATGGTGTAATAGGAGATTGTGTATTCGGTTGATTAGCCTCAGCACATGAATTAAGAGTAGGCTCAATAGAGGGGTGGAAGAAGAAGCACAAGCAGCCATGATCTAATTACATCAATATAAATAACAATCACATATACCTAGTAATTAAGGAATCAACAACAAATAAATCATGCAAGCAACCTTTAACTTAAACACACAGTCATTCTCATACACTAATTTCAATAAAATATTAGTAAACAAAAACTATACAAGCAGCTTACTTAGTGCTAAAATCACAATAAGATAATCAACTAAAATCACAACATATTAACATGATATAATAAACTAAATCACAACAGTATAATTAATCAATAGGATGATCAACAAATAAATTTACAGTCTTTGAACCCTAGAAACAAAATCAAACAACAAACAACATGAGTGAACCTTAAAAAGAAATATTATATATGTATATAAATAAAATCAGAACAGTATGATTAATCAATAGGATGATCAAAAAATAAATTTACAGGTCTTTGAACCCTAGAAACAAAACCATACAACAAACAACATGAGTGAACCTTTAAAAATAAAAAACATTCAAACTAAAAGCAAAATCAAACACAAACATGAAATTTTGACACAACATGGTGAACTAAAATAAAAATAAAAATAAATCCTTAAAAGAAAATCAAACAAAAAAGAAAAAAAAATTATGAACTCAAAACAAGATATAAATAGTATAAGAAAATACCCAGGAACTATTTAAGCCTTCGAGATTTATAAGCTGAATCTTTTAAATTAACTCTGAAATTACAAGAAAATAACCACCAAAAAAAAAAAAAAAAACAAATTAGAATCATCAAGAAACATTTAGTGACCATAAAATAAAACTAAAACAAAATAAGGGTTAGGGTTACCAAAGACAGAACTACATAGTGGCAGAGCCGCCACGATGGAGAACGGAGATGAAAAGGAGATTGACTGTCTCAGGTACTAGGAATTTCATGAGAACTTGAAAGGAAAGCCTTTCTTTTTGACAGAGTGAGACTGAGAATCAGAGATTAGTCTTGACAGTGAGAGTAAAAGCTTGTGTTCTTAAATAGGGGAAGGTTAGGTCGGAGCTTAAGACTAAGAATTTGAGAGGGAAAAACTACTATTTGTTCGGCGGGATTAGGGTATGGAAAAAAAAATTATGTGCCAGAGTGCAAAAGAGAAGAGAAAAATTATGTGCCTGAAAATCTGAGATTGAGAGGGAAATATTACTAATTTTTCGGCGGGATTAGGGTTTGGAAGAAACATTATGTGGCTGACTGAGAGCAAAAAAAGAAGAGAAAAATGGTTAGGTGAGAGTGAGAGCCTGAGATTGGGAGGGAAAAACTATTCTTTGTTCGGCGGGATTAGGGTTTGGAAGAAAAATGGAGGTAGCTGTTTAGCACTCTAGCTGATGAGTGATGACTGAGTTTTGAGTTCTGTCTGAGAAGTAAGAGTGTGGGACTTGAGAAATGCAGAAATCTAAAGAGTAAAGTGGAGAAATGAGAGCAGGAGTAGGAAAGGAGAAGAAAAGACGTGTGTGGCTGAGCTCAGAACAGAAAATAAAAAATATCTTGTACAGTGAGCTTCATCAGTCACTCAAATAGTAACAGGTATTTTTTTAATTTATTTTTTAATATTTTTTTTTTCAAAAAACTGACGGTAATACAATAACTCACACAGTCACAGCATTTTTTTTATTTTTTTAATATTTTTTTTTCAAAAAACTGACAGTAACACGTTAACCTATATAGCCACATCATTTTTTTTAATTTTTTAATATATTTAAAAAAAAAAAAAAAAACTGACGGTAACACATTAATTCATACTGCCACAACCTTTTTTTTTTTTTTTAATATATTTTTTTCAAACAATGCAAGTGGGAGATTGAGTTAGACAAGACCACTTAAAGTCTGATACTGTTCCTCGTTCCTGGCGTTCTTTTTTTTTTTTTTTTTTTTTTTTTTTTAATTCTGACACTAAAACGACGCCATTTTGAACCTGATAGCAAAATTTTAAAACGGTTCCAAAACAGCGTCATTTTGAATCAGATTATAAAAAAGAAAAAGAAAAAAAGAAATGAGACGGCATCGTTCACTCGTTCTAACTAACTTCCTTCTTCTTCCTTTGGATCTCTCAGTTTCACACCAAACTGGAACTCTCTCTGTCTCCCTCTCAATTTCTTTTATTTTAAAACTGATGAATGATTATATATATATATTAATATATTATATATATATGTATAAGTTAAATATATTATATATATGTATAAGTTAAATATATATATATATATATATTGGTTCGGTGCGGTTTCTCTTCGGTTTGCAGATCTTGCTGTCGACCACCGCACCAGCCAACTTCGGTAATGGAAAAAACCTATCGATCATCGCGCCGGGAACCTTCGGTGGAGCTTTCGGCGGTCGGATCGGCGCGGTTTCGGGCGGTTTTGTCGGCGTCGGTGAATTGTTGAACAGGCCTACCTGATATATAGCAAATATATGTAGGGATTGTTGTTAAAGGAACAAAGTCAACAAACCTATAGCAATGTTTTAAAAGTTTTTTTCCTCTTGTTCAGGTAGCAGTTCAAAAAAAAGTGTTTATATTACCAAGTTTACTGACCTTAGCCAGTGGATGGACTTCATCACAACACCCAACTGCAGCTTCTTAATGTGGGATTCCAACACTACAAGTTTCATCGAATAAAGGGAAAAAAACCATACATTAGAGAAAAAAAGCATTGGCATTGTACCAAACAAGCACAGTTTATACATTGGCCAATACAAAAGTGTGCACCATGATATTTGAGAAAGCAAATGCCTAATGTAACAGTTGATACCCACAAACTAAAGAGAATATTGAGCCTGTTATGAATGGAGAACAGGTAGCGTACGTAAATCACAGAAGTATCTTGTGTCCACCAGTCCCACAAGTGGGTGCTCTTCTAACACATTGCGGTCTACCTCATGGGGGTGAAGGTTGATGAGGGGGATGCTCGTTCAATACATCAGTATCTGGCTGTAGAGTGTCAATCCCAACCAGAGATCATAGAGGGCCGGATGAGGATGAGGTAGGTGGGTAATGATGCTCTGTATATAGGCCAGGAGTGGGGATCATTGTCATGGGTTCAGTACGAGGTGGATCTATGGCCAAAGTGGGTGCACTGGATCTGGTGGGTGGGTATGAGGGTGTCTTGGGGTGCATAGGAGGGGTCAAATGAAAATCAAAACCAAGATCAAAACTGGGTTGCGAAGGTGGGGTGGGTGAAAGGACCTCGGGCTGAGGAAATGCGTCTACAATGGGTGGAAGGACCTCAGGCTGAGGAGATGCGTGCGAGATGGGTGCAGGTATCTTAGGACTGGTTATAACCCAAGGGGTTGTTACACGCCGACCACAACCCCTAGCTGCGCTTGTGGTTGGCATGCTATTGCAAGCCCAAGCATTTAGGGGTGGGGATCATTGTCATGGGTTCAGTACAAGGTGGGTCTATGGGCAAAGTGGGTGCACTGGATCTGGTGGGTGGGTATGAGGGTGTCTCGGGGTGCATAGGAGGGGTCAAATGAAAATCAAAACCAAGATCAAAACTGGGTTGCGAAGGTGGGGTGGGTGAAAGGACCTCGGGCTGAGGAAATGCGTCTACAATGGGTGGAAGGACCTCAGGCTGAGGAGATGCGTGCGAGATGGATGCAGGTATCTTAGGACTGGTTATAACCCAAGGGGTTGTTGCACGCCAACCACAACCCCTAGCTGCGCTTGTGGTTGGCATGCTACTGCAAGCCCAAGCATTTAGGGGTGCTACACTTGAGCTTGGGCTTGCAATAGCATGCCAACCACAGCTCGGTGTGCTTAGGGGTGCTGCACTTAAGCTTGGGGTTGCAATAGCTGCTAATTCAGTCTCATGCCCATTGTTTGCCTACCCATTTGCTGCAGGACCACCACCAAGCCCAACCAAGCATTTAGGACGCGCTGGACGTGGTCGTGTCCTGGGCTGCCTACTGGAAGCATCTCCAACAGCGCTAAATGGCTTTCAATCTGAAATAGAGAAAGAACCAATACAATTAGATTTGAGACATTTATGTATCAATTACAGCATGGATAATATGGTACTTGTTAATCTACTCAAATACTCAACTAAGAACTAAAAGTTTTATTAGAATACTATATGTAACAGGAAGTCTTTTTAATTGGATGTCAGTCAGATCAAACTAGATTTGCTGAAGAAAGAAATCAATTGATTCTACATTCATACATGTACTGAAGAAAAAACAATGCACGCAAAAAAATCTAATTTGAACACATTACCATTAAATCTAATTTAGTGTTGTTGCAGTCGACATACTTTCGAGTGATCGGACAGTACCGGCGGTAATAGGCATGATCGCTGGGCATTCACCAATTTGAGGAGGTGCATGGCAAAGTCATTGTTATCGAGTATCCCATGTAAGGATATACGGTGCATGCTCCACCCTCCAATTTTTGTCCACCTTCCCACGCAAGTCTATTCCATGCAATCTATCATCGTACACAACATGGTCGAGCTGCTCTTGCGCCATCCCAAATTGTCGAAGGACACGGTCTGGGTGGTGTGTCTCTACTATGCAAAAACACACAAGTGGCACCCTTGCCGTCCACATATCCCCCCCTGCAACACAGAAGGCAGGAAGGTGGCCTAAGTCTGCCTCATATGGTTGCCACATAATCTATAATAGAAATAAAAAACAATTATCATAACATCTTAAAATGTGAAACAAGGGAGAATACATAAATAAAGGGAAAAACAAAAATTAAAACAGAAGATATGTTAAAGCAATGATTTTAACATATTCTTAAGGAAAATTATACATACGGATCCAATCTTTAGGCAAGAAAAAAACAAAGAAATGAAGTCAATTAAATAAATATGATGAAATTGTTTAGTATTTACTTCTATTATCCCCCCAACATGTTTATCCTGAAACCCTGTTTCTCATTCAGTTTTTATGGGTCCTAATAATGTAAATGTGGTCTAGTTTCAGTGGTTGAGCCATTGGCATAGAATCCTATACATAGAGGTTCTTTTGCAAAGGCAATTACATAGGAACTTTATTATCTAAAATTGATATGAAGGGGGAAGGTCCCTTTTAGCACTGCTAAAGGATGACAGGCACACTAATGAGACAGCAGGTACATTCCAGTAATTGCGAAGCTTGATCATGACCTAAAACTTAAGCGGATACCCTAGGCTCTCAACTTTTGAACGTGTGATAATAATCTTTATTTAGCATAACTAAACAGAATGTTTGTATATTATTCCCTGGTCTGGCTGCATTCTAACTAATTACTTGCGATAGTGGATTAACACCATGCCGGATGGCCTACTCTTTGGGCTTGGCACCCGCACCCATCTACAGTTACGAGCGACTAACATAAGATAAGATAATATCACTTAGTTACTAAGAAGAGTACATTGTATAACACACTGAATATCAGGAAAATGCTTACTTAAATGCAAGTGGAGCTTTTGGCCATGGGCCATAATCACTTCTAGGTGGGGGCTCTATCTTCGAGCACAAGAATGGCAACCTTGCCCATGCCTAATATTGAACCAATTGCAACGCTGCACCAATCTGCGATGTCTCTTTCTAGCTTGCCCAGCACAACTCTCTGTACAACCATGCCAGGCAACCACAACCCCAACTTTACTGTGGTGGATCACGAAGATTCCACAGGAACTCCAAGTGCATCAGATGCAGCCTAACCCTAACTCTTGACTTGTCCATGAAAATCTTATCCTCTAGTAGCGCTAACATATAGCACCGGGCATACTAATGTATCTGAATCTCCATTGCATCATGAGGCAGTGGCTTTGTAATGCGCTCAACAAGGTGGCTGATGAGAATTCTTTGCCCCGCCAAAGTTTTTATGTCATTTATTGGAACTCCAAAACCAAGCAACTCCACGCACAGTTGCCTCCAATCCCCCACAGTAGTCGGCCCAACCAAGACCTCACCGTCTATAGAAAGTCCAAAAATGACCTCCATATCTTGTAGGATGATTGACATCTCACCATGTGGAAGATGGAACGTATGAGTCTCCGGCTGCCATCGCTCAACGAAGGCTGTTATTAAGCCATGATCTATCTCTCTGGAAGGGGTCCTAAACAATCCTTCAAGCCCCACAGCACTGAAGTGGGCCCTAGTCCTACAAAATTAATAAAAATTATAGCGGTTGTTAGAACTAGATATACAACTTTGAAAGAACTTGCTAAAAGTGAAACTTGCTTTGTAAAAATTAAAGCAGTTGTTAGAACTAGATATTTAACCTCGCCATTCCAAATAATTTCTGATCGATGATTTGTTTGCTACGTCAGCAATGAAGTAATTTTTGGACCAGGGCACACGATCTCCAGCTCCTCATCGATCGAAGGCTCCATACTACAAAGAGTGCTACTATGAGATCATACATAGTGGCAGACATACATTATTTGGTGTGAGAGTCATCACAAATCAGGCATTACCACAACACATAATGATTTCACATGAAGATATAAAAAACTAGTTCACAACATAAAAGATTTGAAATATTATAGCTGAACCACCTCTGATGCTCTAAATGAAATGATTTGATAATGGCATAAAAATTAAGAAATGTCTCCTCAAAGTATAAAATGCAATATTATAAAAAAACATGTAACATCAATGGCAAGAAGAGAAACTACAAATGTGCAAAGATTTATGATTTTTATTTTGGATAAATGGGGATGTGCTTTTAAAAAAATAGATAAAATCAATATATAAGTTAAAGAAAACCAAAACAGGAAGAACAAATTAAGTGCGCAACTAGTGGCCTAACTAGACAAGCTTGTGGTGTGTACCACTTTTGAAGCCTACCCCTTCCTTTAATTACAAGCTCAAATTCTCTACTGACAATTTAACTCTACCTGCTATAATAATTTTGTTAGGATTACATGTAAACAAGAAATTCCATTGTTAAAGCAACCTCTAATATGATGTTTGCTTCAATATAACTTAAATTCCAATATGGATCTGTTCACTCCATCCATATTAACCACATAATGAGAAGCCACTGTCATGAACTCTATGTATCTTTTGTATTATTCCCTTTTAATAATATTTCCTTATTACCTATCCAAAAAAAAAAAAAAAAGATTATGGAGATAGGCAGTGGAGAAGTTTAATCTTTGGAATTAAGTGGTGGAAAGTTTTCCTCAAAAAAAAAAAAAAAAAGTGGTGGAAAGAAGTAATTACAAAAAGGTGGGTATTGTATTACTAAACTAGCAAGGACACCTTATGCAAATCATGCATAAGACAAGTTACTTGGAAAAACTTCTTAATGAACGCATGATCTTTAATTCAAGCAACATATCGTGAAGTTTTCTTTCCAAAGACTCTAATATCCATGCATTCATGCAAGGCCAAACTTAGGCCGATTCTGTTGAAGGAGGTTTTGGAAATATTATATTCCTAGGATATGAATGAGTCTGGTAATTAAATGGGGATAGCCATTTGAATAAGCACGAAGCACACCATACATACAAACTTCTAAATCACGAACATTGACATTTAGGCTAAAATATGATTCCAAAATCCTACTTCTGAATTTTTGAAACAATGCAATATATGAGCTAAAAAGAGCCCAAATTTCAAACTAGATTAAATGTCAATCCAATTACAAAAATTCAAATTTACATTCAATAAACATAGAATCAGAAAATTATAAAATAAAAGCAATGATTAAAAAAAAATCAAACTAGATTAAATATCAATATAATCCAGAAATTAACACTTTTTACACTATCGAAATTCACACTAATTTCATAACAACAATTTGAATGCTCAATTTATTTAAAAAAATCATTTTTTTTTATTTACTCATTTTCCAAACAACCACACAGAATAATATACACTCTTCATTGAATGACAAATGATCATTTCCTACCTAAAACCTTTTTCTTTTTTTTCCCTCGAAAACTAAATATGAATCATCAAAACTCAAAAAGATCCTAAATTGAAAAACGAAAAACCCTAGGTAACATCATGAAATTCCAAAATATAAAGTTGGAGAGAGAGAGAGAGGAATCTAAGAAGCAAAAACGACAACATATTGAGTAAAGAGAGAGTACCTTTAGCATGGTGGGTCAAAGGGAGCAGTACAGAGAGAGGAAACTGTTTGAGTGACTGATTTGGGTGTGAAAGTGAGTGATTTTGAAAGTTTCAAACTAAGTGATTTACTCGAGTGAGTGAGTGACTTTGAGAGGGCGGAGCAAAGTTTGGGTGAGTGAGAGTGTTTGACTAAGAGTGTTTCAGTGTGTTTGAACTTTGAGAGTGTGAGTGAGGCGTTTGAATAGGTTGGGTGTTTTTGGTTTATGGTGTGCAGATTTCGAGTCTTATAAACTCGATTTCAACGTGGCTAAATTTGCTCCATGTGGAAAATTTGTCCACATAAGGATATGACAAAAACCAGAAATCGAGCTTTAAAAGCATGAGTTCTACACTAATCTCGAGTTTTAAAAACTCGAGATGTTAATTTGCTAAATTTTTTTCAAACTTGACAATTAACAAAAAAATATTAGATACTTAAGGCTAAATGGAAGAAAAAAAATTCCCCTTTCAATAGCTTAATTAAAAAAAAAAAAATTCATAAAAATAGTATGGACAGGAACAATATAAATATATATATATATATATATATATATATATATAAACCCAAATCGTCTCCTCTCTCCTGTACACTCCACAACCTTCGTCCCCTCTTTGCCTTCTTTCTCCCCATTTCACTTCTCTCACTCTTAACGCCGATGCTATCAGTACCAGTGTTACTTGTAGTAGCTCCACCGTAACTTCTCCTAAAACGACTTCTTCCTCACAACCCATCTACAACTCTCTCTAAACCCTAGCCAGAAGCCTCCCCTCTCCCTCTCTCTCTCTAAAAGCGGCAATGTCAGACAACAACAACAACAACAACAAATTGATTCGATGGGAGTCTTTACCTTCTGAGATTGCAACCGATATCTTCCTACGCTTACCTATCAAATCCATAATCATCTGCACCTCTGTTTCAAAACCATGGAAATCCCAAATCCAAAACCCAACTTTCATCTCCACCCATCTCCACCAATCCCGCAACAAAAACAAAAACCTCCTCGTCTTCAGCCTCTACTCACACACTCACAAAGAATCCTACGCTTTGCACAACGAAGACGATCCCGATTTCACCCAACTCGCCAGGTTTGATTACCCTTTCCACGTTCCATTCCTTCACTCCCCGAACGGCATATACCGTGTGGTCGGCACTTGTAATGGCCTGTTCTGCCTTTCCGATGATAAACTGACATACTCTGATCGTTTATGTCTTTGGAACCCATGTGTTAGAAAGCTAGTTTACCTTCCTTTTCCCAATGTCACCTACGCCACACACGGTGGCTTCGATGCGACTATTGGGTTTGGATTTGATCCCAAAACCAATGACTATAAAGTGGTGAGGCTTGTGACCTTACTAGATAGTTTTGACCTTGAGCATTCTCGAACCGTGGCTGAGATTTACTCACTCTCCACTGGTGAATGGAGAATGCTTGATGCTAGTTTGGTTCCCAAATGTGCTTTGAGTCGTCGTGAGCCACAGGCATTTGTCAATGGGGCTCTGCATTGGGTTGCTTTTAGGAGGGCTGATGATGATGATAACAGCCTTCAACATTTTGTTTTGGTGTTCGATTTGGGCAACGAGGTCTTTCGCGAAATACTTGTGCCAGAACTTCCAGATTATACAAGTAAATTTGTGGGTTTGCTGTCAGTTTCTGTTTCCACATATGGGAATTCCATTGCCTTGTTTCAAAATGGCTATTTTAGCTTGGTAAAGGGGTGTCAAACTGGTGATTTCTACTTGTGGGTCATGGAGGAGTATGGTGTTGCGTCTTCGTGGACAAAAGTTTTGAAAATTGGGGAGGGTATACCAAGGCCTATAGGTTTTAAAAGGAATGGTGAGGAGGTTGTATTGTTGTCATATGATGGGCAACTCGTGTCGTGGGTTCCTTGGAGCAATGAGTTCAAGCATCTTGAGATTATTGGATATGAGGATACTTTTGTTGATTATTATGTTGAGAGTCTAGTTTTGCTCGACAAGGTTGCCAACGGTACAGTTACATACTGAGGAAACTCGGTAAGATGCATCATTTCATGCTTTAGATATGAATATATAATGTTTGATATGGTACTGTTTTTGGTCTGCCTAAGCTTGTGTTTTGCTTGCTCAAACATATTCATATGTGCAACTTATGGCTCATATAGGACTTAAAAAGGTCTTCCCCTAGTGTGTTTGATATGGTGCCTTTGGTTTGGTGTTGCTCTCCAATTGGTTGTTTGGTCTTATTTGATGACCAGCTATTATGGTTAAATACAATTATGTGTGTGTAGTATTTTCTTTTTTGATCAGTAGTTCTGTTCTTGCTGTATTATGGCATATTTTATTAATATTTGTAAATTCCAAGAGTAAATGTAAGTTATAGTTTTCCAAAAATGAGCCTCCAAGTAATGTTTATGTTGATTTATGCTTTTGTCATATTTGGAGCTATCTTTTCCAACCCATTATGTGGCAATTTATAAGACTATTTATTTGTGATTTAAACAAGTCACATCACTCATTAAAAAAGTCGTGACAAACTACATATAGATGGTCTCTTCAATTTTCATGTTTTATCCTCAAGTTTTCTTTCTTTCTTTTTTTTTCTTTTTTTGATAAGTAAGAAGAGAATATTATTAATAAAAGAAAAGCAAGAGAAACACAGAGTTCACGGTAGTGAACAAAGGAAAAAGGAACAAAAAGACAGAAGCAGCTCCTAATCTATTCTAATAGATGAAAGAAAATCCAAAAGGGTAGAACAATCCGTGAAACCCCAACATCGAGACCAATCAAAGAGGGTCTGCTGGCAAAACTCTAATAACTGAACCGCAGTTTTCCCCTCATCCTCAAAAGACCGCTAATTCTGTTCAGTCCAAATAGTCCACATTAAACAGGTTGGAACCAAATCCCAAATATCAGAGCTATGCTTCCCAAGCCAATGATACGAACTAAATAATAAGTCCACAACTGAACCTGGCATGACTCAATCAATCCCAAACAACTGAAGCATAAACATCCACAAAGAATGAGCTATCGGACAAAAAAGTAACAGGTGATCCACAGATTCTACATTGCAACAACACAAACAACAACAATTCGCCAAAGGGCAACCACAAAGTATAAGATTATCTAAAGTAAGAATCTGACCATGGGCAGCTGTCCGCATAAAAAAAGCCACCCTTTTAGGAACCTTAACTTTCCAAATTCCTTTCCAAGGGAAAGTGTAAGGAGCTGCATTTCGAAACTTATGATAAAAAGACCGAGTATCAAACTTCCTACTGCCATTAAGATCCTAACAAAACCTGTCACACCCTCCACCCCTAGGAATTCGGGTTTGGATGAAATGAAGAAGAGAGTAGGAAGCCGCCAACTCCCAATCATTGAATTCCCTATGAAATCTTAAACTCCACACTTTATTATTATCACCCATTGGAGGGCTTAACACATCAGAAATACAAGCCTCCTTATTAGCTGAATACAAAAATAACTGAGGATAAAGAATTTTAAGAGGAACGTCCCCAGTCCACTTATCATGCCAAAAAAGAATGCGAGAACCATCCCCCACCACCAAAGAGAAATGCTTAGCAAAAGTGTCCCACCCTTTGCTAATACTCCACCATAACCCACAACCATGAGCCCTACAACAAGCTCTAGTGCACCAACCCCCTTTTCCCTCCCCATATTTCATGGCAATGACCCTTCGCCACAGATGCGAGGTTTCATGGCCGTACCTCCAAAGTCATTTCCCTAATAGGGCCTGATTAAAAGGTGCCAACTTCTGAATTCCTAAACCACCCAACTCACGCGGTAAACACATCTTTTCCCAAGCCACCAATGGATATTTGAAACTCTTAACTGAAGAACCCAGCAAGAAGTTCCTTTGAATGCGATCCAATCTAGTCGCCATAGCTTTAGGGATGGTAAAAAGGGAAAGGTAATAAGTCGGAAGGCTTGAGAGGATACTCTTCAGCAAGGTGAGTCTACCACCCTTTGACAAATAAAGCCGCTTCCAGCCTGAAAGCTTCTTTTCCATCCTCTCAAGAATCGGATTCCAAATAGAGGCTCTTTTGTACAAAGTACCCAAAGGCATACCCAAGTAAATCATAGGCAAACTGCCCACCTTACACTTAAGGATATTAGCCAAAGACTGAATATTACGCACCTCCCCAATAGGGACAATTTTACTTTTCCCCACATTCACCTTCAAACCAGTAAAAGCTTGAAAACAAGTAAAAACTAGCCTAATAGAAAGAATCTACTCTCTAGAGGCATCACAGAAAAGAATGGTATCATCAGCAAATAAAAGATGAGAAACACGGATACTAGTAGAATTAATAGGACCCACATGAAAACCCTAAATGAAACCACCTTGCTCCGTTTTCTTCAGGATGCGACTTAAAACCTCCATGATTAAAAGAAAGAGAAGGGGAGACAAAGGATCCCCTTGTCTAAGCCCTCTAGAGCTACTAAAGAAACCAGCAGGAAATCCATTAACCAGAACAGAGAAGCGAACGATAGAGACACAAGTCTTTAGCCATCTCCTCCATCTATCCCCAAAGCCCATCCTCTCCAGCAAATAAAACAAAGTGTCCCAATTCACATGATCATATGTTTTCTCAATGTCTAACTTACACACCACCTCCGGAGTACGACATTTCAGTCTACTGTCTAAACATTCATTAGCAATAAGTACTGAATCTAAAATCTGACTGCCACCAACAAAAGAATTTTGTGACTCTGAAATAAGTTTATCCAGCACCCGCCTCAATTTGTTAGTTAAAACCTTAGACAACAGCTTATACACACTGCCCACTAAGCTGATAGGCCTAAAATCTTTGATATTCAAAGCATATTTTTTTTTGGGAATCAGAGCTAGGAAAGAAGCATTCATAGACCGTTCAAACTCTGAGCTCCTATGGAAATGATCAAAGAATGGCATGACATCTATTTCAACTACACTCCAGCATTTTTGAAAAAAAGCCATAGTGAAACCGTCAGAACCGGGAGTTTTATCACCCTCCATCTCTTAAAGAACCTTTACCACTTCCTCCTTAGAAAAATCCCTCTCTAATTCAAGCCGCTCATCCTCCTCAATACTAGCAAACTCTAATCCATCCATAGAAGGGCGCCCAATATCTGACTCAGTGTACAAACTTTGATAAAAATGGACCACCTTAGACCGCACCTCTTCCTCCTCCTCATAGAGGACATTGTCCACCTCTATACCCCGAATATGATTAGTTCTTCTATGGGAGTTTGCAACCCGATTATTGTCCCCCTTCTTCACAAATAAAATCCAGGACTTTTGTCTCCAAGAAATCTCCTCCAAGCAGGCAAGATGAGCAATCTCACCTTAATCTGAATACGATGAGTTTGATCCTCTTGAGAAAGACCTGACAAGTCCTCCCTAGCATCCAAACCCAACAATTCAGATAAAAGACATTTCTTCCTAAAGGCCAGATCCCCAAATTTCTCCTTATTCCACTTTTTCAAGTCCTCTTTAAGAGCTTTTAATTTACAAGCCAGAACAAAGCTAGGAGAACCCGAAAAGCAATACCCATTCCACCATTGCCGAACCCTTTCTACAAAACCCTTTTCTTTCAACCAAATATTCTCAAACTTAAAGGCACTTCGACCTTTATTGACACTACCCGCCACCACCAAAAGAGGGCAATGATCAAAAACAACACGAGGGAGTACCTTTTGAGACATGTTTCCAAAGTGATCTACCCCATCCACCGATGCCAAGGTTCTATCAATTCTTGACATACAAACTAACCCCGAATCTCTAAACCAAGTGAATGAAGCCCCTTCAAGGGGTAAGTCTACAAGGTAATTAGCCTCAATGAAGTCTGAAAAAGCAAACATAACCGGACTAAAAGCCTCACAACCAAATCTCTCACTTGGATACTGAATAGTATTGAAATCCCCAAAAACACACTATGCCGTATTCCACCTGGAGTGTATCCTTGAAAGTTCTTCACACAGAGCACCCCACTGATTATCCTCATTAGGCCCATACACTCTAGAACAAGCCCAAACAAAATCATCTACGACCCCCTTTAGTAAAACATTAACCAAAAACAGACCAACAGCACAATCAACTTTTTCAAAAACTCTCTTATCCTAAACCAGTAACACCCCCCTGCAATATTGACTGCATCTAAAACAACCCAATCTAGGAACGGACTACCCCAAAGGCTTCGAACCACAAAAGAGTTTAAGGAACACAGCTTAGTTTCTTGAAAGCAAACTATATCACATATCCACTCCTTGAGAAGATTTTTACATACCTCTCACTTCTGAGGATTATTTAATCCCCTAACATTCCAAGATAGCAATCGTAAACTCATTTAAAATTGGTAATCGCCCCCGTACCTACTGAGAAGTCTCTGTTCCTCCCCTTAGAAGCTACCCCATCATAATTAATAGAAGAAATCAAACCCTTGAGTTCCCTAAGCCCTTTCTGCTTAGAGTTCACTATACCTTTAGAGGACCCAACACTACCAACATCAACACAGTCTTGTTCAAGAAGACAGAATAGAGCCAGGCATTGATCTTCATGCTTAACAATAGGAAAACCCACAATTCTACAAAAAAATTTCATCCTTAAGTTTTATTAATTTTCACATTACGTTTTTTACTTTTTCTCCACCTTCCTTCCCTGTGGAAAAAAAATGCACTTAAAATGCTAATAACTTTTGGGTAGAAAGGATTATTGGCAGGTATGGTTCCTGTGCATCAATATGCTTATATATTGTTTAAATTTGCTGAAAGGTTAGACTGTTTATTTGTGTTATTGTGTGCAATTGTCTTGCTAATTAAAATGGTGATCTTATAAAACAATTATATGAGTTTAACTAGAAAACTTTTGTTATCTGGTTTATGTGCACAGAATGCCTCATATCTTGTTAGAGCTTGTGATCTCTCTATGGATGATGGATTGGTGAACCCATTATTACACATATTTTATGAAATGCACTTTGATTAATCCAAGTGCAGATTGATAGCCAATGAATACAAGTTCTGTTTAGAAGAACTTGGAGATGATGATGACGATGATAAAATTTGTAGTGTGAGATCTGGCTACAGTATGAATACATGTTATATTTAATTAATGAATCTGAATTTGGAAAAGTTTACTTGAGGAGAGGGAAGAAGTATTGTCACCCTGATTTTCTGGAAGATGTATTAATTCTAACTGAACTCCATTCCTCCATGCTTAGGCTGCCAAAAGTTCATCTCCAAGGGCAGTACCTAGGCTGCTAGCTTGTTTCCAAATGTAGGTAGTTACGACTTAAAATTCAAACTGGCGCTATTCTATATGTTAATATAAATAAAATAAATTTGTTGAGAACAAGTAGAGCATCTATTTATTTGTTTATAAAGAGCCGCTATGTTTTGATTGTATTAAATAATATCATTTCTTAATTAAAATGGTTCACTGTATTATTGTGTTCATATCTCTAATCTCATGTAACTGGTAATAGTTTTTAGTTTGATTGAAGTTAGATAATTATGGTGTCCTTAGTTATGCATTAATTCTTTTCTTAGCCCATTTTGCTTAATGTTGCCTATGCTTTTACAGGAGAGGATCTTAGGGACTTCTTGATGATATTAGAAGAGATTATCTTTTGTCGGATGTCTAGAAAAGAGGAGCTTCCCGTTGTACAAATTTGAAAGAACATTAAATACAAACAAATTTATGAAAGAGAAGCAACTAGCAGTGCTTATCAAGCATATAGTTTTAACTTTGCAAATTCCTTACTTGCCCTTGAATGACTTTGTTATCTAACATAATAGGTGATCAATGAACGTTTGAAGTTTGAACCTTGTTGCCTTTTTTTAAATGGCACAATGCATGATGGAAGAAAGTTTTTACTCTTTAACTATACTAAAGGATAATCAGAAATATCCTATGACAAACAATTTTTGCTTTAGCTACTAGAACAAGTTTTTTAAAGGAATCAAGTTGCAAAAGAACCTTACAAGACAAGCAATGGGATGCTCCTCTTCTTTTTCTTTTATGAAAGAGTGGCTGCGTACCCGAAACCTGCGAAGTCAGTGCCTGTATAGGTTCTAAAGAATTCCTTGATATCATCGACCAGCATGGGAACGTAAATTCCATTATATCCTGTGTGTCTAAAGGCAGGGTTGTGCAGAATAGGACCCTTGCTATGACCTACTAGATTTGAAATGAGTCCAAAAACTTTTGTATTCGCATTCAAGTATTCATGTTTAAGGCTGACTAAAGTTGGCAACCCAAGTACTGATTTTCCTTCCAGAGATCCATACACTAAAAATCCACCAAATTTAGGACCCAATAGTTGGCTTATTAGACCTCTACTACCCACTGCAACAGCAATTAATGGCACCTGGAGATACACATGGAAGTAGTAAATGACTAATGTTGTTTATACTACAGAAAGAAAACTGAATTAATTTAATTCGAAAAAATAAGTAGAAAGGAGAATATCTGATATTCCTTTATGCTTGAAAAACTTTTGAAAACAAAGAAAGTACTAGAGGTGCAGGATGAATTCTAACTTTGCTTTTTAGTTTTTGCGTTTAAGGTTGTTTTGAAATGCTGCATTATAGTGTTCTAGAGACCATGTTATATCTTAATGAATGAAAAAAAAAAAAAAAAGAGAATGAAAACCGGGAAAATTTGTAAACCAGTCGGTTCAACCAGAGAATCGAGAACCAGCATGGTCGAATTGGTTACTGACCGGTTGGGATTTTTTGTCCTTTTCCCAGCCTAAAACTATGTCGTTTTGGCCAGGAACCTAAAAACAAACCCTAAAGACTAAAGTCCTAACTAGGGGTGTGCATAAAATCGAAGAATTGAAAAAATCGACTGAACCTTGTCCAAAATTTCAAATTAGTTTAAGTGTGGTTTGATTTCGTTTCTATTTCTCACAAACCGAAAGTTTCGGTTTTGGTTCCGGTATGTATGCACCGAACCAAACCGAATAATATATAATATATTTTATATTATAATATTTTATGTGTATATATATATATATATAAAAAATATAAAATCATATTGGGCCGGCCATGCAAATTTATTGGGCAACCTGCAATCAAAATAGGCCTTTCAAATGCATTAATGCATTAGGCCTCCGGTCTTGCAAATAATCAAGCCCATTACCCATTACCCAAAAAGTTAAAAACTCTAGAACACGTTCTCCTAGCACAAAAAGGTAAACTAATTAATAAATGTCATACAATCACAATAAAACTCAGAAGGATCAAATAGTCCTATAATAATCTTGTCCTGTCTATAAATGAATGAACACTGCAGTCTATAGTCTATACTTCTTCCAAAAATGCGATCTCCATTGGATGAAGTTCAAGGTTCCAATAAACTATGAAACCTGCTACCATTGAATTAAGCAAATATATCCGCAGTAATAAATGATTGAGATTGTTCTGTATCCATACAATTTTCGGATGGGATTTGAAGTTGTTCATAGTTTAGCTGTCTGGAAGCTTCATACAAGGCGATGCCAACACTTACAGAGAGATTTAGACATCTAACGTAGGTTTCAACCATTGGAATCCGAATGGTACCCCCGCCAAAGGTTTCACTTTTGCAGTCCAGCAGAGCCTCAGGAGGTAGGCCACTAGTTTCTGAGCCAAATATGAGATAATCACCTCTTCTGTATGAAAAGTCCTGCAAAAATAGAATTGATGATGTTCAAATCTAAAGACATTCCATTTAATATGAAGCTGAATGATGTAGCCCGAGTTACTAAACTGCGTCATGCAAATTTCCAATAAGAAAAAAGAAATCTAAACAAAAAACCCACAATGATTAGATCATTAAAATGTCCCCTGAACATATTTAACGGTGTACCATTTTGAAAGATATTGAAGTAACATGAATTATCTCGCAAATTCTGCCAGAGTACTAAGGGTCTGTTTGGATAGAACTTATTTTGCTGAAACTGAAAACTGAAAACATTGTAGCAAAATAATTTTTAAATGTGTGAATAGTACCGTGGGACCCATTTTTAATGAAAAAATTGATAAAAAATGAAATTTGTGGGTCCGTGAACAGTGCACGGATGCACTGTTTACGGAAAACTGGTCAAATGTTGCAGCTACTGTTTATGTACAGTACATGAACAGTAGCCGCTTGTGAGGGGGAAAACGCGTGAAAAAAAAAAAAAAAAAAAAAAAAAAAAAAAAAAAAAGAAAACGCAGAAACGCAACGCTCTATCCAAACATTACCTAAATATAGAGGAGTGGCTCATGCATCATCGAAATTATGAGGAATGAAAGTCCGGACTATAAATTCATGGTAAATCATTTTCACGTGATTGATTAAGAAAATCATATAGAGAATGACATGATAATAGAGAGAAAGGTCAAGGTCTGTACTAGTTTCACTACATTTCAGAAAACTACATGATAATACAAAGGAAGTGTCCTCATGATGATACCACATCTCACCCATTTCTCCAAAGTTCAGAAGCCAGCTATGAAAGACATGTCAATCTCCATGCATTAACTCCTAAACTTGGGCCACCAATGGCTTCTACAGGCAATTGTTTCTGTACTATTGGCTGTTGATGCCCCTAAGCAAGTGGGAAACCCTTTTATAGATAGCTGTCTTGGCACCAAGGTTGATAGAAAAAACGCAAGCTATAAGTCTTATAACGTCAGGGTCCTCAACTTGCCTTAGTTACTTAAGATTTCTAGTTTCTTCCTTAAATGAGCTCCAAGTGTCTTGGCATTTTGTATCTCTCACTCTCACTATTGCATTGATTAAATATCAACATGTAACATGCATTATAGTTATGGTTTTTTCAAACTTATAATTGTAATTTACACAACCCCCTATTCATTTACATTGCATGCCTTTTTCATTTATGACTGTACCTTTTATGTTAGATAGGCAAATCCAACTCATGCTATAGTGGGCTGAACCCCATGAACTAAACTTCCACCACTTTTTTATGAAGAAGGAATGCTATTTGGTCCAACAACCACTGGCATTTATGTTTCTATTCGGTTGCATTAAAACTAAGATCCATTACCCCAATGTCAGTTAACCAGTGATCAACACATACAAATAGTTCAGAGTTCAAGTCAGGTTTCTATGAGAAAATCAACATGCCATTCAGGGACTCTAACTGAGGTATTCAAGCTTTCACATCATAAATAAATCTTAGAATAATGGAGTGACACAATGCACATTACAAACACATATAGGAATAGAGCAAAATAGTGGTGGACTACTAAATTATGCAGAAGGGCACACAGATGTGGTTTGTGGCGTGGTATTCATGATGGTTGGGAGAGTTTCTCCAAACATGTGGCCTTAGTGGTGGGTGATGGCACTCGTATTCTTTTCTGGCATGATAAATGGGTTGGAGATTACTCACTAAAAAGGCTCTATCCTCAGTTGTATGTGTGTTCTAATGATAAAGAAGCTTGCATCTCGGATGTTTTATGCTACCAGGAGGATGGTAATGTCAGAATTTGGAATTTGAGATTTCATAGGGATTTTCATGAAAGGGAATTAGAGGATGCCTACTCTTTCCTTGAGTGCATTCAACCTCGGATCCCTAGGGGAGGTGGGAGTGACACTTCTCATTGGTGTCTCAAAGGGAATGGCAAATTTGATACCAGGTCCTATTATAATACCATTAGGGGTGCAGCTGTATCCATTTTTCCGTGGAAGGGTGTTTGGAAAGCTAAAATCCCTAAGAGGGTCACTTTTTTTGTGTAGACAGCGGTTCATGGGCAGATTCTTACATTGGATAATCTTATGCTTAGGGGTTGCATTTTGGTGAATTGGTGTTGTATGTGTCATCGGAATGAGGAAACTATGGATCATTTTCTACTCCACTGTCCTATAGCTCACTCTTTGTGGGTTTATATGTTTCAAATCTTTGGGACTCAATGGGTCATGCCAGGTTCTGTGGAAAGTTTGGTGTATTGTTGGAGTTTTTAGCTGGGAAAATTTAATTCAGACATTTGGAATACGGTTCCTGGCTGTTTGATGTGGATTGTTTGGACGGAAAGAAATCGGTGCTCTTTTGAGGATACCAAGAAATCCTTGGTTCAGTTACAAGCGCTATGCCAAAAGACTTTATTTGATTGGTCTAGATGTTGGGGCTTCTCGGATTGTTCCACTATCTTGGAGTTTATTTCGTCTCTTAGTATTGCTCATTAAGTTTATTTTTGTTGTTTGGTGCTGTTTGTTTGTTTGTTGCTGTTTGTTTGTTTGTAGCATTTCTTTGTGTTCACCATCATGAACACCTTGTACTTGCTTTCTTCTATTTTTCAGTTTGATTAATAAAATTCTTGTTACTTATCAAAAAAAAGGAATAGAGCAAAATAGAAAAAGGAAAGTTGGCAACTTACTGAATGAATTGCTGTTCCTCTTTTGGTGAACGCAAGCAACCGCTTTTCCGCATCCTGTATCATAAAGCAGAAAGCTAGAAAAAGGTTGCTGAATCTCATTTTAGGAATTTAAAAATAAAAAAAGAACCTGTTGCCTGAAATAGTCTTGAAACTCCATCCATGAGTCATGAACTTTAACAACCACATATCTAATGTTGAGAGTTAGTTGTTGAAAACAGTAAGTATTAGGACTTGATGATATAAGATATTATGTAAAGCTGTTGTAAAAAAAACTGTTCTGCAACAAGCCATGAGTGAATCCTGTCAATCAAACAAGTTCAAACTATTGAATCTCAAGTTGGCATGAAAGGCAAGAGTGCAAGGCAAGCATATCCTTCCTAGAAAAAGTAACTTTCCAGGTTGTGAAAAAATTAGCTTAGTACTATTTTATAACCTCAAGGCAGAAAAAAATGGTTATGCTTTTGGTTCGCATACCAATATCAGTTACTTAAAATGCTACAAGTAAATTTTTATATGTGACAGAAAGATTAGCTCAAGTAAAGAAAATTCATAGAAGAAACAACAAATAGAACAGATACTTTTGGATACGGCCAATAATCCAACCCTGCACGCTTTAGCTTCGCATCATCCACCTGAAATCCTAAAGGCTGAAGAAGAAAAGAAGCATGTTTAACAAGAGTCAGTAGCAACTTTTATTATGAAGGGGCAGTATAAAACAATCTAATCTTCCTGCTTATACAAACAAAAATAATAATGGAACTCAAACTGGCAGTATCTACCCCAACTAGGTGTAGTCCAACAGCTGATGCAGCACATGTTCTGGCAATACAACCTGTGTTTCCAGGAATCTGCCAATGACAATAGAAATCTCAGTACCAGCCTTGAGAAAATGAGGTTGTCTGAAACCCAAAAGAAAACATTGAGAACTTATGATTTTGGAGTCACCAAAGTCTGGAGTACCCAAAATATTGTTCTCCACGATTTGGAGAAATTAATGAGAAGAAGGAAAAGTGACACACCATGGTCTTTCAAACTTTAATTAGCTAACAAAAAAATTTAATTAGTATGGTACTATACATTAAACTCCCATGTACAGATACACTTGTTAACTCACTTGGGAGTAACTAACAAACTCAACATGGCACCACCTATAGACGTGAAATCACTAACCATCTTTGACACAACGGATACAAATCAATGCACAGTAAATACTGAGAATTCAAACTAGGACCTAGGCATTACTATCAATACACCTTCATTTTCACTCTAACAATTTTACAACAACAAATATCAAGTCATCAGCCACCAATAGCATCCAATGCAGCTAAAAAACTTGAACCTGATTTTCACATGTAAAGTACTGCTTATATAGTTATACTATCAATGATTAGTTTACTACAATCACAAACTCTTCAAATCCTGTTCAATTGATAACATTTTTGTTTTATTTAAAAAAAATCCTGGTTAAAATATTGTTCTCGACTTCACACCCATTCTTAAACTTGTCTAAAGATTATTCTGCAAAAATCCTTTTTTCTTCTCCCACAGCCTACACTTGAGTGAAACAAAGATAAGTACAAGATGATTCATTAATAATTTGGAACATTTAGTGCTACTAGAACTTATATTTGGCACCTCATGTGAAACTATTATTACCAGTTTACCACTTAAAGAACTGTACTTCACTATCCGAAATTTGCAATTTCCTGTACTCCCTATAAATTTGATACTTTTTAAGTTGGAATACATAATACACTAATAAATATACAATAATACCACAAACTTTTTTTTTGTAAAATAATAAAAACAGTTGTCTGTCTACTCAATTCACCCATAAAAGCACAACATAACCTGAATACGCCCAAACTTCTGCAGAGGAAAACTTCATCATGGGTACCCAATTAGATACTTTTAGTGCTACTATAACTTATACTATCCTTCAATAAGTATTGTCACAACCTTAGGATTTGCTAGCTAAGCATTTGTTCTATATGCCTAAAAGGCTTAAAGGACTACTGTTGGAACACCCCGTAATTACTTATATAGCCTAGATTGACCCATTATATGTTTGATGCAGGACTCAATACACACACGCACAACATAGACTCATACAATACAATTCAATTCAGGGTATCACAAATACATTATATATAAATAACATAAATGTAAAGATGTAGCTTTTTAAGACTTTTTTTTTTTTGATGAATCAGAAATACTATTGATCAAAAGAAATACAGTACGGAATCCAGAGTCAAATGACTCAATACAGAGCAGTGTGAGTAGTACTCAGACTGCAGAACAAATGAACCAAAACAAAACTTCTAAAATATCACAAACTCTAGCAAACACTGCCTGCAATTACAAACTCTAGCAAGACAAACCAGCACACACAGCAGCTAATAGACTAATCTTCTGAGCAGCGAGCACATTTTACTCATCTATTCAAGGCTTAAAAACTTTTATAACCACGGCATCCCTTAAAACACATTAATGCACTATTTTCCTCTTCACACAGTAAATTTTTTATACTGCCTTTTGTTAACGAATGTACTTTTCTTACTTTACTAAACCATGTTCTCATACATTTTTCAAAATGTAAATTCAAATTATGCACAAATATGAAGAAAAGCACACACACACAGCCACAATGAAATTTGTGTGTATAAACTAGGGAATTATTGACAAGTACTTTAAAGCTCAAAAATTGAATATTTACAACTCCTTTTAACATGTGCCCATTGGCAACTCCTTCTGGGTACCTGAGGTGAAACCAATACAACTTGAAGAAGCTTTCTTGTTGAAACCTGGCTCACTGCCTCACCAACCCCACAAGGCAAAGAACTCCCATTTCCTCTCTCCGCTGCACCATCATAACAACACATATAGTACCCCACCCAATTTAATCAACAACAGTATATACAAATATACATACATATAAACATACATGGGTGCACATATATATAGAAAAAATGAGAGAGAGAGAGAGATTACAGAGAGAGCAGAAGGTAGGGGAGGAGAGAGAGAGGTGGAAGTGCTTGTGCTTGAGTTTGAGTTTGAGTTTGAAGTGGGCAAAGTGGGAAGAGCGAAAGGGAAGAGCTCTGGAGAGAAAATGAAATGGGGTTATATGATTTCGCGGTTTTAGGAGATTTGCTGTGTCCATGTTTAGCTATAGCTAGCTTTGTTTGAGTTCCTTTCTTCCTCTACTTCTTGCTGCTCTCATTGTATTATCCTCGTGTTCTTATGTTTGGCTCAAAAATGTTAAATTTTACTCACTAACTTTCACATTTTTTTCATTTCAGTCTTCTAACTTTTAATTTTTTCATTTCAGTTCTCTAATTTTCAATTTTTGTCATTTCAGTTATCTAACTTTCAATTTTTATCAATGCAAGACTCCGTTACAACTCTGTTAGTGGTTACCATTAAAACTCCTGAATCGGTGTCGTTTTGCATTCTTTTACTTTTTTTCAAATTTTTCTTATTTTCTTTTAATTCCGAATTAAAAAAAAAAAAAAATTTCAAAACGGCATCATTTTAGATGTTCTAACGGTAATCACTAACTGAGTTGTAACGGAGTCCTGCATTGACAAAAATTGAAAGTTAAAGAACTGAAATGACAAAACTAAAAATTAGAAGACTGAAATGAAAAAAATGTGAAAGTTAGAGGGTTAATTTTACATTTTTGCCTTTTTTTTGGGTTAGTCCTCAATTTTATTTTATTTTTAATATAAGGGATGATCAATAGAGATAGAGTACCATTAGTTTGGTTGTTTCAAGGAAACTCATGTACTCCTTAGGCAATTTTTGCTTGTCCCACATTGGAAAGATAACTTTTCTCTTTCTACCTTATAAGGGATAAACCAATGAGAAAGAGTACCACTAGTTTGGTAACCAAACTAATGGTACTCTTTCTCATTAGTTTATCGTTACCAAACTAGTGGTACTCTTTCTCATTGGTTCATCCCTTATAAGATAGAAAGAGGAAAGTTATCTTTCCAATGTGTGACAAAAGAATTCAAGCTAAGGTCAGGCAAGGCAATCAAGCCAAAAAAAGCCAAAGCCAAAGACAAAGAATTCTTGATTACCTATAGCTTTATTTATATGGTTTTTTTAATTTTTTTAATTTTTAGGAAGAGGGCTTTATCACAAATATTTAGCTTCTCTCCACTAAAAATATTTTTCATCCAATAAGATCATCAAGCTTAATAGGGTTTTTGTTAAATCTAACCTACAAACTCCACTTATTCTATTTTAATTAATCCACCATTCATGTAAACCTACATTAGCCTTTCTACTCATCTCTATTTCATTATTATTAATATTATATGTTCCTTATTTCTTTATTCATTACACATTTACAATTCAAGACACAAAATCCAGATTACACTAATCTGATTTCCCTATTAAACCTGCGTCAACCTAGAAAAAGAAATCCACTCTCCAATTGACCCACATTAACCTTAGCGGCCTCGAAAGAGTTCCTTGTGGAGCATTATAGGGTTTTGGTTGCGATGAGGCATGAGAGTGTTGTAAAACATGAGTTTTTGCACATGAGGTGGCATTTAGCATTAGCAAACTTGACAAGTAACATTAACACACATGAACAAGGACAGTAAGTTCACTAGTGTGAGGGTCTTAAGAGAGTCGATTGATAGTTATCAGTGGTTGTATATGTTTTTGTGTGGTGGTTGAAGGTGTTTCTACTTCGGGGGTGGATTGATGGTGGTCTATGATGAAGGGGTGGTGGTTTCATTGTTGATGGTTCTCGATAATGAGCTTAAAAACCTTCTTAATTTGACATGTCTCAACTTGGGAAAAATATACCCTGTTATGGGTATATGAGTCATCTCTCTCTCATAGTTGGTGGGTCCCACTCAACTGTGAGGGTGAGGACTTATATACCAATACGAGGGTATACTTCCTCCTCAACTTGAGCTTGGTTTTCCAAGAGAGAGTGTAAAATCAAAACCTTTTACCTTTTGAATTGAAGAAAACTATAATAAAATGCTAGCCAACTATTTTAAAAGAGGAAAATACACAATGACTATTATTATTATTTTTTATAATCAGCAAGGTAATTATTAATGTAATTTTTAACTAATTAGTCACATTTGTAATAAATGATGATTTTGAAATAAAAAAGACATTAAAAAATGTTCATAACTTACTAATGGGATAAATTGTGTGTGTGTATATATATACATACATACATATATATATATATATATATATATTAATGAAATGTGATAAATTGAAATCAAAGATTTATTATTTTCCTTGGGTTCACTATTAACACAAATTTTATTATACACTAATCAAAATATACTACCTCAATATATATCAAAAAATTATAAAAATGTATTGTATCACTCATTCATTAGACTTCTTTAATTTGCAGAAAAAAAGAAAGAAAAAAGAAAAAAATGCAATACACTTAAAGTGCTTTATTTTTTGTTACTTTTTTAAGGATAATTTACACTAAATCTTTACGAGCCTCATCACATGCGCTTTGGGCGTGCGATAAGGTTTTTTTTGGGTTTAGTGGTCCTATTTTATAGCAAAAAAAAGTCAGTCTTTGTTTTTTATATATAATTTATAAGTGGATAAAGCAATTTGAAAATTAACAAGAGAGTGACCCTATTTTTTAGGCAATGTTTTAGTGGAAGTTAGAATTGTATTTTTACCGAATTGTCTTTTAGTTTTGTTTCTACTTAAACATAGATGTGTAAGGGTATTTTTGAACAAAAACAATGAGGATCTCAAGTCGAAAAAACCCCTTAAATAGTAGTATAGAGTATAAACAACATGAGAAACCCCTTAAATAGTATTGTGATATAGAAGATTTATTATTTTCCATGGGTTCATTATTAACACAAATTTTATTATACACTAATCAAAATATACTACCTCAATGTATATCAAAAAATTATAAAAGATATATTGTATCACTCATTCACTAGACTTCTTCTTCTTTTTTTTTTTTTTTTTTTTTTTTTTTGACCAGGCCGAAAAAAATTATTTTATTACTGGAATGTCAGATACAAAAAAACGATAAATATCCGCAGGAACGGAATTCATCCAAACTACAGTAGGAAAAGACAATCTCGCTCGTCTAGCCAACGCATGTGCTAAAACATTGCCATGCCGACGCGTATGAGAGAAAGAATAGTATGGGAACATACTGACTGAAGACATAATGTCTTGAACTAAATGACCCACAACTGGATGCTGAAAATTTTTCTTCTTAATAGCTGAAATAGACTCTTCCGAATCCCCTTCAAAAATAACACCACTGAAACCAAACTCACGGACAAACAGAGCAGCCCGCCTTGCTACCATAGTTTCCAGAGCAACGATGGATGAAGGCAGAGGAATTATTTCAGACAGTGCCGCCAAGACCTCACCCAGAGAATTACGCACCACCACACCAATTCCGGCAGCTCCCAGATCGTCGAAGACCGCTCCGTCGAAATTAGCTTTCAGCAGTGCTGCATCAGGAGGCTTCCAGATGACTTTCCGCGCCACCATTTTTGTTTCTGGTTTTGCACACAGTTGCTGAAAATCCGTCAGCTGCTTCTGTGCCAACTCCGGAATCTTCTCAAGGGGAACAGCAACCTCATTGACTCGGATTTTGTTACGCCGATTCCAGATAGACCAACAGATCATGATGAAACCTTCAGCTCCACGTGGATTCTGCAGCTCCAACCTGAAAAGATCAACAAAAAATAAATTTTGATTCGTTGCACTCCGCAACTCATCAAAGTTAGTACCCCATGTCGCCTTCACCTTCTCACACCCCCATAGAGCATGAAACACTGTCTCAGGCCCCCTGTTACACCCCGTGCAGCTGCTTGAAAGAACCACCCTTTGCCTAGCCAAATTCACCATCGTGGGAAGGGACTCCGAGCAAGCTCGCCAAGCAAAAGTCTTGACTTTGCTGGGCACCTTCATTCTCCATAAACCAGACCACAACCTCCGGTTCACCTCATTTGATGATCCTGACGCTGAACTAGAGAGTTCCTTGGCACACACCAGTTGGTACCCAAGCTTCACCGAATACTGGCCATCCTTAGTTTTTGGCCAAATCAAAATGTCTTCTTGTGGGATGAGACAAAGAGGGATGGATTTTATTTTTTGTACCTCAAATGGCAGAAAAGCTCGTTCCAACAGATACACATTCCACCAACCCGAATCAACATCAATAATGTCTGAAACTCTCGCATCAGCAGGTAACAAAGAGGGGGGAGAGATCACTTTGCCTGACCCATCACCAGGCAGCCAACAATCATTATAAATCCGGACAGATTGGCCATTCCCCACTCTATATCTAGCACCTTCAACAATTATGTAGCGTGCCTCAAGGATACTCCACCATGCATATGACCCCGTTTTGACATGGGCTGAAAAAATATCACCCGAAGGGAAAAACTTTGCCTTAAAAACCCAATAAAAGAGAGATTTTTTGTCATGAACCAGCCGCCAAACTTGTTTAGCTAACATGGCGTCGTTGAATTTCCTAAGCTCCTTGAAACCCATTCCGCCTTCATTTTTTGGCATACACAAAGACTCCCAATATTTCCAATGAATCTTTCTTCTCTCTCCACGTTGACCCCAAAAATTTTTTTTTATCATAACCTCAATCTCATGGCAAAGGTTCACCGGTAAAAGAAAACAACTCATAGCAAAAGATGGAATTGCTTGCACAATAGCTTTCAATAACACCTCCCTACCGGCTTGTGACAAAAGTTTCTCCTTCCACCCTTGAAGTTTCCCCCAAATCCTCTCCTTTATATAGATAAAACTCTCCTTTTTCTTTCTACCCACCATAGCCGGCAATCCTAGGTACTTTTCATACTCCTTAATCTCTGGCACACCTAGGTAGTTCATCAAATCTAGTTTGGTGCTCTCAAGGACAGATTTACCAAAAAAAAGATTTGTTTTTGAGCCATTTATTTTTTGCCCGGATGCTCTCTCATATAGGGATAACGCCACTTGAATTGCTTGCACATCACCCATCCTTGCCCGACAAAAAATCAAGCTATCATCGGCAAAGAATAAGTGTGAGATTTGTGGGCCATTCTTACAAAGCGAGAAGCCCCTTAAATCACCCCTAGCCACGGCTTTATTGAGCAACCCATTTAATCCTTCCGAGCACAACAAGAAAAGATAAGGGGATAGGGGGTCGCCTTGACGAATCCCCCTAGTAGGCTTAATGAAACCTCGAGGGAACCCATTGATCAAAAAAGAGTAAGACACGAATTTGATTGTAGCCATAACCATATCAACCCATCTCTCATGGAAACCCAACTTTCGCATCAACTTCTCCAAAAAAATCTACTCAACCCTATCGTAAGCCTTACTCATATCCAATTTCATAGCCATAAACCCCTCCTTCCCCGTTTTTTTGATCTTCATATAATGTAATGTTTCAAAAGCTACCAAAATATTATCCGAGATAGCCTTATCGGATTGAAAGGCACTCTGGGATTTTGATACAACATATGGCAACAGAGTTTTCAAACGGTTAGCCAACACCTTAGAAATTAACTTATACAAAATGTTACATAAAGATATAGGCCTAAAATCAGAAACACTTTCGGGATTTTTTATTTTGGGGATAAGGGTGATATGAGTATGATTAAGACTAGCTGGGATAGAACCTGAATTGAGGCAGGAAAGAACAGCACAACCTCTGAAAGCGCCAGGCCCGGAAGATTTCTTTAATTTGAAAAAAATAAAAAGAAAGCTTTTTTTTTTTATAATTTTTTTTATAAGGATAATTTACTTTAAATATTTATAACCGTCAAAAAAGGCATATATAAATATAAAACCGTGAATCTACACCGCGCTTTTACGGACCCTATAAAAAAGCCAGTCGTGCTTTATCGTCCTCTAGCTTCTAAAAAAAATTCCATTCCCAAAATCCGAAATTAGGGCAAACGAGAAAATTTTCGCAAATTGAATCCGATCGATTAGCGATCTGAGATCGAATCGATTTTCAACGCGAACAACGTCGGATTAAAGTAAGTCAATTTTGATCGAAATCGTTTCGTTTTTGTGTTTGTTGTGGCACTTTGATTTGGTTTTCATTGGAGGTATTTGTGTTTCTTAGGGTTTGGATTTTGGGCTTCGATTTGCATGTACTTTTATTGATTACAAGCTTTTCAGGGATTTTGAATATTGGGTTATGAAAAAGTAATGAAATTAATCAGTGTTTGTGGTTAGTGATTGGGTATTGCTAAATATGACGAGTTGTTATTGGGTTTTTGGGGTCGACAGGGTTTGTGTTTGAATGATTGAAGTGCTTGGAATTCTATTCAGCCGAATCTGGTGCAGCAGAAATTGTATGAAAGTTTTGTTGTTTAGGGTATTCAAACAAATTTGAAGCATAAAAAGATTAAATTTTAATACGATTGAATGGTGTATTTTTGAATGAAAGTAAAAGCTTTTCTTTTACCTAGATTTAGGGATTTTTTTTTGAGATGTTGGAGATATTTGTTCTATATTTAGAGCTAAAATTATACAGAATAGGAAATATATAGTTTTGGATAAATGGAATATGGGGTTTATCTCCAGCAACCTGAATTTGAATTCTAAAGGTTTTGCAATGGTGCATAATGTGCAATTTTCCCTGTATTGCTTGGGCATTAGTTTTGGATAAGTTGGACAGTATTAGAACTGCGTTTTTATGCCATCTGAGTATTCATTAGTTGGGGGTGAGGGAATTTGAACCCTGGACATCTCTTTTGGAAATACCAGGATGTGTCAGTTGAGCTACATCTACAAGGCTCTTGGCTTTATGCAATCTGCTTATTGTGGGCCTTAGATGGCAGTAGAAGGAAAGGGAGTAGTACATAATGTGCATTGTAATCGCCATCTCTTTTCCCCTTTTTTACAGTTGCTATGCATGAGTCAGCTTCAATCTGAGTATTATATTATGGTAGTTTGTAACTTGGAAGTTGGTTTTGTTTCTTCTTTATAGGTTATATGAGACAATTTTATTGTAGTTAACTAGTTATGATTTGTATTTTATGGAAAATTTCTTAGTACATAGGCTATCAGAACCTTTTTATTGCTTTCAACTTTCACATATAACATGCAACTATTTTTTTTTTTTTTGTTGAATTTTTTGGATTGTTAATTTAAATCTTGCATTTAAAAAAGAAAAAAGAAAAAATAAATGCACTCCACTGCTCTCAATGTTGTGATTTTGGTGTTTGTGGGTGATTGATTTCTATTGTTGGTTAACCATACATTGCACCTTTTCATTTGAATTATTTATTTATTTTTCCTATTGGCGTATGCTATCATTAGTTGATTAAGAACTGTTTCACGTTCACAAATTAGAAAGACTGGAGCTAAAGTTCCAGTTCATTTTCTAAATACCTTGGAAGCTTGTTTGTCGAACAGTTTACCTGCTGTACACATCCTAGGCATACTTGGTTCTTTGCCAATGGACAAAGGAGTACCTCCTAGTCTCTTTGTTAATGATGGTTCATTCATGGAGAGGTTCAAACAGCTTCAACAAGAGAAGGAAAAGGAGAAGAGTGCCAAACTAGAGGAGTCTAAGCCGATCAAAATTAAATCAGGGTCATTGACGGCTAATTCTACCATTAGTAGAACAAGTGTGGATAAGACCAATGATACACAGAAGAAACCCCAAGCTTCTTCAGGTGGAAAGCTTGCTTTCAGCTTGAAACAAAAGTCAAAGATTGTGGCGCCTCCTGTTAAGCTGGCAGATGAGGATGAAGATGAAACAGATGCTGGTAAAGTTTCAGCCGATGCACCAACGAAACGACTAAAGTTAGATCACTCAGATGCTTCCGAACATTCATCAAGACAAGTGGATGTTGGTAATTACTGAATACATAATAATTATTTTATTTTGTTAGGTTGCTATAGAAGGTCTGCAGATCTTTTGGTATTTTGATTTACTGAGGAACAGAATTAGGAAAATATTGCCACTATTTGTTAGTTTTTTGTTTCAATAGCCTTTTTTATAGTTCTAGAATTGCACATGTTTTTTAAACTTCATTTTATGAAGGGATGTGGAAATCTTTTCTGTATCATTCCATAGCATGAGTACAAAATAGATCCATCTGCTAAATTCATTTTTTCTTTCTTCTTCTTCTTCTTCTTCTTTTTTTTTTTTTTTTTTTTTTAAATCTAACTTCAATATTTCTACAGTCTTAATTTTTAAGTATTGAATTTGTCTAAGTAGCTGCCATGTGAATCTATCTTATTTTTTCTTTCTCTTTCCCTTTTATTAGTTTGTTATTTGTTTTGATAAGTTGTTGGCTATTAACTTCAATATTTCTACAGTCTTAATTTTTAAGTATTGAATTTGTCTAAGTAGCTGCCATGTGAATCTATCTTATTTTTTCTTTCTCTTTCCCTTTTATTAGTTTGTTATTTGTTTTGATAAGTTGTTGGCTTTGTTATGGAACTTACTTTTTTTCCTAAACTTTCAAGTGGCCATCTTTTTCATGATGTTAACAGTGCATCTTGATTTTTCCATTTGTCATATGATATAAAGCTATGACGGATGGAAAAGCATTCTCAGTACCATTTTCTTTTTACTTTTTGGTTGTCATTTCTCAACTTCTGTGATTACATTGTATTTTCGTCTGAAGTTGGTACTCCTCTCCAGTAGAAGGTTCATTTTGCGTTGTTTACCAATTTTAAGGCACTTTATGGTCCATTCATGGTTCTTGATGAAGTTAAAGTCTGAAACGCAGTGGCCACCTTAAAAATTTTAGAAAGAGTGAAAGTAGGGAAATTGAAGAGAATTGATTTTGTTTGTATTTTTATGACTTTTTTTGGGGGTGGAGGAGGGGTAAAGTAGGGGAAGTTAGAGGAAGAATGAGTAGGGTTTATTGCTGAGGTGTTTGTATGTCCTAGTTGTACATAATTTGTTTTGGAGTGGGCCTGGGATGGTAATATGTAGAACTCATATTTGATTCTCTTCATGCTCTTTTGAACTCCGAGGAAATGTTTTAGGTAGAGGCTAACTAGAGTTTGCTCCTTCCCTTTCCTCTGCCAATCGAAGTAGTTTCTTTTCTATTTTTGGTTAACCATCTTCAAAATTGTAGGTCTTGTGCATAGCCTTTTCAAAACTGTTTGATCCTTTATTTATAGTTATTCTTGTAAATGAGCTTCATCCTTTTACATTTATAGTTATTATTGTAAAGTTTGATAAGCAGTGGCCACCTTACAAAATTTTAGAAAGAGTGAAAGTAGGGAAATGGAAGAGAATAGATTTTGTTTGTATTTTTATAACTTTTTTTGGGGGTGGGGGAGGGGTAAAGTAGGGGAAATTGGAGGAAGAATAAGTAGGGTTTGTTGCTGAGGTGTTTGTATGTCCTAGTTGTAACTAATTTGTTTTGGAGTGGGCCTGGGATTATAATATGTAGAACTCATATTTGATTCTCTTCATGCTCTTTTGAATTCCTAGGAAATGTTTTAGGTAGAGGCAAACTAAAGTTTACTCCTTCCCTTTCCTCTGCCAATCAAAGTAGTTTCTTTTCTCTTTTTGGTTAACCATCTTCAAAATTGTAGGTCTTGTGCATGGCCTTTTCAAAATTTTTTGATCCTTTGGTCTTTTACATTTGTAGTTATTCTTGTAAATAAGCTTCATCCTTTTCATTGGGTACACTTTTATCGAGGAATTGATATGGGTGTATGTCTCTACTCTTGAAGTGGTATGGATGAAGAGGACAAAACATTCTTGAATATTTCTTGTCTCATGACTGCAGCTTATACCTTAAATACCTATCAACATTGGTGGAAAGAGATGTTCAATGAAAGATTTGGAATATGTGGCAAGCCTGCTACAAGAGTAATTTGCATAACCTTGTTCATGCTCTCGGTATTAATCAGTTTATAAGTGATATGCAGCACCACCTTCTCCAAGTGATCCTACAGTGAAGAAAGTTGCTGACAAATTAGCAAGTTTTGTGGCTAAACATGGAAGGCAATTTGAGCATGTTACACGTCAAAAGAATCCTGGAGATACCCCTTTTAAGTGAGTTCCTTAATGACAATTGAAGCTTATTATGGGTTATTTATTAGTTTATGCTCTCTGTTGTCTCTGTTGAGGTCCTTTGCATGGCTGTTTTCCCATTTCTATTAGGTCATATTATATAATTTTGTCATTTATACAGGGGGTTATTTGATTTTCAACTTTTTGGTGTTGGCAATGCTCCCTCCCCACAGATACATTAAGAAATTTCTAATGCGTGGTGTTATATATTCTTCTGCAGATTTCTATTTGATGAAAGTTGCGCAGATTACAAATATTATGAATATCAGCTTGCTGAAGAGGAAAAGGCTCTTTCACAGACAAGCGAATCCCAATCATCTCACAGTGGTTAGTAGTTGAATCTTGACAAAATGGTTTTGGTGGTTCTTGGGTATGGAATTTTCAGCTAGGTTGCATTTGGATTTGATGATTAAAATCAGGAGATTTGAAGAAATTGCTAGCATAGATAGCTTGAAATAAATTTAGTAATACATGGGTTTTGAGTCTTGGAGATTTTGCTAAAACAAAAATTTATTGACTTGTATGTTTTTGGGCCTTCTGCACGTTGTACAATCAAAGTAGTAGTGGTGGTCCATCAGTACAATTCCTGGTATCTAGATTTCATATGCACTTTTTATTTGGTTTTCTATAGACTTATGGGTTATGATCCTAAGGGAAGAATCATTTATTTATTTGTTTGTCTACTTGTCATGGTATTGCCACATTCCTTCCTCAATATTTATTTATAATTTAGTGTTGTTATAACATCATTATTATTTTTACTGCCTTCCAGCCTAAGTTGTAATTTTGGTGCTTGAGTGTGTAGGTGGTACAAGTACTTCAGCTTCTAAATCCAACAGTGGTTCTCAAAGGTCTTCTCATCAGCATTCGAACTATCAAACCCCTGCCTCCGCTTTATATGCAGCCACTGAGGATCCAAGAGTTCAAACAGCATCAGCAGGAAGATATGGTAATGATATATAAATATTTCCTCTTGGCTTTTCATGGGAAATGCATTCAACTTCTACTCTCAGTTTTTCTTCCAACATTTTCAGTTGGTGCCGTGCTTAATTAGGGTCAAGCTCTTCTATATATGGCTGATTTTAGCTACTGATCTCATTCTTAGTTGCAGTTGGCATGAATTTGTTTTTACTTTGATCAAAGGATACCTTATTACAAAGAATACTTGCATAAGAAAATATCCTAGAAATATTTTTAATAGGAGAACATAGATATCCTATATTTAGCTTCAAGAGTGGGGATTTGGAAAAACTGAAGGTGCAGCAATGGGTATTATAGGCTCAAAAGGTATATATATTTTCACAGTATGAGTGTGATTGGCCATAATGATTCTTAATTGATTCAACCAAAGAGGAGCCCTACAAGGTCATCGTGATGACCATTCCATCTTTTCCTTACAGTATGTTTGGAACGGAGGGAGAGCCACCTCCCCTCCCCTCTCCTCTCCACTCCTCCCCCCCTCATGTCCCTCTATCCAAACATAGGGTTATTGTTTTCTCAAAGGATCTCTTGTGTTTATTCTCTCTTGCACATACCCTATGACTGGATTCTGAAAGACTTCCCACAGTTCCCATTGAAAATGGAGTAAGTGACTTGTTCCATTACTTCTTGGAAAAGCCTAAGATATGTTTTCTGTTTCAGAAGAATTCAATGGTGATTTTCAAAAATGAAAAAAGGACTAATAGAACCAGATTATTTTATGAAATATTGGAGGATAATCCCTAGTTTTGTTTTTAATACACTGGTAAGAACTTTGTTATAATGGACGAGGAGCATATTTTTTGGTGTTCCGTTGAGAGTGAAGATTTTATCTGAGTGTTTTGGAATGTGTTAGAATGCTTCACTCAAATTTTTAAACAGGATATCATGTGTGTCGGCAGTACCTTGCAGATTTATACTTGGTATTTTGCTTGTTTATTATCATGTTATGTTTGGATGCCTCCCAGATTATGAAGTATAAGTGCTCTTGATTGATTGGTATTGAATACTTGTTTGATATACATGTGTTTATGATTGCATGTTTTTTTGTTTGTAGGTGAAGCTAGTGCACCGACAAGTGCAGATCCCATAGCAATGATGGAGTTTTACATGAAGAAGGCTGCACAGGAAGAGAAATTTAAACAACCTAAACAATCAAAAGATGAAATGCCACCACCAGCTTCTCTTCAAGGTCCTGATTTGCTCGGTAAGAGAAATTTTCTTTGGTTTCCTTGGAAGGCGTTTTTATTTGAGCCTTCATTGACCAACTATTTTTATCTGCAACTTTGGGCTTCCCGTGTGTGTGTGTGTGTGTTTTTTTTTTTTGTGCTCACCATGAACATCTTTGTCCCCTTTCCAATTTTTGGTCACAGCGGCTGCTTCTAAAAAAGGGCATCACATGGGTGATTACATCCCACAAGAAGAGCTTGAGAAATTCTTGGCTGCTTGTAATGATGCAGCTGCACAGAAAGCTGCCAAAGAGGCTGCAGAAAGAGCAAAAATCCAGGCTGATAATGTGGGGCATAGACTTTTGTCTAAAATGGGTTGGAAAGAAGGTGCCTCTCTCTCTCTCTCTCTCTATCACACACACACCACATGTAGAGGACATTTTCACATAGAGACAAATAAACACATACATGTCTTAAAATCTGATTCACGATCCAAAATTTTTTTTCCAAGATGCTGTGTATTTGGTGAGAAACTTAGTTGCCTTTATGTGAATTTCAGGTGAAGGACTGGGGAGCTCCAAAAGTGGTATTGCAGATCCAATCATGGCAGGTAATGTCAAGATAGACAACTTGGGGGTGGGTGCTCACAATCCTGGGGATGTGACTCCTGAGGATGATATATATGAGCAGTACAAGAAGCGGATGATGCTTGGTTATCGTTACAGGCCTAACCCTCTGGTATTACCTTGAATTTTTTTTTAATCCTAGCGTTGAATGTGTTTATTAAATAGATCTCCTATGGTTATATTTACAAATGGGTTCTTATGTGTTGCCTTTTTGTTCTCTTCTTTCAGAACAATCCTCGGAAAGCATACTATTGAGCAACTATACTATGGAAGCCTACATGTCAAGATTGTCTTAAAGAAATAATTTGAAGTTAAATGCTTAAAATACATTCGAGAAGCAAAAAATGGATTTGGTTTCATGTGGCAGGTCATATGGAGTGGATTTTACTTTTTGTGAATTGTGAATTTCAGTGTTTGATGGATTGTAGTCTATACCCTTTCTTTTCAAATTCTTCCTTTTGGAGTATAGTAGTGTTCCTATTCACAGTTTCACACTTCAGTTGACTCTTTTTTTAATGAATGATATGGGCATAGGCCTTGACGTGTGTTCAAAGAAGTAACCTTTACAAACTTGTTTTGACATAATTTGTTGGAACAACAATGTTGTGGAATAATGGAAAGTTAAATGTAACTGGTGCTTGATAATTTGATATTGTTTTAACATAACATCGGGTAGCAAAAGGTCTCTTGGCTGTGCAACCTGGCTTTCGAGCTGTTTGATCTTTGATCATAGTGATCTTCCTTATCAACAAACTTTTAGTGGGTTTTAAGTATGGAAATCATTTAACTTAGTCAGAGTAAATACATTAACTAAATCAAGTTTTTCTTCGCAGTTCTACTTCTAGTAACTGTTTCAACCTTGAATTTTCTCTTATTAATTTGATAGGTCAATTTTTTGAAAGGATTCTAAAACGTGTAATTCTTTTTCTTGTTACCGGCACATTCCTCTCTTTCCATAGTCATGAATTTTTAAAAGTATAATAAAAATAGATATTTTTATTTTGAATCCCTTAAGATATCTATTTAATAAACACCTGAACTATTATAAGTTTCAAGTTTCATATTATACTTACAAAGGTTAGGCCATTTTGTAAGTGATAGTGCTGTAAGTTTTGTCTTCCCAGTAATTCCTACCTCGTCTTTTATGTCTTCTATTTATATTATTTCAAAAAGAAAAAGAAAAAGCTTCATATTATACTTGACTCTTAGCTTTTAGATTAGCCTTTTATTTTTTGGGTTAGTTTGTTAGCTTAGTTATTTGTACTGTTTTTTTAACTATAACCTCTATTTTTAGAGTAATTCTTAGTTACATCCGGATCACAGAAAAATGATGCATTTTCTTCTCACATTTAGAATTCATTTGGATTGAGAGAGGAAGGGGAGTGGAGGAGAGTAAAGTAGAGTTGACTCAAAATGGACTAATTTTGGACTAAATTTATTTTACTCTACTTTCCCTCAATTCAAACAGGCCATAAGCACCGAGAATGATGCTCTCTCTTTTCACATTTATTATAGGTTCTATCATGAATATGAAAGGAGGGAGCACAATTTCTCCGTATTTTGAGAATACTTTATAATTTTTCATATTTTTAGGTACAATTATAATTTTGTAAACTTTAGGTAAATACACTTGTACACTAATTGAGACTCGCACTAATGGCAAAATAAAGCATCAAAATTCAAAAGTGTTTCTTGGCATCTTGAAAGAAAATAACTGGTCTCTTTATGACGTTCTGCTTCGTTGTAGAAGCAGAGATATGGAAGACAGTTGGAAAGTAAAGAAAGGTGGTGCCATGACAAATGTCATCAATAGTGAAGGACCATCAAAGATCTGTAGAGACTGGAAGCTAGATCACTAGCATCTCACTAGCATCTCTGGCTCCCAAAAGTTCTATGAATATATTCTGATCTTGTAATGATATTGCACAATAGGGGTATGTAACTTTGGTTTCTTTATGATATCAGAAAGAGAAAAAAAAGAAAAAGGACACGAATGGAAAAAAGCTGACCAGGTAAGTGTTGTTGAACTGTCGAGTCAATTTCTTCAATAGTTGTATCTGATTGAAAGGTTGAGGTCCAGTATTCAATTTGGCAAGGGTCCTCACTTTCATCTTTGGAAAAAGCTTTTGTTGTCAATGCCAAACAAATATGGTACTTGGTGGCACTGGCACAATAGGTCTATTGTGTGTGAAAAATATAATAATACAATTTATTTGTCTACTTTTGAGGACCATAAGCAAGGCTCATGAATTGGTCCAACAAGCATCTCACGAAAGGGTGTCTAAGATAACCAAATGTAAAAAGCTTGTTAATGTTTGTTTATTTATAAATAAATCAAATTTGAACTTTACTTTAGACTTGTTTATTAAACATGTTGAGCCCAAAAATAATAAAAAAGTTGTCCACAAACAGACTTGTGAACATAGGGCTTGATGCAAAACAAGCCAAGCTTAGGCTTGTTTCTAAGCTTGGAAATAAGCTTGATATGTGCATGAAAAAATAGACTTACAGATAATACATGTGTCCCACTTGGGACCGCTCACCCTAACTGCCACCCTTACATTTTGTTTCACCGACTCTTCACTCTCAAACATCTTAGTCTACACACTAATCTTCTTTAAGAAACCTTGTGTCTTCTCTCTTTCAGTCTTAGTTTAGTTTCTTCCTCTCAAAGAACATACCTCTCTCTCTCTCTCCTTATTTGCTTGAAGCCCCTTTCTGTAATCTCATCTCATTTGTTTCAAGCCGTTCACACTTCACAGTCTTCATCTACTGAAGCTAAGAGCCTGTTTGGCCAACAAAATTTGATCACTCAATTTCCGTCACTCAATTTCCATCACTCATCAATCATCACTCATAACTCATTACTCATCACTCATCACTCAATTTTTCACATCCGTTTGCCTTCATCACCCAATTTCTATCACTCAATATTTTTCACACTATTCGTGGACCCCACAACTGTTACTGTGTCAGAGCACTTTTGTTTTGTTACCCGCAGAACATTTTTTTCTTTTTTTTTTCCAGTACCCAGAAACCCGAACCCAGTGAAAAAAAAAAAAAAAACAAAAAAAAAAAACCCAGTGAAGAAGACCGAACCTAGTGAAGAAGAAAGGGGAAAAAAAAAAAACCCAGTGAAGAAGACCGAACCCAGTGAAGAAGAAAGGAAAAAAAAAAAAAAAAAAGAAACCCAGTGAAGAAGAACCGAACCCAGTGAGAAGAAGGGAAAAAAAAAAAAAAAAAAAAAAAAAAAGAAACCCAGTGAAGACCGAACCAGTGAAAGAAGAAGAAGAAGAAAAAAAAAAAAAAACCCAGTGAAGACCGAACTAGTGAGAAAGAAGAAGAAAAAAAAAAAGTCAGTTGGTCAAAAGGTGCGGCTGAGTGGGTCCCTTATGTGTGTTTAATTAAAAAAATGCCATTGAGTTATGAGTTATGAAACTGAAAACAGCCAAAAGGTGTTTTCAGTTTCCATAACTTATAACTCAAAAATCAGAGAATTGAGTGATGGAAACAAAAAATTGGAAACTGAGTTATAGCTTGTCAAACAAACTTTTTTTTTAGAATTGAGATGGGTCCTACCATTTTTGAGAATTGAGTTATGGAAACTGAGAATTGAGTGATGAGAATTGATGAACTAAACAGCCTCTTCTTCCTTGAAATTTCTTCTTCTTTTTTTCTTTTTATAATTTCTTGAATTAACTGCCATCCAAGTTTTTCTTAAAATCTCTAATTATTTGAAGTTTAAAAAATATAAGCAAGAGACATGCAATTTTAAAAGTGATTGATAATTGTGTAGACTCTTTCTCTCTCTTTTTCCATGCACGTGTTCTATGTACCACATTCTTAAGAAATATGGATTATGTTTAAGCTTAAGCTCAAGGACTTGATATTAAGCTTGAATTTGTTTTTGATAATGAAGTTGAGCTTTGCTAAGCCCAAAATTTTGGAAATTTTTTACGAGTTTGAATTCGAACATTGTTTATACACTTGGTTCGAATTTGATACGATTGGAGAGTATAATAAGTTAGGTATGACTCCTATGAGTGGAGACTACAATACATTGTACCGAATAGTTTCAATAGATCTAGAGCCTAGAGGATAGTGTTAAAACTAAAAAAAAAATGACAAAAATCGAAATGTTTTCTCAGCATCCTATTGGGGTTTCCAATTCTGGAAGTAAAGCAGAAGTGGTGGGATCCAACTAGTGAATCCTTATCATTGTCATATATTTGGACATGACAGGAATCTTGGTACTGGTACATATGCCTCAATATTCGACATCATTCGATTCTAGGCATTCCCTTCTTTCTCTTTCTTAGCCAAAATTATATTTTAATGCATTTTCAGTCTCATAGCCATCTAAGGCATAAAATCTAAACTAGCTTTGAGCAAACAACAGTAGCAAAGGTACTTTCACGTGTCTGTGTTTCCTTCCACACAAACAACCATAGCTCCTTGGAGGCCTTTTGTCCTCTCTCTCTCTCTCTCATATTTAATTCTTTATTTTGAGATGCTCTCTATGTATGTGGTTATTGACAATTAGATTAAACTCAATTCAATTCAATTAAATTCATTTACATCTTAATTGAGTCTTAATTTAACTCAACTCATCAAAAATTCATTTTGACTCTATGGAATCTTATTCTAATCATATTCATGAATGAGTTTGAGAGTTAACAAGATAAAATAAATTTGAAAGTCACTTTACAAGTATAAGTGCTTGTAGAGTGTGGAGGGCAAGGGTCGGAGTTTAAGTCTTCAGAAGGAGAGTTTTACACACATATATACTTAGATTAAGTTAAAGTAAAATTTTTATTTTGTATATAAAAAAAAAGAAGGTAAAATGAATTTGAAGTTTGTCAGAAATAAATAATGAATTTTGTTAACGGATATCTTAAGAGTATTTGTTGTTGATTCTAAAAAAAAAGAGTATTTGATTTTTTGATTTATATATATATATATATATCAAAAAATGCATAATATCATCAAATCAAGCTCAAGTTGTGGCCAGGAAAAAAAAAAAGCATATCTCTGAAACTTGGATTTTTTTTGGCAAAGAATTAAGAATACAACAAACTTGATAATCAGAATTCAGAACAGCTTCTGGCATCTATCAAAAAAGACAACATATCATAAAAAGTAAAAAAAAGAAGAAGATGATGAAACGGCTGTGGATCTCTTATAGGATATATCCCGTGAGTAAAAAAGAAAAAAAAAAGGTTGCAAGTAGTTGATAATAACTCATCATCATGTATGTGCATTTATTGAGAAACATAAATTCCTTTTGTGAAACAGATGAGAAAAAAAAAAAAAAAAATTCGCAGACACTCTTTTTTGTTGTAGAATATTTTTCTATCTTGGGAGACAGAACTTGGTCAATTCATAAGCAACAGCATATTTGCATATAGAATAGCCAGTCCTTTTGCATTTATTTGTTTATTATTTTGGCTGAGGAATTTGGAATGGCTACTAAAAAATAATTGGCTACGTCATAGATTCGACTCCAATCCATCCCTAATAAGATTCAGATTTCAGATAGCATATTAAGTCTTTGGCTGTAGTTAGAGATACCAATTGACCCAAAACTTAAGCCATTAGATTTGGATCTGATTTCTTCTAAAACAAAAAAAGAAGAAGAAAACAAAAGGGATTTGGATCTAATTATATTCTATTAACCAATCTAACCACTTATTTTTGTCATTAGTATTTACTGTTGGACTTTATTACTTAATTAACCATACGGCTCATATATGAATATTGTAATAGTTTAGATATATAAAAATACCTTTTTTTAGAACCGTTGGGATGTGATAAGTTATGGATGAGAAACAATAAAGTAGTGTTAGTAGTGGGTTCATATGAAAATTAATAAAAACTTATCGCCTCACTAGGATCCGGAAAAATTGTAAAAAAATGTTGTGTATCTCGCATTACTAATTTGCTTTGCGGTTATGGATTAAATTGGTCATTATCCTTATCCACCAGCTTTATGTCTAACCTCCCATCTCTACTATTGGGAATCAGTGCACCCACATAGAACATTATCAAACATAGAAACCTATTATTTTACAATTATCAAGTTAATCTTTTTTAGGAGTTAAATATTGGCAAATTAAATCATATATGTACCTAAAAGTGTGGTAAAAAATCCAAATGGTCGCTAATCAAGGAGTTTGCTAGGAGATTGGCCTACATAGTTTTGATTTCCAAGTAAAATAATATGTACATTATTACTTATTAACCCCAAATTACAGTTGTAATTTGTGAGATTGTTTTATTGGGGACTTTGGCACTTTGCCTACCAAAATGCCATCCAATGATGTCTTTGATACATGCTACCCAACATCTCTTCCCTTTTCTGAGGAGGGTACAGCTAATATTATTAGACAAATCAAATCAAGAATTCAAGACGCATAATAATATTTGCACCTTTTATTTGAGGGAATAAGTATCATTTGCATAAAATCGTGTGTCCAAATATGAGACTTTGAGATTGAAAATGTGCTTATCCCATTATAAAAAAGAAAAAGGGTAATGTTTTTGTCACAAACTATTTTACAATATTTTTGTAATTTGTTGTTGTGATAAATTTCATATTGATTTTTATTTGGACCCACCAATAACATCATTATTTTTATTTATCGATAATCACTCACCTTATCAGCAGTTTGTAAAAGCTTTTGTAAAAAAATTTGTATCTATAGCATTTTTCAAAAAAAAAAAAAATGCTTATAAGATATATGAGACCAATTATTCCTTTCTTTGTAGAATATTCTTTCATTTTATCAAAATGGTAGATTCTTACCCAAAAAAAAATATTAAATGGTAGATTCGTAAGCAATCTATCTTCTTTTAAGAACAAAAACTTTATTGGATTCTTTAATAGTTTATGTGAGAGAGAGAGAGAGAGAACAATTAAGAAAATGCCACACTTTTTATCATGAAAACCTAACCTCATCCATTTAGAAAGGTGATAAAAAATAAAGTGCACGCCGAGATTAATCCAATTGATGGGTTGGTATTATTAGGTGGGTGTTGGTGAGACCTAAAATCTGTTTAAAAGTACCTAGCATTAGATGATATGTTCATCACATTGGTCACATAGTGTTTTTTTTTTTCTCTCAAAATGATTGTAATCTTAAGTTGGATTACCTTTGCGATTGTCTGGTTTTGTTCAATTTGTAAATATATAGAAAGTTATCACACTTTGATGGAAAGTAAAGGACATTAGTAGTTGGTGTAGTTATTGGAAAAAAGACGGCGAAATTATATAAAAAGTGATGTTGGGATATTATAAATTTTATTATATAGACTCTACAGATATGTTTATTTTTAAGAACAAGACAAAAATAATTATAATAAATTTATTTTTATTTGTTATATATTAATGTGACATCATTAACATTTATTGTTAAATTATTTTGTAATTTTCTTTTATAGTAAAATTGGCAATAATTTTATCAATTTTTAATGAATCAATATTCATGAGAACACTTTTATTATTTTTATTTTCTTTACATGATTAGAATTATATGTTTAAAATACATTTTTAAGGATGTTTTTCTCTCATCTTTCTTTCATTTAATATATTTTTTTTCCATCCTAGGGACAAATAGCTTGATGACTAGAAGTTTAATTTGTGAGTTCTTAGTTTACTTAATTACGTAAATTTATCTAGACAGATGCTTGATTTTGGATTTGTTGTATACATTTTGAACACAATATTCATGTGCATATATATATATATATATATATATGTGCAACTTAGGCTGAAGAGGTATATTTAAACTTTGATCTTTATGTGTGCTCAAATTAACCTAAACTTGAAGCGACTTTTCTGAGTTTGATCTAATAACTATGTTTATATGTCAATGAAAAAAAAGGATATAATAATATATAGCTTAAATTAATCCATCTGCCAACTATTTGTGCTGGCTTGATTTCAAGTTTAACTAATCATTTTTTGTCTCTCTACTGTCAACCGTTGAAGCACACATACTTCCATCAACGTGCGATGGAGTGTGTATTAGCCCACCTCATGGCAATGACCTTAGTCTTTCTTGGTCATCTCCCACAATAGATGAAATTCATATTTTATGCCATTGGTAGAGAGGCCGAGTCCATCTTGATAATAAGTGCAAAGACACAATACAAGTATAACTGGGCCGTTTGGTAGAGCATTTTAGCAGTTCATTTTCAGTTTTTAAACAACATTACACACATTTTCACATACTTTTTTCATTTATACGTATTTCAAAAAACTACAAGCAACATTACTCAAACTTTTCTATCAAACGGGCCAAGATTTAAAAAAAAAAGGAAAAAGAAAAATATAAAGACGGTAGGGAATGGTAATAGGATGGGACGAGGGTTGCTAAGTAGGATCGAATTATGAGTGTTCCATCTCCACTTAGTCTACCTTTTGGAGTGAGAAAAACTTGCACAAGCTAGGAGTACGTGATGTGGACCGAGGTGGAGATATTTTTTCATTTCAATGAGGCGGTTATGAATGATGTGGACTGAGGTAAAGATATTTTTCTATTCCTAATGAGGTGGTTATGGTACCAATGAGAGATAGACAAAAGAGAAGGGGGGAGGGAAGATGGTAAAAATATTGAGAAAGAGAGTGAAATGAGTGTTTAAGGAATGAATGAAAATAGAATATGTATAATTTAAATTATAAATAAGATGCGTATAAAAAAAAGTTCAATTATACATATATAATATAATAATATAAATATATATTTAAATTAATACATATATATATATATATATATATATATGTATACACACTTCAACAAGGCAAAATTTGTCATTGTTTTGTCCCATCTTTGAGACAGGAAAAATTCATTAGGGATGAAGTGAGATAAGATAAGTTTTTTTAGCAACTTCTTTGTTAGATTAAATGATAAATTCACAATTTCCTAAGAATTAAAGCTTTTGGACAATTAGTAATTTATTATGGTATCTAATTTAAAAAAGTTTCAAGTGTTGGGCCTCACAAAATAAGGACAATTTAAACCTATGCCTGAAAGAAGAGTGTTGAATTAAATGATTAAATTTAAAAATTTCAAACAATTTTTGTTTTTAGAATAATTGGTAATTTATCACAGTGCCCGCTCAATGGGTGAGCCAAATAGGCAACTGCCTAAGGCCCCCAATGAAAAAAAGCTCATAAATTTTTACCAATAGAGATATTCTTATACTAATAGAAGTATTAATTAAGTCCTAAATATTTACCAACAAATAAAAAATTATTTTTTATCAAAGAAAAACCAGTTAAAAAATATATTTTCATTAGATGGGTCAATCATTTAATCTCTCACACATAAATGTTAGAAGAATTCATTAATCTTACACTAGTAAATAAATTTATACTCAAATTTTATTTAGAGATATCAATTATATAACTTTATTAAAATTTTCAATCATAATTTTTTAGTATTTGGTTACTTCATTCAATAAATAGTGTTTATTTTAGTTGTATAGTCATTGAGTAATGTAATGAGTTTGTTTTAATTTGTAATTTTTTTTTCTAAAAAAATAGATTTTAAATGAAAAAAAAAACCAAAAGTTAAATAAATATTTTATTAATATTCAAAGTATAAGAATAGATCTCACTTAAAGTAGTCGCCTTAGAGCATCTATATTAGTGGATGCAAAATCTTGTATAATAGAAAAAAGCACCACTTTTACACATTTTACCTCAAAAATGCTCCCCATCAGTGTTTCTAAAAATGTGCAAAGATGTGTATATTTATACACTTACTATAGTAACCGTGTATATTTACATGGTTACTATAACTCTTTTATTTATTATTTAGTATTTGTTTCTCTCTCTTCTCTGTTTCTCTCTTAGATCAACTCTCTTTTTCTCTCTCCTCACTTTCTTTCTCTCATCTCAAAAATCACTAGAGGCATCGATCTCTAACTCAAGCTTTAGGCTGGAGGGTTCGATCTCTCTATCAAGCTTCACCGTGCTTTGCCATTCGCCCAGCTTCACCGCCAGCTTCATTGTCAATCTCGTTGTTTGATCAGTGGGTTTGATCTCTCTGTCAAGCTTCATAGTGCTTTGCCATTCGCCCAACTTCGCCGCCAGCTTCACCGTAGATCTCGTTGTTTGATCTGTGGGTTTGATCTCTCTGACCTTTACCGCCGTCCCTCACTCTTTCTGATAAATGGGTTTTTGGATCTTTGGATTTGGGTAGATTGATGATGGTGGCTTGATGATGGTGATGATGGTTGCTCAGTTGAGTGGGTATGTGAATTTCATTGATGGTAGCTTGGTTGGATGGGATGGTGGCTAGGTTGTTGTGTGACTTGATGATGGTGGTTGGATGATGGTGGCTGTGTGGGTTGTCTTGTTTCTTTGAGAGAGATGATAATTAGAAAAAATGAATATTTTATTGAATAAACATGCAGAATAGATAAATTGATGTGAGTGTTTTGTAAAAATGGATGTGTAAAATAGAAAAAGTAGATTTTAGATGTGTAAATTTACAAAAATTTTGCATGAACGGATGCAAATGCTATTAGGCCCCACAATACCTTGAGCTGGCCCTGATTTTTCATGTTTAATATGAAGCTACACACAACTTAACCTGTTTTTAGGCGGCTTGAAATTCGTCGAAGACTAAAAAGAAAGTACGTAATAAAAGTTTTCTTAAGTTGACGGTGGTGATCACAGACATTGTGGGAAAGGACAGTGACACCTCTAGATGCTTCAAGTTTTTGATTGAAGTATCAAAATTGATTCTAAAATACTACGAATTGCAAAGTCAAAGCATCTCATTGTCCTATAATATATGCAATTTATCCGATGGAACAGTTTGATTTTGATCTTTTCCTTACGTACAGGGAACATTTCTAATAAGATGACACATTGATTGACAAATGATTTGTAACACAATAGACAGGTCATCTCACTTATGAGAACGTAGCATAATTTAAGAATCTCACAAATACTCGCAAAAAGTTGTCATAGTCTGATATTCAATAGGGTTACCGAATTGTAGGTTTTGATTAGCTCAATTGATAAAGGTTTTTTGTCGTCAAATAAGATCTGAAATTCAAACTATGCTTACACCAAAAACCAATCAGTGCCTTGACCTAGTGATGAAGATTAATTAAACATCATGCATTGTTACTAGGTTGAATCACAATGCATGACTAAATAAGGTTTAAAGTCACTACAACGCACTTTTTATAATGGTCATTCTACAAGCATAAGTACAGCTTGTGGTATGGAGTGGGGTGGAGTTGGGGGGGAGGGCGCAAGGGCCGGGGTCCAAATATCTAAAAAGAAGTTTCACACATATACACTTAGATTATACTAGAGTATAATTCTATCTTAGATAAAAAAAAATTAAAAAAAAAGGTTTAAAGTCAAATGAATTAAATCTATAAGGCTTTTTTTTATTTATTTGACTGGGTTCTACGAAACTTTTTTTTTTTGGCAAGTAAATTGTAAGAACTTCATAAGGGAAACCGGGCTAATTAAGAAAAATTCCGCTAATCTTGGCAAAAATCCTAGATATAAAAAGAGAGAAGTTGAAATAACATAGAAAGCAGCAAAAATTATTAATGCCTTTGCAAAAATAGTAAATATTTTTTTGATGGAATTTTTTTAGTAAATATGAAAACCATGATATACCAAAGATGACTGCTATTCGCCACTAATCTTTTGTATATTTTGTTCTTTAATAGTTAATACAACTCAACTTAGCAAATTAATAATTTAGCCTTTTAATTTATTTTTATAAACAACATATGATCTGAAACATAGGATCAAACCCACAATTTATTTTGGTGTACATTGGATTCAAACGTAGGTTCCTTATTCAATGATAATATATTTTATCTAGTTAAGAAGTTGAAACCCACAATTTATTACTCTATGTTGTTGAGTATTTTTTGTTGCCTTTCCATGTGGCAAATTGTCAATGTTTAATTGTTTGGCTTTCAAATCCTTGTTCAAGTCGGCAAAGTCGAATCCACTACTCACGTCACAAAGAAAATGAAAAAGGCTAGAGCTTAGGATAATGCTTGAGTCAACAAACTTGTAAAAATGAAGGAAGAGCTGATTTCAAAGCAAATATAGCGACATATAAATTTCAAATCAGAAAAGTGGATACCCCAAACCTATTTGCAAGGTTTTAAATTAATCAGAAGAAATACACATTGGCTTGGTCCATCTTTTTGGTTTATTTATTATTTATTTTTATTTTTATAAACTGTGTTATGATATTAATAAGTATTTTGATAGATCCGTAAATGTAAAAAAAGAAAAAAGAAAAAAAAAAAAAAGGTGTTCTCAACACTCTATAATTAAGGTTTCTTGTATCTGCTAATATAAACAAGATCTACTTAATAAATACTTAATAATCAATATACGGAACTTAGTACATGTTTGTACAACACAAACTTATATAATTCTATTATTATAATTTTTTTTGGGAGAAGGGTTCAATTGAATTAAATCTACACAATCTGAGAGGTATGCCCTGAATCAGTAATGCCTTTGTTAAGAAGAATTTTTACTAATGGTTGAGGGCTTACAAAGTCAGAATCATTACAAAAATCTCATGGAGAGGGTAGACTTTTTGTATTGTGTCAAAGAGCTCCACAGTTAGCCTTGGTTAAACATCGATCACACATAACTTTCCTTTTTTCGATGGGCAAATATAAAGTCAAATGAATTAAATTTACATGGCTTTATTTATTTGACTGGATTCTACGAAACTTTCTTTTTTGGAAAGTAAATTGTAAGAACTTCATCAAGGGGAACCGGGTTAAGTAAAGAAAAATTCTGCAAATCTTGGCAAAATCCTAGGTATAAAAAGAGAGAAGTTGAAATGCATAGAAAAAAGCGACAATATTAATAATGCCTTTGTAAAAATTGTAAATATTTTGTTTTGATGGAATTAATTGTTTAGTAAATATGAAAATCATGATACCAAAGATGATTGCTATTCGCCACTAATATTTTGTACATTTTGTTCATTAATAGTTAATACAATTCAATTTTTATTTTTTAAGAAGCAAACGAAATCAACTTATATTAAAAGAAAAAAGATTAGCCATGATCGGCCAAAAGTACAGAAATAAGGTGGGGAGGTACCTCCTCCCTTCATACAACTAAACCGCTAACATGGCTTGCATGTCTAGCAAGATTATGAGCTACAAAATTCCCTCTTCGGTTAATGTGGTTCACTTTAAAACTATGGAAAGTTTCTGCATAGCTTCGCGCTTCCTCGATGATATTTCCAAACGATGTCAGAGACAGTTCCTCAGCTTGAAGAGCCGAGTAATAATAGCTGAGTCTCCCTCCAAAACAATGGAATTGAATTGAAGCTCCTTAGCCAAGATAAGTGCCCTCTGTGCCGCAGCTGCCTCCACATCTGCCACTGACTGGGGGAGGGGTATTTTTTTAGCAAGGGAGGCCAACACATGACCTTCGTTGTCACGAACTATCACTCCGAGGCCTGCCTCGTTGGTTTCTCTAAAAACCGCATTGTCATAATTAATCTTTACTATGGGCTTGGGGGGGGGGGGTGACCAGAGAGTAGGGGGGTGACCAGAGAGTAGCTGGGCGAGAAATGGAGCTTGATGGCGTTGTCCGCATTGGTTGCACCAGATAGAAATCCAGCAGCATTTGTTGGGCTTGGGAAATGATTTGACCTAGAGGGAGGATTGAAGAACCTATTCTGAGCTGATTTCGTCAATGCCAAAGAGTCCATGCCACCATTGAGAACATGTCCAGGTCAAGACCAACTTCAGTAATGTAAAGGATTAATTGTTGAAAGTTAGTGAAGCTCCTCACACGTCTGAAGTTCCAAGCCTGATCTGACTCCCATACCTTTGTTAAACACTGGCACGACCACAGAGCATGCATGACAGTCTCTGGATGAAGGTGGCAGTGATCACAAGATGCCTCAAGGAGTACTTTCCGTTTGACCAAATTGGTTTTCATTGGGATAGCATTCTTTGCGGTCCTCCACATAAAGTTTTGGACTTTTGCTGGGATTGATAGACTCCATATTAGCTTCCAAAGCTTTTGAGATTGTTCAGAGGAGACACTTCCATCATTTAGCATAGACTGATCCTTTGAGAGGAAATAATATCCAGACTTGACCGAGTATACACCAGACTGAGAGTGAGACCAAACTATTTTGTCTCGAGTAGAAACATTACCTAATGGGATACTTTTGATCAACTTCACTTCCTCGAGCTGAAACAAATCTTGCAACAGATCCATATCCCAATTTCGAGTGTGGGAATTTATTAATAAGCTGACCTTTATTTCTGGGAAATCAATTCCCATTGGATTGTTGACTCGTGGAATAGAAATAGATGGTAGCCAAGCCTCTCCCCAAATACTTATATCCTCTCCGTTACCCACCCTCCACCGTGCACCTTTTCGCAAAATCTCCCTCCCATGCAAGATGCTTCTCCAGGCATATGACCCATTGATTGAATCGGATGCCTCCATGATAGAACAATCCGAGAAGAATTTAGCTTTGAAAGCCGGTGAAAGAAAGAGTTTTCATTCTGTAAGAGTCGCTAGGCTTGCTTAGCTAATAGGGCGTCATTGAACATAGCTAAGCCCGAAACAATGAATTTATAGAGAGTGGGTTCAGAACTAAGCCCTAGCGAAGTGCGTACTAGTTAATATTGGGCCATACAACGACTGAAAATAAGAAAATCTCCTTCATGTCCATTAGATATACGGTCCGAGGAGACGTGGGGGATGTATCTCTGTCCCTACTCAAAGGCTATGGTTCTCACCCTGTTCTTTTGTTCTAAGTTCCTCTTTTTTTTTCGTCCCCCCCTTCATAGGGACTCCCCTCTCTTATATAACCCCCTTGAAGTCATCAAGACCTTACACTTGTTGATCATCTGGACCTTCACTTGAGTGTCCGTCCCATCGGACATCTCCCCCATCTTTCTGTGAGTTTTGGTAGTCAAGGTAACACTGTTCGCAAGTCCTCTTCACATTAATGCGGCCAGAAAAGTAGCTGTCATGCATTTAATATGGCAGCTGTAGCCTCTCCCTTGGCATCCTACACTTTCTTCCCTCTTACGGGTAAGTAGGACTTATCCCTGTTACTAATACTCATTGGAGTGGATCCTTATAGCTGGCAGAGTGCATGTTTGAGCCATATTTGTCACCTCCAAGGAGACATTTCTCCTCGGACCGCCTTTTAAATAATTTTGGGCCCATAAGAATTGGGCCAGGAGCCCTTTTGGTACCCACACCTTCTCCTCGGATGTGGTTGAATTTTATATGGGGCCCAAGGCCCATTGTATGATCTTGGGACTTTACCCCTACACTTCCTTTTCGGTGTGGTAGATCTGTTAAAAGAATGGTGGTTTTGCTTTTATTTATATGTTGCCCGAGCACTGACTATATGTATCCAAGATCATCAGTGCTTTCTCACATTCCTGAGGAGTGGCCCTGCAAAATAACAAGCTATCATTTGCAAAGAGAAGATGGGTTAGTTTATGACCATTTTTGCAAAGCGAATAACCAAGAAGTTCTCCTTGACTTGCTGCTTGTGAGATAAGGCCATGTAAACCTTCTATATGTAACAAGAATAAGAAAAGTGAAAGGGGATCTCCTTGTCTGAGTCCTCAAGTTGGCTTGATCAAACCCTTGGGCTCACCATTGACCAAAATGGAATAAGACACCGTTTTAACACCCACCATTATCAATTGAATCCACCTTTCCGTAAATCCCATCCGTCTCATGACTGCCTCTAAGAAAGGCCACTCCACCCTGTCATAGGCTTTGCTCATGTCTAATTTTACTGCCATATAGCCTTCTTTACTGGATCTGTGATTTTGCATGCTATAAATAGTTTCAAAAGCAACTAATATATTATCTGAGATAAGACGACTCTTTGTAAAAGCAATTTGGTGTTCAGTAATTAGTGCAGGTAAGACCTTTTTTAATCTATTAGCCAAAACCTTCGAAAATATTTTATACAAGACATTACACAGACTTATAGGCCGAAATTCAGAAACTAACTCCGAATTTTTCACTTTTGGAATTAGGGAGATAAACGTATGATTAAGGTGTGAAGGAAAAGAAGCTGAATTAAGAAATTGAAGAATTGAATTTGTTACCTCATCCCCAATAGAAGCGATTTCAAAGTAAATATGGCGACATATAAATTTCAAATCAGAAAAGTGGATAAATTTGCCAAGACCCCAAGCCTATTTGCAAGGTTTCAAATCAGAAGAATTACACATTGGCTTGGTCCATAAGTTTGGGGTTATTTATTTATTTTTATATTTTCTAAATATTTTCTGAAATTAGTAAGTATTTATATATATATATATATATATATATAGAAGATAGAAATTCTATTATAACATAATCTAAATATATATGCGTGTGAAGCTCTCTTTTAGAAACTTAAACCTTGGCCCTTTCCTCTAATACCTCACAAACACTTGTACTTGTGGAATGACTATTGCGCCAAAGGTGCGCGGTGAGAGTAAGTATTTTAATAGATCCATAGATGTAAAAAAAGAAAAAAAAAAAAAAAGTGTTCTCAATGCTCTATAATTAAATCTCCTTGTATTTGCCAATATAGTCAATTTCTACTTAATAAATACTCAATATATGGAGATTAGTACATGTTTGTACAACACAAACTTATTCAATTCAATTAAATTAAATCTACACCATCTAAGAGGTATGCCGGTACCAGTAAAGTCAGAATAATTACAAAAATCTCACGGGGAGGAGAGACTTTTTTATTATGTCAACGAGCTCCACAGTTAGCTTTGGTTAAACATCTCACATAACTTTCCTTTTTTTGATGGGCAGATATAATTTTCTAAGCAATCATGAGGAAAGCATGTTTTTAATTAAGTCAGCAATTACAAATTTGTGGCTAAGATTGCTTTCAATTCTGTCAAAACTATTGATCATCCATGTGTACAATGAAGAATAGTGGACTTTTTTAGCAACCACTGTTGAACATTTTGAATTATTGCGTGATTAAGATCACCTATATACACTCCCTAATTACTGGGTAACTTAGCTGGAGCTTGAAAACATGCTTGACTGGGACTTTTTTTTCTAGTTTGTTTTGTTTGTCGTGTAACAATTTTCTTCATTGATCAGTCATTGCTGTAAAACTCATTATTGTGTCTCCGTGAGGATTCTATGACCATTGACTTTGTTGATTAGAATCAAAGATTCAATGTGTATTTACAATAAATTTTGGTAAATTAAATCTAAAGGTTGAAATGTAAATCATCTAATTTTCAAATAGAGTTATGATTATGAGACATTTATTATTAATTTATTACTCAATTCATACATGTTAATTATCATTTTCATGTTTTAAACTCGAATATCCTTATAAAAATGTGGATATTGCGTGTGAAATTGTGCCCGTAAGGAATATATTAACATTTGTGAGAGACTATTTATGATTCAAACATATGATAATTAATTAAACTGTCATTGTATGTACGTACTTGTCACAAAGTCTACTATAAGTAGTACTGCTCCTTTTACGGCTATAATAAATGGGTCAAAAACTAAACAATGGCTCTAGTATTCTTTTATTTCTGTTAAGAGGTATTGTACAGTTTGTACCAGTATGAACCCTGCGTTTCTCACTATAAAAAGTGTATATATGTAACCTAGCTGATGGGTCATCGACAAAGCTTTTTGCTGACATTTTTTGTGAAGAACCTTGAAAATTTCAACTCTCTAGTCAGAATTTCTTGACATCAATTAAGGTAGACAGCATGCATTTCATGACTTTTCAATTCTTATTTAAAGAGGGAACCGTGTTTAATTAATTATGTCATTTGGTACTCATACTTTATGGATCTTATTAGCTGGATATTTTTATTGATTGACCTAATACTGATAGAACTAACATATCCCAGAAAAAATGAAAAAAAAATGTCATATATAAAAATAATTTCCAAAAACACATAGAGCTTTGTAGGTAGATTAGGTTTTTATAAGAGAAAACAAATAAATAAATAAAGAAATGAGTTGCCTCTAAGAATTTGTGATTATTTGAAACCATTTTTAATCTAGTTGACCAACTTTAGGTAGTTTTTAGTCATTGAAAATTCAAAGTCTAACTTAACAGCTTGCAAATAGTCTCAAAAACATTTCTTCATTTTCCATTCTTTTTTTTTTCCCTTTTTTTTCTCTTTTACCCAACTTTCTAGCTAGTTGTTTTGTGAACTGTGCTTTTGGCTCCTGAATATGATTCTTCTTTTATTATTATTAATTGCACCTTTTGAAACTTTTTTTTTGTGTGTGGGTAATTCATATGCAAGAAAAAAGCAGCTCAAAGCATATCAATAAAATTACATAGCTTGAATAGCTAAAAATTATATATCAAATAGAATAAGAGACTAGTAAGAGCATTCACATTAGGTGATGCAAAACCTTTAAAAATGCAAAGTGCATAACACTATTGACACAAATGCACAAAAACCTAGCTCCATTGGATCATGAATTTTGCATTTGAATATACATGTTTGCTACAGTATTATTCATGTTTTGCCTAATATTGTAGCATTCATTTTTACCGAATTGATTGTTTTTTTTTTATTCTCTCTTCTCTTTTCGTCAATCTATTATATTATTTTAATATGATGAAATGCAAAATACAAAATGAGATATTAGGTATGTTGTAAAGTGGTAATGTAAAATGGGTTATGATAATGGGTGCTCTTAAGACAATTGTTAATAAACAATTAAAAAAAATGTTTTAATACCACTTTCATAAAGTAAAAAACCGTCAAAAAATTAATTGTTTTTTTTTTTATAAAAGATTTTTAAAAATATTTTCTAAATCAATTCCCTTAAAGCATTTGTTATCTTTTTTTCGTATAAAATACATAAATGTGGATCGATTTTGTAGTAAAAAATGCTTTTTTATTTTTTATTTTTGGGCTCAAGTCAATGAGAATACTTTAAAAGGTGACTAATAATTACTGCTCAAAGAAAATTGAACAATGATATGTCTAAATAATTAGTCATATTCACCGACTAGCTAGCTATATGGTTAAAGCTAGTGACCCTTCAGTTTAGCCAAAGAACACAACAAAAATTTATGCTAGGACCTTTTTTTAGTGTTTAATAGCCACATATGTACACACAAATAACTATACGAGTTAGACTAAAGTCGCTTGGCTCATAAGCAAAGCATCATATATATCCGCTGTCATGCTTTCAAAGCTTGGATAACGTTGCTTTCAAACTTTAAAATAAAACTAAAATAGACACACGCACATACAAAGGAAAAATAAAATAAAGACAGCAATTCTATCCATTACAAGTCAGGCGATAAAACTTTAAAATAATACTAAAATAGATGGTATTTTCTTGCCAGACGTTTTGAGTCAGGTAATGAGCTGTAGATTTGGCTTGAATCCATTTCTGATGATATACCTCCTCTTGTTACGAGAGATGCATTGTAATTTTTCATCCATAAATAAAACTTGGCCTTTGGGTATGGATTCTCAAAAAAAAAAAAAAAAAAAAAAACTCAATTAATTAATTACTAAACAAAACTACTTATATATATAAAGGTCTCTCTTTCAATTTAATTCTATATTATCCCTTTTTATTTTAATTATAAAGCTTAATTCTATATAGCTAAAGGATAAAAAAAATGTTGGTTTCATATGGGTTTAAGTTATTTTGAATTTAGAGTATTTATTTTAATGTAAATTTGAGGCTTGTATCAATAAATTTTAATAGATTTAGCTTATATATATCATTTCATTTAGTTTTGACCGAAGCTTATAAAATTTTTAATATAAAAATAATGAATCTTCTTACTTCTTTCTCTCTTATAGAGGGTCTAATCGATTAAAAAAAAAGAGGAAGATATCTTAGAGCTTTATCGCACGTGATAATAGATATAATTAGTATCATATCAACAATATAGTTATTATTTTTTTCCAACTTTTTTATTTTATATTAAAAAAGTTTGACATACCTGTTTGTAAAATTTATGTAGTAAAACTTTTAATATTCATAATATCAATTCTATTCTTAATTAATAAAAAGCTTAAAGTAGGAAATGATCTTCTAAACCAATCAAACTATTATTTGAATAAAATAAAAATATAGAAATAAAAATCTCAATATCATATTGGTTCACCTCTCTCATTCTCAATTAATTAATTAGCAAGAAAAATTAAGATAGCCATCCTATCTTTTTCACAAACTAAGTGATTATAAAATTGAACACTCTTTAATATATATATATATAAAATAAAAAATAAAACCAAGCAAAGCCTCCGGTATTTTTGAGCTCCAAATACAGGGTAGTTTGGTCAACTCTCAAATTGATGACGCGGCAAGGACCACATATGTCATGCAGTGCATGTGTGCATTCTCGTAATTAAAATGAACATCAAGGGTACTTACGAAACAAATCTAGTACATAAATGTGCCACATAATAGACAGACAACGTTGTTGGTTTGTGTGTGACTGTAACTCCAAATTTTCACAACTCTCAAGCGATTCTGAATCAAACCCAGAAAAGCTGAGGTACTTGGCTTGATGATCTCATCAATCTTTGGAGCTCAAATGGTGCTAAATTTTTGTGTTGAATCGTGTTGTAACTTGTAAATTGACTAGTTTGTACTGAGATTTTTTTCTTTCTTTCTATTTTTGTCTTGAAGCTATTTCCATATACGGTAGAGGAACAAAATCCCAGAAAGATTCTGTGCTGAAACAAGCTATTGTTCTTTTCTTTGTGCACTGGTACGAGTCCTCAGGTTCTCATATCCTTTTGTGACTTTGAGTTGGTGTTATTAGAAGAACCTTATAGAACCCCCTTCAAAGAGAGCTATACCATAGAGTATGTGCAAATTCAAGCAGGTTCTTTTATTTATTTATACTTGTATGCTTTTGAGTTTTTGACTTTTTGGTTGCTGAATTTAAGTTAATTTGTTTTGCTTTCTTTTTTCTTTTTTGACAGCTTTTGGGTTTGGTTTAGTTTGAAGAAAAAAAGCAGATCCTACTTGAGCATTTTGTGTGTGCTATTTTCAAGAACAAGCTAGTAACTTTTGAAGTTGAAGAAAAGTTTTTAGAGTTTGTCAAGACAATAATTCAGGTTTAAAGTTTATACTAATATCTTCGAACTTGTTTGAGAATCAAAGCTCACCATATGAAAATAAAAGAACATAATGTTAGTAAGAGTACAATTTATTCTAAACTTTTTAAACTAATGTATTATTAATCAGAAAAAAGTAATTCAGATATCGTATTTATTGCTACGTCAGTTTATAAATACTTTACTTGTAGTTGTTTTATTATTTTTCTAATAATTATTGTTGTTCTTCAGGAATCTCCAGGAGAGACTATTATGAGTCTTTTGTATAGTCCTACCTTCAAATATTCAGATGTGAAGCTGAAAAAGAATCATCTAGATTTCATGGACTCCAATACTTACCATCATTCACAACAAGAATTACAACAACAACATCAACAACAGCACCAGCATAATTCTGGTCTAATGCGTTATCGCTCGGCTCCAAGCTCATTGCTTGCAAACCTTGTTGATGGTAGCATTAATGGTGGTGAAGGTGGTGTTGGATGTGAGGATTATCGGGATCTTCGATCATCGAATCCAGAAGTGGAGACCATGTTGGCAACGTTCATGACATCGTGCAATGGCTCAGGAGATTCAAATTCTCAAATGGTTTACCAAGCTCAAGCTGCTCAACAAGTTCAAGCTTTGCCAAATCATAATTCAGTGGGTGCTGGGACTACTTTGGATAGCTCTTTTAGTGGTTTGAACTCTGTAGGATTAGAGAATTCTATGCAAGCAAAAATGGGCGCAGGAAACCGCTCCAATCTTGCTAGGCAAAGTAGCTTGCCACCCGTGCTTTTCTCTGATTTAACAATGGATAATGGTATTGTTGCTTATTCACTTGCTCTTTTTAATTTTTTTTTTCTTTTGAATGCTTATTTAAATGTTCTTACCGGAGATTATTTATTGTTAATCTATTTTTTCCTTTCTAGTGTTTGGTATGCTGAGTAAATTGTGGACAAAACAAAGAAAATAAAGCATAGGATATTGGAGAAACTCACTGAAAGTAGGCCAAGTAAATTGATTTAGGCTAGTCATGTTTTCTCAAGTTGCAAATGATGGGAATTTTTAGATTCAAAACATTAGAATAACTATTCGTTTCCTATAAAATCTTGTGAAAAAATTTGTGTCCCTAGACTTCCTCAGCAACCAAACACATGTTTTTCCAAGGTGGGAAAAAAAAGTGGTAATAAAACTTGACTAGTAAGAAGGGATCTTATACTAGTTTTAAAGGGAAGAGAGTTGGAGGTTGGACATGTTTTTCCTTCCTCTCACACTGAATTGTAGTTGGAGAAAGAAATTTTAAAGCATATTTCTGGGTAAACAAAAAACAATAGAAGAATAGTAGGAGAATTTAGCAATTGCTGTAAGGTCAATTTCTTTTGAAAGAAGTTATGTCGGTAGTTCCAAGTTATCAACTATGACAAATTAAGTTATTCAAGCTTCAATTTGATGCTAATTTGAACCTTTTATCTTGACAGTCTTCCTAATTTGAACCTTTCAATGAATAACAGGCTTCGCTGTGATGAGGGATGTGGGAACTTTTAGAGCTTGCAATGATACAAATGGGGAAGCCAGCCCATCAATGACTAAATTGAATGATCAATTAAGCTTCTCAGCCCGGCGTTTGCCTCAGATAGCTGAAATAGGGAATGAAATTACTAGCCCAGAGGATCAAAGTCTCGGAAATGCTAATGGTAGCAATCAACAGTACATCCCCAAGTTCACAAGTGATTCTTGGGATGAATCTGCATTCAATAGCCTTAGAAGAGCCAGAGACAATGAAGGAAACATGTTCACAACTTCAAATGCATTGGAAACTCAGGTAAAATTGGCAGAATTGATTGTAGTTCTTTCTGCTTTCTGCTTGGCAGTGCACTTGCTTATCCTGTCTTATCACGAGTAATGATTTTCTCTTTCAACAGAATGCTGATTCTGGAAACCACACCCATCGTTTGACTCATCATTTAAGCTTGCCTAAGACTTCTGTTGAGATGGCAAATATAGAGAAGTTTTTGCAATTTCAAGGTTCTGTTCCTTGTAAAATTAGAGCCAAAAGAGGCTGCGCCACTCATCCGCGAAGCATTGCAGAGAGGGTATATCTCATCTATTACATTTAAAGCTAGCAAACATGTTGAATTCTTTTTTTTTAGATACAAGGCATATTCACCAATTATATGAAAATCACTTTATTAGCTAGAGCTAATCAAACCCGTGACACTGATATCTGTTACATCAGGTGAGAAGAACACGTATTAGTGAAAGGATGAGGAAATTGCAAGAGCTTTTCCCAAACATGGACAAGGTAGTTTACACAATTACACTAAACATTGTGACTTGTGAATGTCAAAATTGTTGTTAGGAACTCAAAAGTTTTCTCTTTTTTGGTTATTTATTTTGCAGCAAACAAACACAGCAGATATGTTAGATTTGGCAGTTGAGTACATTAAAGACCTTCAGAAACAGGTTAAGGTATTATACAAATTGCTATCCGTACATCAAAATCACCTGAAACTTCTTCTTTTTTTTTTGCTTTCGGTAGAGAAAAAATCCCAACCTTCAACTACTCTTATCTTCCCTTACCAAATCTCTCTCTTTCTCGTGCAGACACTCACGGATACAAAGGCAAAGTGCTCGTGTTCAAGTAAACAGAAGCAATATTCAAATCATTCTGCCTAATTTCTTTCTGTACAGATAGTATTAGGAACAAGGCAAAGTAACCAAGAGTGCAACACTGACTTCTCTTTTTCCAATTCACTGAAGTATAATAAAATGTTAGGAGATTGTGGGTGTGACAAATATGTATCTTCTTACTTTCTTTGTAAGATAAAGATCCAATAGGCTAATATCCTATCGTTTATGTCAAGGGAAAAAGAAATTAATAACCAAATCTTTTTTTCAAAGTCTTGATTGATACCCTCAAAAGATTGTATATCAAATGTTTCACCATTACACTTGTATGCTATATACCAAGTTTCAGCATAAAATTCAACCAATTGAGCTGTCAAATTACATATCTAATAAAAGTTCACGCGCATTCCGACTTCTATGGAGTTTGAAAGAGATGATTGGTGTGCAGCCTTACTTCATTTTTTTGTGTGTAGAAATTAATTTCCTAAGAAGCACAGACACGGACACGTCTATTAAATAATTTAAATGTGACCATAGAAGGGTACCATTAGGATCATGGAGTTTTAGCTAGGACAGGGCATTTCCTGACATCAATGCTAAAAAACTCATTCAGTTGTCTCTTAGTTTAGCTGTTACTAATTGTTTACTCCATTTTTAACTTATAGTCAAATTAGAATTCCAATGATACATAGAAAATGTGTACTATGAAGTCGTGGTAATGGTGATGGAAGAAGTGGTGGTGGCGGCAGAGGAAAGCCATAGGCTTGACAATTGTTTGGATGGTGATTTGAGTTTATTATACTATCTGGGTCTAGTTATTTACTATATATTTTGAGTTATTGGAGCTTGATCTGTAAAAGTAACCATACTTTTAATGGAAATTAATAAAAAATTACATGGTATATACTTTTATTCCGAAGCCAAAAATAAAATAACATAATATCTGATTCCATTCAATTTTAAGTGGAATCGACCAAATTGGTAGGTGCTTGTTTCACCTACCGTACGGAATTTGCCATTTTGGTGTGTTACTCTAATTCTCTATGCTGAATGGTACGGTAGATATATTCAACAAGTGCTCAATTAGTGTTGTTTGGAAGAAATTACTATGTCCTAAGAAACATTAGAAAGACAATTATCCTTCAAAATAGCAGTGGATACTCCTCCCATCTTGATTTAGGCCTCTTAGACATTTATTCTTCAGTATATATAGAAGCCGTTATGGCTACGGATTCTAGTTTGTTCAATTGAAAATGTCTCTTATTGTCAAATATGATATTTGATTTGAATTTCATCTAGATAAAAAACCAATTGGAATCTTAAACTAATAATAAAGAATAACAATAACGAAACAATATGATTATATTCAGATAAGGTAGTTACGACTGATTCCCTTTACCCTTTTTAATTCTTAGGATGATAACTATCATAGCAGTCCCTATTCTTCCTGACATTGGTTCCTTAATATGTAAAGATGCTATTGTGCTTATGTTTAAATAAGGTAGTCTCAACAGATTCTCTTACCCTTTTTAGAAAAGAATAGCCGCCACTACTTATGGCTTCTTTACTGTCTTTCTAATCTAAAAACATTCATTTTACTTTGTGCAAAAATTTCTATTTAATTTAGTATAAGAATATATTTTTTCTATTTATATATTCACTTTTCAAATACCTCACATAAGATTATCTATTTTATACAACATTTTATTAATATATCAATTTTCTTTTTTTTTGAATTGTTTCTCTTTTCATAGACAACAACCCTCATCACTCTCTTCATTCATCATTGGGATATGTAATGAATAAAAACTAAATTCAAAATGAATAGTTTTATTGTAAATTTACAAAATTATTATAGCAAACTTGTAAATTTTGACAATTATTTATAAACCGATGTAGGTCATTTTTAGGCAAAATTGTGTAAATTTTAAATATTTTTAGATTATAACCGCACGTGTGAGTTTTCTAAGGGTTCAAATATAGCATAACATGTAATGGTTGAACCATGTACTAACATTGCAACAACGTGATTTTGACATACATTTTATCATACCCCAATTTTGTTCATTTGAATAGCGGAAGAGTATTCAAGCAATTAGCCCTTTTCGTTTGAGAGGGCTCTTTGGACCGTCATACTATGTGGAGATGCCAGGCCCAACTCATTTTTGATAAAGATTTAGCATTTTATTCAAGGCGATAATGGTTTCATCTTCATTTTTATATGTATAATTTGCCAAAAGCATTTTTAGATTGGTAGTTTACAACTAAGATGCAAACTTGTTATTTGTTGATTTTTATTGAATTATATAAATTCTATATTCATAATATTAGTACAACAAATTATAGATGGTAAGCTATTATTGATCTTAATTCAAATTTACTATTAAAATTACTTTTTTCTCACTAGTAACAACCAATAATATCTTACCATTTAACATTTGTTGTGAAAGTATCATGGGCATAACATTTCTTGATGAATTAATTGTTATTTGTGTGCCAATGAGTTTTATATTTAATGTTTCTATGCCTCTAGTTTAAACTATAGAGGACCAATGGTAACTCCATTGATTTTTAATTAGTAGTGGAAGATTTTAGTCAATGATTTTTCTTTCACATTTGAAGGGTTTTCATGTAAATTTTGGTATTGTGTATGTTGATTATTTTTGAAAATTTCTTGTTTATATTGATTATTATGGTTGTTTGATTTTATTGAAAGTTGAATTTTTGTATTGGATTTATATAAATAGGAAAAAAAAAAATATTTATGTTGCCCTTTACATAAAGTTTCTCTTAAAGTCCTAAGGGTTGTTCTTTAATTAATATCAAAGTTTATTGATTGCTCATGAAGCATGATGTATGCCAGATTTATTTGTTGGTGGTTTAGATTATAAATTATAATTTCCAAATCAATTCACTAATACAGCTTTCCTTGGTTATACCCCATTGGAAACAATTCTTAAGTAGGTCACGTTGCATAGTGTAGGTCCTATCATGACAAAATCTTTAGAAATGTGAGAAAAAATAATTATTTTTTTATTATGAGAAAAATAATAATTATTTGGTTGTGCATGAATCATTCAACCGTCATTATATAAAAGAAAGCCAATAATAATGATAATAACACTAATTAAAGTACGAAATGGCTTTCCAAATGTGTTTTCAAAACTTGTATTTTTTTTTTTTTTTTTAACAAACGAACCCTTAGGTGTATGTAGTTTTTTTTTTTGCTAGGTAATTGTTTATGCAGGTGCAGGGGCTCGAACCCCTGAGCTGAAGGTCACTAAGGAGACCGGGTACCACTTGGGCCAACAGGCCCGGTGGTTAGGTGTATGTAGTTCTTCTGTCTCATACGCACCAGGTTATTATAAGAAGAAATCTCATTGAGGTGACCCTAAGATATTGACGAGAGTTTTCAAATTTAGAATCTCATGAATATCATGAGATTTTAGGATTTTAATAATTAAAAAGTTGGGATGTGTTCTACCCAGTCTACCTTTGTCATATAAAATAAAGTTTTTCAAGTAGTTTTTTGTTATTATAATATTTCTCTTTACGTCATATATGTTAATGCATATAAAAATGACATAGATTTGCAATATATTTTTTTTACTCGATCATATTTTCCCACTATAATTAATAAACAATCAAATTAATAATAATAATAAAAAAAGAACAAAAAAACGACTTAAAAAAACCTTAAACTTAGGATCAAAAGTTTAATTTAGCCCCCCAAGAGCCCAATTTGATTTATTGTCGTGGCCCTCATAATCCAACAGGCCCAGATCTCCAAGCCAAAAGGGTCAATATCTCTGCCTATGCATCACTAATAGTAAAAAGACGTGGTACAACATTATTTGCTTGTGACCAATATTACTGATTTCATGTCGTTCCAGCTAGAAATACCGGAATATTATGTACCGATATGCAAATCGGTACGAGAATACCTATCATTTCACCTCAAGTCAAATTTCGGCCCAGTTCGACCAATTTCAGCCGAGATGCAAATTTCAACCGGTTCCAGATTTTGCATGTTAATATATATATATATATATATATAAACTAAAACCTTCCTTCTCAAAAAAAAAAAAAAAAAAAAACTAAAGGTTTAAACTACGTCGTTTTGGACTTCCATAAAAGGCCTAATCTTCTTTTACTCTCGGTTCTCTCGTCTAATCTTCGTTCTCTCTCTGTCTCTCACTCTTTCTGCAACAAAAAATCTCAGTAATCTAACGCCAAGTGTTGAAATCTTCACGACCTCCGACACGCCCATTGCTTCATTCACAGATTCAGGTATTCTTTCTCTTCTTCTTCTTTTTTTTTTTTTTTTTTAAAATAAATTTCTTTCTTATGATTTGTGGTTAAGAACTTAGGATTTAGGAGTTAAGATATGTGATTTGTGGTATCTGAGATTTTGTTTTTGAATTTTGATTTTGTGGTATCTGTGATTTTGATTTGTGGTATTCAATTAAATGGGTGTCTTTTGTTTGTTCATTCACTTCATGCAAATTAAATTCAATTCAATTTTAGCTACTGCATTTGATTGAACAGTAAACTATGGTTGATCATACTCATACCATGTAAAAAGGTTTGATCTGATGTGAAGTTTCAAATGATTGAAGACTTGAAAAAATCTAAAGAAACTAAAAAGAGGATTCGATCAGAAATTGGGAACCCATATGGTGATCCATTTGATGTTGATGATGATGAGGAGGAGGAGGAAAGAAGAAAATTAATAGTTATTTTGCTCCAAGAACAACCCCCAGGGCTCGACCCTCTATAAGAAGTGCTTTGGCTATATAAAGCGATGATTGATAATGCAAAAATGAATGTGGCAAGATGGTGGTATCATTCTAATATACCCTTTTATGCAGCTCAGTCACCCATTATCAACCTATGATAGAGATTCCATTGCTGCTGTTGGGCCAGGATTTAAGAACCGCCACTGAAGCCCCAGCTGAATTAACTCTATAAAAGCCAAGCCATTTCACCATAAACCTGCAAAAACCCTGGCTCATACATTGCCGTCTTCCTTGTACCCAGTGATTCTTCTCAATGTCCATTTTTTTTTTTCATGTGTATTGTATGTATATTTATGTATGGGGCGAATGATGAATCTTTTTTGAATTGTTTAGAGTGCTCAGACTTTGATTTTGGGTACAATGATTCAAAACTCTGAATAGGAAGATCTGATGCCTCTCTTTCTTTTTTGAACAAAACCATTTATATTGCTGTTTCTTGTGTTTTATGTTTTTATTTATTTATTTTTTATTGGATAGCATTGTGGATGATGAATACTTATGAAATAAACAGTTATCCCTGTCTGATATTTGGTGCTGATATTTCTTGCCAGATCTCCCTTCGTTGTGCATAGCTCTGCCAGATTTGCCTTCTCTTGTCAGTTCTCCTCCAAAATCCATCACTTTAATTTCAACTGAAACCTGATATGCCACACCTGATGGCCGACTCAATTCAATCTGATCTCCATTTCGGTCGGTGGCATGTGTTTTTTTCTGCTACCCAACTCCATCAGGTCATGTCTGGACTGAGCCCAAGCTCGAACCGACCCGACTCGACCCGTGGACACTGATAGGTTAGAAATATCTCAATCCAACCGTTTAAATTATCTATCTAACCAACCCAACTTGACACAACTCACTTAATGAATCTGCATGAGTTGGGTTGGATTGAGCAGGTTGGTGGGTCAACTAGTTTTTTTTTTTTTTGGTGCTCCTTATAAAATTTGAAAATTAAAATGAAAATCCTTTTTCTTTTATTCTCAAAAGAAATGGATTTTCATAGCTACATACTTTGGTTTCTCAGCCATTTCGTTTCTCACTCTGCTTATCACAAATCATAGAAACAAAAAACAACAACAAGATATGATTCTCGCAGCATCGACTCACTTTTTAATCACTGTTCCGACAAGCCCATCTCACAATCACACAAAAAAATCATACCGGCTTCACTCTCATACAACAACCTTGTCAAAATCGAACCAAGTCTCAGATTCCAAATCCACCTCAATAATATTCAATGACCAATCAAGAACGTGAGTTTTCTCTGTCTGACATTTTCATAAACACCGTTAGTACAAAACTCACCAGGCAGACTTAAAAAAACTGACATACATTGTGCAGGTGCGAGTGTTTCAATTTGTACAAGGAGCTGGTTCCTTACGACAAGGCATGGGATTGGCAGAAACAAATTGTTAAGGAGAAGAAGGCCTTGGTTGAGAAAAACCAAGATTGCCAGGACACACTAATCATTCTACAGCATCACCCTGTGTATACATTGGGCACAGCTAGTTCAGAAGAATACCTTAATTTCGACATCAAGGATGCTCCTTACGATATTTACAGAACCGAACGCGGCGGGGAGGTTACTTATCCACACATTGCTAATTACATAAACTAAAATTTATAATTTGTTGGTGTGTATGACTTTCATTTTTACAATTTGGATAGCACATGAATTGTAAGAACAGCCTACTAAATTGCAAAGATATTAGTGGGTTCTAATTAGCTCAACTGGTAAAATCTTTGATGGTTGTATAAGAGATTTGGAGTTCAGTTTCCGCCTACACCAAAAACTGATTGGTATTTTGGTCTGATGATAAAGAGCTATTATAAGGAGCGGACGACAAAGATTAAAACTCTCTCAAAAAAAAAAAAAAAAATTGCAAAGATATTAGGGACAATGTATTCATATAAAAAAACAAAGATAAGGACGATGCACCATAACTGAAATCTTCGGTTTTTCCCTCTTATAAGGTTAAAAACAAAGTTAAGGACAATGCACGGTAACTGAAATCTTCGGTTTTCCACTCTTATAGGGTTAAAATCTTTGGTTTGTCCTGCATCCCCTACTAGTGATGTTTTAAAAGAATACATATGACCGAATCTTATTACTCTTTTGAAGGTCTATGGTTATTAACCATCAAATTTTGGGCCTAAGGCTTTGTTGCTGTTGTTTGAATCTTATTTTTATGATTAATAAACTTACAAACTTTTTCTCACTAAGCAATAAAATTCAGTGGATTATAGGGGAATTCTGCTTTTATTTTTATACTTGCTACCTAACTTTTAATGCATGTGTGTCGGACTGTAGCTAGTTATGTACCCTATTATCAATCTCAGAAATCACAAGATGGATCTTCATTGGTACCTTAGGGCACTTGAAGAGGTGGTCATCCGTGTTCTTTCCTCGACATTCTCTATCAAGGCATCTCGACTTGAGGGCTTTACTGGTGTTTGGGTTGGTATGTTTCCTAATCAGTCCATTGTGTTGTACCGGTGTGCATATTACATGTTCTCATGTTTTCTGCACTTACATTAGCTTTGATTTAAAAACTTTTATGGGCAACATACTGTATTGTGAATACAATTTTGAATTATTTAGCTTTTTAGTCTCTGTTATAAGTAATATGATTACTTGTAGTTTTTAAATGGTTACTTTTTGGTTCATAAAGAAAATGGTTACTTTTTCTGTTCTGCTCTATTTGGATGCCGTGAAAGGGAAATATAAATTTGGAAATTTACAACATATGTTTCAACTCAGTATCTCTTTAGATTTGTAGTTCTCATTTCTTTTAATCCATTATCTGAATGTTAACTGCAAGTAATGAGCAAATGTGCGACGAATATAGTTTCTCAGTTTCATGTGGTCTTTTTTTCTGTTACCAACTTATGAGTGGTTAATTGGAATTTTTATATTATTTTCCCTTTTATCTTTCATGAACTAAAAATGGACTCTGAGATGGTGTTATCAACCAAAATAGCATACAATATGGCTCAACATCATTTCTGCTTGATTGTTAGTTGTGTAGATCCTTATTAGTATCAAGACTCTGGTGGCACTGCATATAAGGATATAATCTGAGAAAATGACTCCAGGAGCCTCACCATATTTTCATATATTTTTTCACACATTCTATATTTTTGCTGGATTGGGAACCCGGACTTCGATATGCTATTCTATAGATATTAATAGTTTTTGCTTTTTGTAAAAGAGGCAGACTCTACAGCCTCATTCCTCTCAGTTTGTGTTAATTGATTTATACTGTACCGTCATTTAATTTAGCATTCTGTTCAAAAGTTACCCTCCCTTCTTTATCCTAATATAATTTTTTTGGGGTGAATAACATGCAGAATGCCTAAGTGATTATCATTCTTGTGACTGATCTTACTTTTCAATTTCACTACAGGAGATAAGAAAGTGGCAGCGGTTGGGATACGAGTATCTCAGTGGATAACATATCACGGGTTAGCACTGAATGTCAACACAGATCTAACCCCATTTCACTCAATAGTCCCATGTGGAATACGAAACCGTCAGGTTGGAAGTATTAAGGGGTTGCTAGGAGAATTTCAGCCATCCACTGGATGTGGGAAAGCAGGTGTGCTTCATTCCAATGATTGTCAATTGATTGATATCACTCACTCATCTTTGATCAAGGAATTTTCAGAGGTTTTTCAGCTCGAAATCTTTCATAAAACCATCCCCATGCCTGAGTTTGAAGATACGACACCTAGAAGGTCTTTCACATGGAAACTAACCTGACAGATTCAATGCAACACGTTTGAATGGATCTGATCATGAAGCAAAATTGTTAGTGAGATACTCGAGTGTTTATAGGATTAATGCTTTGTTGTTGTAGTTATTGTTGTTTAGTTGATAGATAGGCCCAGCAGCAGTACAGTCAAGAGGATTGTGCTTTAGATTACTTATTTTGTAAATTAACTGTCATCTATATGGTAGTTAACTTTTCAAATTTAATTTAATGCAGAATACAACTTGTTGCTAGCAATTCTCATGACAATCTAACAGGTAGTCGATATATAAATATGTTATTTTGGTTATGTTCAGGTAGTCACGACAGATTCTCTTACCCTTTCTAGAAAAGAATAGCCGCCACTACTTATAGTGTTTTTACTCTTTTTTTTAAATTTAATAGTATTTGCATTAGTTCGTGCAAAAATTTCTGTTTATTTTAGTATAAGAATTTACTTCTTTTTTATTTTACAAACTCAATTTTCAAAACATCCCAAATTAGTTATCTATTTTACACTACATTTCATTAAAATATCAATTTAAAAAAAAAAAATTATTTCTCTTTCTTTCTAAAAAAAATAACTACCATCCATTCTCTTTCTTCATCATTGGAATACGTAAAAAATAAAAACTAAATGTAAATGAATAGTGCCATTATAAATTTACACAATTACGATAGCAAACTTGTAAATTTAGATAATTATATATGAACTGATGGATGTCATTTTTAGACAAATTGTGTAAATTTTAAACTTTTTCGATTATAAATGGCACATGTGAGTTCTCTAAGGTTCAAATATAGCATAACGTGTAATGGTTGAACCATGTACTAACAAAGCAACAGCGTGAGCTCGACATGCATTTTATCACCCCAATTTTGTTTATCTGAATTCGGTTCAACAGCGGAAGAGTATTCAAGAAATTAGCCCTTTTCGTTTGAGAGGGCTCTTTGGGCCGTCATATTATGTGGAGATGCCAGGCCCAGCTCATTTTGTTCAAGATTTAGGTCATCTTTTTCTATAAACATTTAGCATTTTAGATTGGTCGTTTACAACTAAGATGCAAACTTGTTATTTGTTGATTTTTATTGAAATCCAACTATTAGCTGATGAATTATAGAAATTCTATATTCATAATATTAACACAACAAGTTATAGGTAGTAAATTGTTATTGGTTCTAATTCAAATTTATTATTGAAATTACTTTTTTCTCACTAGTAACAACCAATAACAATTTACCACTTAAGATTTATTGAGAAAGAATCATGGACATAACATTTCTCAATGAATTAATTGTTATTTGTATGCCAATTATTTTTATATTTAATGTTTCTATGCCTCTAGTTTAAACTATAGAGGACCAATGGTAACTCCATTGATTTTGTATTAGTATTGGAAGATATTAGTCCAATGATTTTTCTTTCACATTGAAGGGTTTTCATGTAAATTTTGGTATTGTGTATGTTGATTGTTTTTGAAAATTTCTTGTTTATATTGATTATTATGCTTGGCTGATTTTATTGAATGTGAAATTTTGTATTGGATTTATATAAATAGGGAAAAAGAAATATTTATGTTGCCCTTACATAAAGTCGCTTAAAGTCCTAAGGGCTGCTTCTCTAATTAATATCAAAGTTTATTTTTTTTTTTATACAAGATAAAATTTATACTCTAGCCTAATCTAAGTATATATGTGTGTGAAGCTTCCTTTTGGAGACTTGAACCCTGATTCTTACCCCCTCACACCCTACAAGTACTTATACTTATGGAGTGACCATCACATCAAGGGTGCGCAATGATAATATCAAAGTTTATTGATTGCTCATGAATTATGATGCATGTCAGATTTATTTATTTATTTATTTTTGGATGGTTTAGATTATAAATTATAATTTCCAAATCAATTCACTAATACATTATTTCTTATTTATACCCCATTGGAAACAATGCCTAAGGAAACAATGCCTAAGGAGGTCACTTTGCATAGTGTAGGTTCTATCATGACACAATCTTTAGAAACGTGAGAATAAATAATACTTATTTGGTTGTGCATGAATCATTCAACCATCATTATATAAAAGAAAGCCAATAATAATGATAATAACACTAATCAAAGTATGAAATTGCTTTCCAAATGTGTTTTCAAAACTTGTTTTTTTTTTTAACAAACGAACCCTTGGCCCTTGGGTTCAACCATCATTATATAAAAGAAAGCCAATAATAATGATAATAACACTAATTAAAGTATGAAATGGCTTTCCAAATGTGTTTTCAAAGCTTATATATTTTTTTTAACAAATGATCCCTTGGGTGTATGCAGTTCTTCCATCCTACACACACCAGGTTATTATAAGGAGAAATCTCATTGAGGTGGTCCCAAGATATTGACGAGAGTTTTTGAACATAGAATCTCATAGATATAATGAGGTCTTAGGAACCACCAATAATGGCATTCTATTTTTTTATTTTTTTTCACATTCCTATTTAGTAAAACATCTTTTTTTTATATCAATCAACAAAAGAGTCGGATATTGTTAAGAACAAGACCAAAGAGAGCATGGAATTAAACATTATTGCATATAAAGAGAAAATTCAAATCTCTATGATTGCCATTTCTTTTTATTAATAAGAACACAAGCAAGACAACATGAATCAAACATTATAGCATAGAGAGAATTCAAATCTCTATGATTACATTTTCCTTTATTTTCACACAATTCTTGAGAAAGTCAAGAAATATTGTTGAGACAGAAAAAATTCACATGAACACGGTTGCACATGGCTATATGTGATTACATTAACGCATTGATTACATAGAGTCTTTTAACGCATTGATTGCATAAAGTCTTTAAAAAAAAAAAAAAAAAAAAAAAAAAAAACTTATGTGCATCCCTTTATTACCGTAATCATCATCACTTCTTTACTACCAGCTTTGATGTCCTCGTCACTGTAAGCACAATGATCCTTATTATAACACCGTTATTGTCATTTTTGTCTGGAGTGATATCATATAATTGTATATGGATAACAGGCTGTTATTCGGGTTTGGTTAAATCATGCTTTTAGGACATACATTAATAATCTATTTTAAGAAATTTTTTATGAAAAAAATGAAAAAAGTTGTCAAAATTTTTTATTACATAAATCACAATGTATCAGTTTTTAAATACAAAAAAGTAATTAAGAAATTTATTTATTATATTATTGTCAAATTAGTTTGTAAAACTTTTGCAATAAAATTAGTAGTCCTTTTAGAACTTTCCTTCTGGCTCACTAGTAAATTTGTCAACACTAATTTTTTCTTTCCTTTTTCTTTTATCTACTTTGTGATAATTAAGTATATTAGATATAATGAAATCTCTATTTTTATCTTGGGTACCTTAATTATTTTTTGGACTAACTTGCCTTTTTTAAATTTTGAAAAAAGAAGAAGAAGAAAAACTTGCCATTGTTTAAGATAGCACTCCTAATTTATTTGTCCTTGACTTATGGATGGGGTTTCTAATTTAACCAAGTAATTCAAGAGCAAAATATAAATTCTATTGTGTTTGGTATACTTTGGAATATTCTTGTTTCCTTGTACTAGGTTGGCAAACATTTTCTCAAAAAAAAAAAAAAAAAACTAATTCATTTTCCCCATAATTTTTACTTACAAAAATAATGATCATAGTAAAAGCACTTCTTTTAGATCACACAAAAACTAATTGAATGAAATCAATCTAAAAGCAATTTTCATAGCAGAGGACAAAAAAGAAAAATCTAAAATACCTTTTCTATTCTTGAAATTTGGTCTAAATTCAATTTTTCATTTCTCAAATCTAAAACTTATAATTTAGTCCACAATTTTTTTTTTTTCAAAAAGGAATCATCAATTTAATCATCCCATCCTTCTACCACTAAAGAAATTACATACATAACATGACAAATAAATTACTAATACAATTACTTAAAAAGGTTGATATGAATTAAGATAAATTAAACAAAGGATAGAAGATTGAAGAAGGAAATTAACACTTTTAAGGACATTAAGGAAAATATCATATGTATTAGAATATGTAACGTCCATCGTGTGAGAGAGATATTACATATACTGAATATACTAGAAGTTATAACTTAATAACATTACTTGATTTTCAAATTCACCATCCTTCTACCACTAAGGAAATTACATACATAACATGACAAATAAATTACTAATACAATTCCTTAAAAGGTTGATATGAATTAAGATAAATTCACTTATATATCTTTATATTGAGTGTGAATTTCGAAAATCTAACCCTTGGATTGCATGTTCTTATTATATTCTTCACGCTTGCAAAATTTAAGAACATCAAAGATTAATTGCTATGTCATCAAAAAAATATTAAAATTTCAAGTTTTTGTGATCTAAAATTGTGTATAAAAAATAAGTTCATTGATCGAATAGTAAATAACATCTGATTTAAACGAAATTTGATATACAAGTTAAGAACATAAGGAACATGAAATTCAATGGTTAGATTTTCAAAATCCACACTAAAAAAAGAGATATATGAGAAGTTTGAAGAGTTTGGAGAGAAATTTTATTCTTCATAAATTATCGGGCGTGGCTTCTATTTAATGCCTATAATGCACTAGACCTGCTGCAATTAGAACACGTATCTGTTTTAGATACATGTTATGATCGTAGTGAGTCCAGTGTCATAAGGGACTGGACAGAAGCCATTCCCTAAATTACCAAAGTGTAGAGATGATTTTTTTTTTTCTTTCCTTAAATAATTAAAAAAAAAAATATAAATATAAAACGCAGTGTAAGAAGACCGTTTCAGAAACCGTTAGTCTCTCTCTTCCACGCTTCTTTCCTTTCCTTTCCATTCCACCATTTCGGAAATCCCATTTCTCTACTTCTTTGTTCTTTCCTTCCCTTTTCCTCCAAACCCTAACTCTCTCTCTCTCTCTCTCTATATACTGTAAATTTCACCAACCAATAATCCATAGCTAAAATTCTGTATACAACGAAGCCTTTTGGTCTTTGAAGCTATATCAGCTCCGATCTTGATAGATCAGCGATCGTCTCTATCTCTTTGAATTTGATCGGATTTGGTAGATTTTGAGAGTGTGTTTGTGTGATAGAGATATGGCGAATTTGCAGCAGAAGATCGACTACGTGTTCAAGGTGGTGTTGATCGGAGACTCGGCGGTTGGGAAATCACAGCTGCTTGCTCGGTTCGCGAGGAACGAGTTCAGTTTAGACTCCAAAGCCACCATCGGTGTCGAGTTCCAAACCAGGACGCTCCTCATCGATCACAAGACCGTCAAGGCTCAGATTTGGGACACTGCTGGTCAAGAAAGGTACCACCTTTTACTTTTCACTCTACAATTTGCATATGCTCATTTTCGAATCCCCTACTTTTATGTCAAAAAAAAAAGAAAAAAGGTTACAATTTTGGATTGATATGTTACTTGATCGATCATAAGAGGCTTTACGAGTTGAGCTAACGATAAAAGAGTTGGATTTTTAGCTTTGGATATTGTTGGATTTGTGGGGGATAAATAAATGAAATGATTACTTCCATGTATATATATATTTTGCCCTGTTAATTTATTTTCAATAAGTCTAGGAACACGACAATGAGATGATATGTTATGATTGGTGATGATAAATGTGATAGCAGTGGTGGGTTGTGTGAAAAAGATTGTGAAGTTTTATTTTCGTTTGTAACTTTAGTGATTTATTTTAGGCCGTGTCAGCTTTTTAAGATGCCACATCAGCACTTTGTCTATCACGTATGCAGAGATTTGGAAAGGATTTAATCAAAAAAAAAAAAAAAAAAAAAATCTAGGACCACATACTTGACAAGGTAGTAGTGGGGTGGACTCATGTGTAAGTGATATAATCCAATCTCACATTGAAAAATATGCAAGTTGTGTCAAAGTGTGTGGCAAGAGTGTGTGTTTGTAGAAGAACTAAGATGTAACTGATAACTTTGTAACAGTTTTGAGGACCAATTTATGACTTCATAAATTTGAAGGAGCAAAATTGGATTTTGAAAGATCTTTTGATCTTTTGGTATGCTATTTATTAGTTGGTTTGTTTGAAGTGGATAAGTGTGGTTTTAGGAGCTGGAGAAGTGTGTTAAATGGAAAAATAGAATGTGATATGACTAAATGGTATGCAATAGAAACATAGACACAGGGAATGTGTTAACTACTCTTATCAGTCAAAGCAAATTATTTCATTCTGAATTAAAGAGTTTGGAATGAATCAAATTTCCCCAGTAGGTAGGACTCACTACTAGTCAGTTAATAGCCGACTGCTCTACCATTGAGCTATTGCCGAACAAAGGGAGATTAGGGCCCCATTTGGTAACGGTGTTTAAACAACGAAAACTGTTGTTTAAACATCATAATATGTATTTCCACACACTTTTTCACCTATACGTATTTCCACAAAACTTAAACTACATTACTAGAAATCTCTTACCATACGGGCCCTAGATCTCTTTGAATGCTATTCACGAACGTGGTGTTTTCATGGATTTGTAGGACATAAATATATGAGCTTGAATATGTGCATTTTCTGTTTTAGGTGGATAATTGTTGAAAGAGGAATTTAAGGACTATTGGGTTGTGAATTTTGGTGTGAAGATATGAGCTAAGTTGGGTGGTCTAGGAAGATGATACAAGATTATGTGGTGATATGAGCTTTAAATGTTGGTCATGTCTGCAAAGTTAGTAGAACATTATCTTTCGTGAAGGGGATAACTGGGCTGTTTGATTATCTATAAAAGTTTTACTTGGGATCTTTCATTGGGGGTTGGGAGGTTAATGGCTATGGGGGAGGGCCACCCTTCATTATATGTTTGAAGTAGATGGACATGAGTTTGGAAACTATAAATGAAAGTGGCATTGACTTTGATTTTTACTAATAATATTAAGAAATAAGTTTGAGTATCTGAGCAAATTATTTTCTACCAATTATTTGGAACTAATAGGTTATGTATTTCCCATACTATATGACCTGGTATATTCCTCTGTTTTCATGAGCTTGAAGATCCTCTTGTTCATGTTTACTTGAGAGTTGTTAGGAGGGATGTGAGAACAATTTGATAATTGGGTTGGCAGCTTATTGGTGTGACACTATCAGGCAATTAGTGGTTAAAGATAATGGATACAAGTTTTTAGGTAGTATTAGAGTTCTGCACAGCTTCACAGTAATGGATGCTTGAAAATGCAATTTGTTACTTGTTATGGTGAGAGGGAGGCAAGTATGTTTGGAGCCCTTATTAAAGAGAGAACCAAGTAGGTGAAGACTTCAGAGTTATATTAAAACCAAAATGTTGGTTCCATTCAGTGCATAATGTTCCATTTAGTTTCTAGAAATATCAGTTGGATTTTGTATTATTCCAACATTGTTTAATTAGAGGCCATCCATCAACACATGCATATAAGACATTGAATTTGTTGTAAGCATCGAACAAGGAAGAGTGTAGAAATTGGAATTACTATATCCAGCTGAAGCTGTTGCAATAATAACATTTCATAGTGTTTGAGGGTCTTTCAGTTGTTATCCAAAAGTTTTTCTCTGCTGGTGCAAGTTAGGTAGAATAGGCTTTTTTGAGTTGTTAATTTTCACTATAGTTAGTGCATTTTTTTTACACAAGTTTGTGATCTTAATGAACACAATGAGAAACAAGGCTGCCATATTTTGGCTTCTGTATATTTTCCATTTCTTGTGTTGTTTTCATATGTAAAAAAGTCTATGCAATCTTTCTGTCATCCTTAACTGCAAATGGGCTATACTTATTGCCTTGAACTATTTTTTTTTTCCTGCTTGGTAAACTAAGAAAAACCACTCAATATGATTTCTGAATCACTATGTTTAGGATACCCTCATTAGGATGAGTAATGATATTTTACAAGGCTAATGGTAATTTGGAGTTTTTTTTTTTTTTTGGGGGGGGGGGGGTGACGGTGGTAATGAAAGTATGCAATGAAGAAAATGTTTTAATCTGTGTAGTATATTACAGTAGAGGCCTTGTTTAGTACTTATTCTTTTGCATTAGTTGTCAGATAAATTAGCAACCCATTTCCAGTATGATTGTCCTTTGGGGTGTCAATAAATTATATATGAATGTGTACAGTTGCCCTATGTATTAGAGAGTTAATATAAGCAGAAGATACAGTTAGATATTGGTTGAGATTGGAGGTGATATAGTGCTCTGTGATACCAAATTGGGATAAAAGAGCTACAGTTTCTGGAGTAGAACTCTGGTGATAGAGAATCAATTGTGTTCTAAACTAAAGCCTGTTGAGGTAAGTGATGACTGTCATGAAAACAGGGATACTAGAATCTGAGTATCTGACACTGCTAAGTGAGATGGTAGGGTCATTCATTAGATAGAGAAGATCAGTGATAGCCCTAGTGAAAAGTTGTAAGCTAGTGTAATAATTTATCACTGAGATCAATACAGATCTCTTTAATAAGTGGAGACTAAAAATACTAGGTAATGTTTTTGATGGGATGAAATAGAGAGCGGGACTTACCATGGTAATAAAAAATGGTTGGACTAGACATATAAAAAGAAGAAGAAGAAGGTTGGACTAGAGACTGTTTCAACACGGGGGAAGAGAGAGAGAGAGAGAGAGAGAGGTTACATTTGATTCATTATTCACATCGTGATTCGGCACTATTATATTTGAGCCTGATTTATAACTTTTTTTTTGTCCTGGCTGCAAGTTGCAATGCTCACATTCTTGGTGGTAATCCTAGATAAAGGTTGGACTAGGCATTATTTCAGTTAGAGAGAGAGAGAGTGAGTGGTTAAATATGATTTTTGTTACTGTTATGGCTACTTGGTTCACATGGTGAATCTTTACAATTATGGCCAATCCATCATTTTTTTTTCCTGGATGCAAGTCATCATTTTATATATTTTTAATATGTTCTGCTCACATTCTTGGTGGTAATCTCAGATACAGAGCAGTGACTAGTGCATACTACAGAGGTGCAGTGGGGGCGATGCTAGTCTATGACATCACCAAGCGTCAATCATTTGATCATGTAGCTAAGTGGTTAGAGGAGTTACGGGGCCATGCCGACAAAAATATTGTCATCATACTTGTAGGCAACAAGTCTGACTTGGGGTCCCTTCGAGCTGTACCTGTTGAGGACGCCAAAGAGTTTGCCGAAAGGGAGAACCTCTTCTTTATGGAGACATCAGCCCTTGAGGCCACTAATGTTGAATCAGCTTTCCTCACAATCCTCACAGAAATCTATCGAATCATCAGCAAGAAGGCTCTTATTGCCAATGATGAACATGAATCTGGAGGAAATTCATCACTTCTCACAGGAACAAAGATTGTTGTCCCTGGTCAGGAGCCAGTTGAACCTGTACGGAGATTCAGCTGTTGCAGTTCTTGATAGGATTGTCTTCGCTGACCTTGTGCCACATGGGCTGCTGCATTTTATAGCTTAGGTGATGCTCCTCCACCACCCTCCCTCTCTCTCTTTGGGTATAATATTTACTGTTGGTTAATGTCTGACATGGTTGCAACCTTCAACTTTCAGGAATATTGTTGTACAAAACCTTTTTTGTATTACAGGTAATTAAAAATATTTTTCCCCCTCTTGTAAGAAGTTGGTGGTGGTTAATTTGCAAATGGATTTTGGATAAGTTAAAACATAAGATTTCTATGAATTCAACATGACAGTAGTTGTCTGTAGCTAAAATAGACTCATTTACCATGGTTATATCTTCTCGCATTATAATGTGGCTGAAACGTACATAAACACTTCTGCCTGATTGCAATGTTCTGAATGTTGATTTGACTCAAAACTAATGCCTTTCTATTAGAAAATTTCGACCGAGGTTGGTGATGACTGAACATAGCATTTCTACAAGGGTATGTATATTGGTGATTTGCCCCCTGTTCGATTTTTAAAACCATGGATAAAATAGATTGTGATCAAGTGATCGTGTGCAATTCAGATTTGTCTTCATCTCATTGTTGTGGTAGCATGCTAATTATGACAGGCCTTGATGAGAAATGAGAATAGTGCAAGAGACCAGCTTTGGGGAGTGAGAGAGGAGAGGCATGCATAATGATTATGGCTGTTGGGTGGCAATGATGAGACTAGATATGAGAGTCAAAAGATAGAATAGAAGAGCAACATCACGGCAATGATAGAGAGGTGAAAGAGAAATGAGATTAGGGGATTAGGCATTACCAATTTTACAAATTAGGTATAAGGGTGTGTTAAGGTGATAGACAGAGCAATCACAAGTTGCTTAGCTTGTTAGGGGTGAATGCCCTTGGATAATTTGGCAATTGGTTTTGGGGGTGGGGTTAGTTGTTTGTAGGTTTTGCTGATTGAAGGCAGCGAGTCCAAATGGCTATTCTTTAGAAAGATTCCCTACGTTATTAAAAAAGAAAAAAGAAAAAAGGAAAAGAGAAGATTGGCCAATCACAATTAGCTACATAAACCAAAAAAAATCCCATGTATGCATATATGTTGGTTGACTCAAGTTAATCAGGTGGATTTTTGTTTCACTTTCACCTGACACTCATCTAACAACCATTTTCTAGGAAAAACTTAGACCCAGTGTTTGTTTGACCATAGAGATTGGAATTGTCTATGACCCTTAATGTGTGTTTATTTGGAGAGATTTTAGGGAGGATGAAAAATTTAGGAGAGAAAGAAGTTTTAATGGGTGTTTTGGGGGGGGAGAGTTGAAAAAAATGTGGTGGGGTTCAGATGTTTTCTCCCCGGATTTTCTCCTCAAAATGGAGAGAAAACTATGGGGAAAAGCTCACTAACATGAGCTGACCAAAATGCCCCTGTATATTCTTTTTTGCTAACTTTTTTTTTTCTTTCTTTGTTAACGTTCACGATGTTTCAAGATTTTTTTTTTCATCCCACTTTTTTCTCTTTCTTTATTTTGTTTTTATCACTTTCTTCCATAGTTCATTTTTCCTAGTTTCTTTTTTTTTTAAATTTTTTTTATCACTTTCCTTTCTCTCTCTCTCTCTCTCTCTCTCTTCTTCTTTTTTATTTTTTTTTTAAATCAGTTTTCTGATCAGGCTTGTACCTTTAAAATAATAATTAAAAAAAAAAGTGAAATGTCCATGCATAATTTTTTAAAATAAATAAATGTGTATAAAAAAACTGTATTGCCTTTTGTTTTATTTAATAGGGATATAATCATAAATTTATATTAACATAATTTTTTATAGTTTTTCATCTCTCAACTTTTCTATCATCTACATATGAGAGGAAACTGAATCTTTTTTATTCTTTTACTTTTCTATCTCTTCCTCGTTTTTTACCCTCCTATTTTTCCACACCTCTAATCAAACAGACTCTTAGAGTGAGGTTGGAATGGTGTGTGGGTTAGATTATGCAGGTATCTAAGCAACACTACTTCAAACTAAAAATAGAGCAATGATATGAACTGGGACTTTGATATACACCACTACCACTCTTAAAAATTATGTGAATTAAATAAACACATACTTTAATAGGAAATTCCCTCGCAAATCCATCAACTTTTTGAAACACAAGCCTTTGACAACTAGTACATGACCAGGGATGGAGCCCAAAATTTGGCTTAGGGAGCCAGAAAATGAAAAAAAAAAGGATCCAAGAAAAAAAAAAAAACTAAAATAAAAATAAAAATAATAATACATGAAAAATAAAACTAGTATCTACTACAGTTATAACAAAGTACAAACAAAATAAAAGGCACAAATAACTATTTCTTAATTCATTTCAACTCATTTAGCAAAAAAGATTTCATTTCAACTCAAATAATTTAGGATATATCAAAATGGAGCTTGATGTTAAACATCTAGACTTCATACAATTGTTAAATATGTTTGAAATGTTCCAATGACCAGTAATTAAGGACTAGAAAATTAATAGTTTACTAATTTGTTTATATAGTGGTCATACTTACCATTCCAATTACTATTACAATGATGAATTGAACTTTTTCAATCATGAATATTATTGATACTAGATTTCGCACCAAAATATAATCAAAATATTTGTTTTGTGTATTTTGTTAATAAAAAAAGGATTCTTTGTTTTAGTTTAAGAAAGGGGTCACCCGCCAGCCACACATATGCGTTAGATGGCCACTTTTTTTTTTTTTTTTTCCTTTGCTTTTTTTGCAAGTAATTTTTGGGTTTTTAATGAGTTGATTTTCAATTTAAGGGGAACCAAGTATGGTTTTCTTTAGCTAAAATTGCCAAATAATGCATAATTATATATATTAATATGACAATACATGACAATACATCCAAGGAAGAAACATGAGTATCATGAATAAGGGAATCTTCCCTTTTTTTTTTTTGCAGAATTACTAAAATTTAAAGACAATTTGAAGAGAGAAGGAAAAGAAAAGAAAAAGAAAAAAAAAACCAGCAGCCTCTCTTGCAATAGTATAAGCTGAGCAGAAAGTATAATCTAAATATATGCATATGCATAAATTTCTTTCTTTTTGCATAAAATTTAACAAAACCTAATCAAGTAATCAGCTCCATCACAAGTAAAAAGGCTTGTCTGATCATCAAAGGCATAAGTATAAGCAGTAGGACAAGCAGCCTTGAACGCATTCGAATAGCTTGTAGGCTTGCAAGTCTGAGCATTGCTGTATTGTCCAGTGCAGCAATACTGAGGCCTATTCAATGCCAAGCATGCACTCTTGCACGCAACAACACGCCCATTTCTCTTCACTTCCAAGCCATTAGGGCAGCGTTGGTTCAAGTCAGAAACACACGTAGCACGGTTACATGAGCTTGAAACACCCAAAGGGATTATTGAGACAGGCATGTTATAGCCATCGACTAGGCTAACATCATAATAATCCACAGGACTATTTAGGGTAAACTCTGCAAGCGTAGCAGGTGGTGCACCGCCTGTTCCGGAACATTGCAATTGGCCACCACAGTCTCCGGTGATGCATGTTCCCCTGCCTGACTGATCAAATGAACACAAACTGCGGCCCCAGAACCGGCCTGACCACCCTTCTGGGGCACTGATATTCACATTTTCTCCACTTCTTAGCCGCAGACCACCATTCATTAGTGGAGCTTTTCCTTCTCCGCCTTGGATCCCTGGCCACACGGTGTTTCTACAGTTGTTTTGTAACGTAAAAACGGCAGCATCAACACCTGAAATTTTTCCCAAGAATTTAGAAGTGTTAGAATATATTAAGAAGAAAAGGAAAACGAAAAATATAGTTATGTGGGTGCAATTATTTTGTTGTACCTATAAAAGAGAGAACCAAGAGAAGGTGAAGTAGCTTTAATGCCATTGGAGATAATTTGAAGTATGCTAGAAGAGATGGCCTTTTGGTTGTGAAATTTGGAGTCTTTCTAATTCAAAGGAAGCAATAGAGGTATATATATATGTATATCATGTGAAGGAGGCTCAAGAACACGGCCTTTACATGTGTCTGAGCGTTGGATTGTGTTGCGACAAGTGTGTTTATTATTTTAACAGAAAGCACAGTAACAGAATCAAAGCCGATACATGTTAGAACGACAAGACTCTTGGCGAGTCATATTAGAACTTCAATCATATATTGTGTACTATTTATTTAATTATATAATCAGTAATCTCCCCCAATTTTTGAATAGCCACAGAAACATTTAAAAAAATATATATTTTAGTTCATTCCAAATTCATGCACTACTATACGCGGAAGTATCCTATCAATCTTGAAAGCTACGACATCAGCCATTAATTTAAAAATATTTTGGTTAAGGATGATTGCCGAACAATCAATTAAGATAGATTTAAAAATAAAAAAAATGGTGTAAAATTATATTAAAAAAGGGGAAAGAATCATTTACATTTTTTTTGGTCATTTCAACGTTAGTGCTTTTCTTAGGTTGTGACAAATTGTATCAAAGCAAAACTGGTTGTGGGTTGTGGAATTGATGAGGATGTCATAATTAAATTGGGGGAGATTATGATTGCCGAATTCGATATTGGATTGGAAACTAAGTGTTGCGTAGGCGATTTGGGTTTCATAAGCAATTATAAGAAGTTCAAATTATAACTTGACTACTCATTCTTGGGTATAAGCACAAATGTAATTACCGTTTATATATATATATATATATATATATATATATATAATTATCATATGAAATGTTTATTCTTTTCGTTTTTCATATAACCTTGTCTCAAGGGCCTCTTGAGTAACATTCAATCTTCTTTGACATGCTTGATAATTTTATTTTTATATTTTCTGGAAATTTTTTTTTATTATTTAATGTGGCTACAGGTACGAAATGATGTCGTTTAATTATCATATAAAAGAAATTCTTATTAAATTAATATTATTACATATGATGAACCCTTAGACATAGGTAATGTGAGTGGTACGTTTTCATTTTGGAGTATTAGATTAACAGCTCATAATCAATATGAAATTTCTTGAGGAAGGTAAAGTGGGTTTGGGCTTGAGGTGGATGTTCACAATTTATATGAGGGATCGGAGACTGAATTTGTGATAGCTTGGGTCATGACTCATGGTAGCATGCATGATGCATGATTACAAGGAGTTTCAATTATAATTTGAGTACTCATTTTGGGTATAAGCACAAATGTTCGAATAAAAATCTTTGCGCAACGCTTCACCATGCTCCTTGTTGCATGCATCCTTTAAGGCAGTGGCTGTTTAGTCCATGGTCCATGAGATGGTCGGTGCAAGGCCAGAAATTGGAACACATTGATTCTACTCGTTCTCGTCCTTTGCTTTAGGGCCTATCCCTTAGTGTGGTCAGTACTTCATATTGTCGGGCAGTGAATGCTTACACTTTTTCACTAATTATGACAGTTTACCAGGCCTCTTTCCTCCTCCCTTTTCTGCTCACTCGTAGGGGTTCGAACCCCTACAATGTCACGCCCCAAACCTAAGAGGGTTCAAAGCGTGAGGAAGAACCATTAAAAGTGAGAACGTAGGAGATTATTATTATTTTTTTTTCTTCCATTTGATAAAATAAATAAATATATTGATCTCTCCACAATACAAGTCAGAGCTCTATGACACATTTACAAGCAAAACAAACTACAATCATGTGACTCCAAATACACTTAACAATCCAACGTTCCAAATAAAATAAACACAAAGTTATGATCCTCTCTAAAGTATGCAACCTCAATAGCATAAATCTCTCACTTAGCATAATGCTCCAATCACCACCAATAAAACAAGCTCCATGCTTGAGGTATAGCAAATTTATCTGAAAAACTGTTGGAGAGTGAGATGAGCTAAAGCCCAGTAAGTAGCATAATTAATGGGGGTGGGGGGAAATGCAAGTTTCACAACAATGAACATTTTACAGACATGCTAAAATTTGGGAATTTCCATTTGAATTCTGCAAAATAAATTTCCTTAACATCATGACAAGAATAATAGACATATTGTAGCACCAAGCTTCCCAAAGTAATTATGAAACTACATATTATTCATTGTGAGCCATAAAATATCCAATACCATTTCAAATCCAGAAACCTCACCCAAGGCCACATGACAAGGTTGTCACACAGATGAGTTGTCACAAAGACGGGTCGTCACACAGATGGGATCGTCACACGGACAGTGGGTCGTCACACAGACGGGGTCGTCACATAGACGGGGTCATCACATAGACGGTGGGTCGTCACACAGACGAGGTTGTCACACAGACAGGGTAATCACCAATATCATGGCACAATGACAAAACCATGTCAAAAGCTCACAAGTTAATGTATTTAAAATACACAGTTCACTTCTAAGTAGTTTCATAAAATATTTCAATAACCAAATAGCTACAATATTCTCAAAATCCTCTAAACTATTTCTTGACATAAATATTTTGTGTAAATTTCCCAAATAATACAAGCTAAGATAAAGCATCTTTAGAATTTGCAAATAATGCAATGAATCCATAAAACGCATTCTCAAGAATTCAATCAAAGATGCTAGTCTTTTCCATGCTAACAATCATGCAATTCCCCATATGAAATAAAAATATGCACTTTCATATATAATCATATATAGTAGGGTCACAACATAACACTTTTTAGAAAAAGATAGTTCCACCATTAATTTTCTAAAATGTGTTTGACCCGAAAACAATGTTTATACAACATGGTTATTTTCCAAAAATACCATAAAAAGCTACTTACCTCGGAAGGCTAGCCAATTTTACCTCAACCGGGCACCACAAAATCAACTAATCCAGTCACTAGGTCAATCACCAAGATTATTGGAACCTAAAAACACAATGATCAACCCTATCAATAACAAGGCCTTTCACAAAGTACCATCACACTTATCTCCATAAATCATAACAATACCCTAAAATCAAACCAAAGGCCCTAAAGTCTAGCTTGCCCGTCCTAAGATAAGTACCTTTCCCAAGCAGGAACCAAACAAGCATCCAAGAAACTCATAGTGCTGACACAACCAAAACATTTTAAATTCACTACCGCAAAAATGTGCATCATAAGATAATATAATATACTCATGAATCTCTTTGAGTACTAGATAATATATTTAAGCCAAGATAAGATCAACCGAGGTTTGGGATTAATTCCACAATTTCTCAGCATTTTAGTCTTGCTTTCAGATTCAGTACATAACAGGGCAGCCATTTGTAAAAATTGTTTGGTCAATGAAATGTTATCAGATTAATTCAAAACTTTAAGGGAACATTCCTCTATATGTATACAATGTACCACAGAAATTTCAGCCCAAAAAGATTTTTCTGTAATTTATTAAAAATCATGCATTGCGGCTGACTCAAATCTGTCATGACAGCTTTAGAAAATTTCTATAGTTGTAAGACTAGCCCAAATTATTTGAGAATTTACTCACATTAAAACCACCAGATTTAAAGCATATTAAAAACAACGAATCAAACCCAAAAATCTCATATAAACAACTTATCAAACACTTGGTATGCAAAAGCACATGCTCACACTTAACTTGCATAAATTTGTAGTTATCACTCCACTCACACCCACATTTGCCAAAGTCATCAAAAATGCAAAGAACACACTTCCAAAAATCAACCCACACGATTTGCTCAAGGAAACCCAAGTTTTTAACCATGGAGAAACCCCAATTGATCATCATTTGTAAAAGCCCTTAACCATTTAACAAATAAATCCACCAAATCAAAAACCCATGTACTCAATCACATGTATACCACTCATGTAGTTTAGATTAGAAGAAATCTCAGAAAAACTTGAAAAGCTACCAAACAATTAAGAGTTTTACTTTTAAAGCTTTGAGAGAATGGAGCGTATGGGGTTGCTAATGGGGTTCTCCGGTGAAATCCGCCAAAAGTGGTGGTGGATGGCTGGTTTACTGTTGAGGGAGTGAGAGAAATAGAGGGAACTAGAGGGTGTATGTGTGTGGGCTTCGGTGGTTGAGTGAGATAAGGAAATAGAGAAATGAAAGAAGGGGTATACGTATGGTGATAAGAGAAAGGGGCTGTGTTGATGGGAGCATTGTGAACCACTTGTTCCAAAATATCTTGGGATCAAAATTACAACTTTATCCTTAAAGTTTCTCCCATATTTAAATTGGCCCATTCCAAACTTAACTAAATACTATCACATGCCCAAATATTCAAAACTCCTCCATAAAATAGTTAACCACACTGATTAAAAAAAGACCAATTTAGATATTATTCTCATTGGAAAAATTGCTTTAAAAAAATATTTGGAGTGTTACACACAAAGGGGGAAGGAGTGTTTTTCTTGGATTGTGATAGTACTTATAATAATTTTATTTTCTATTATTTTTATGAAGCAACTCTAATTTAATGTGGCTACATGTACCTGGTGAAACGACATAGAAATTCTTATCTAACATTAATACACGTGATGCACTCATAGACATCTCTGATATGCTGGTTATATTTTTACTATGTACTATTAGATTAAGGAATTTATGTGAGAGGATTGTGATACCTTGGGATTTAATTTGATTTGAACAAGCGTGTTGAAAAAGCGTGTTGTAATGTTGAAAAAGCGTGCCAATGTATGACTAGTTGCAAGCCTACACAATGTGTGGGATAGTTATAAATTTTTGTTTAGTAAAAAAGTTTGGTGTTTCTTCCAACTACACAATAGATTCATTAACATAAAGAGTTTGTTTCGTGCAATGTTTTTCTTTTATCATATTAACTATTTTAAGCGCTTGTATGAAAATATATATGATTATTCTTATTAGAGAATATATAGGACAATAAATTTAGTTATAAATGAATTTTTGTCATGGTATGTTGAACACTTATACATTGCAAGATGAGCTTCACATGTCAATAAAAACAGACTAAATGAACCAAAGTAGCTCGAATGAACTGAAGTGGACCAAATGGATTGAAGTGGATCGAAATGGACCAAGCGGATTGAAGTGGACCAAATAGGCTAAAGTGGACCAAAGTAGATTGAATTGGACTAAATGGACCAAAGTAGACCTAATGGACTTAAGTGGACCAAATATATGGAAATGAATCAAAGTGGATTGTATTGGACTAAAGTGGACCTAATAGACCTAAGTGAACCAAATAAATTGAAATGGACCGAACAACAACGACAACATCCACTGCTGCTGCAACAATGGCCACCAACAACTGCTGCCGCAACAACATCGACTAGCCACCATTGGCACAAACCCACATCCACCAACGCCACCTTAAAAAAAAAAAAAAAAAACCAGAGAGATCGACACAACACCACATTCACCAAACCAAACAAACCCACATCCCAAATCTACCAAATCAAACAAACCCACATCCCAAACCCACCACCGGCACAAACCCACATCCACCGACATAAACACACATCCCAAATCAAACAAACCTAAAAGCAAAACCCACCACTGCAGGTTAATTGAGAGAAATCCGATGGTGGGAGATTCCGATGACGTGGTGGATGGCACAGTAAGCTCGGCAGCGTGGCATGGCGTGGTGATTAGGCCATGGGTTGCTATGGATGTGATGGGTTGGGTTCGTGTGGCTGTGTTGGTGGACGGCGTTGCGTGGTGGACATCGATCTGCCCATCCGAACCCACCCAGCACCAATTTTCTCATCCGAATCTACCATCAAATCACAACAAAACCAAAAAGAAAAAAAAGAAAAAAAGAAACCACTGTCGTAGAGATCGGCCTGGCTTGATGCTCCAGCCTGGGTTTTGTCGGAGAGGGAGGCAATGACGTGGAGTAGAGGGAGAGAGAGCAAAGAAATGGTTGAACAAGGAAGTGAGAGAGAGCAGTTACTGGCCGGTGAAGGAAATGAGGAGATAGAGGAAAGAAAGAGGAGATGAGGAGACATAGGAAGTGGGCCCCTCATGAATAAAAAAGTAATATAAATTATGAAAAAGGTAAACAGTGTGCTCTCAAATTTGAGAGCATATTGTAGCATGGTTCAAAAAAATGACAGATATAGAACACCTCATGAGGCTCATATTTTGGGGTTTGGTGTGCCAAATGCCAAAAATTTGGCATATGGCACACTTGTTACGAATGCTCTAATAATCCAAAGAATTATCAAGGGTAACAAATTTTGCAAGTGTAATAGGTGGTGCGTTGCCTACTTCGAGACATTGTAAATTACCACCACAGTCTCCGGTGATGCATGTTCCCTTATCTGATTGATCAAATGAACACCCATTACGACCCCAAAATAGGCCTAACCACCTGTTTAGGGCACTGATATTCATAGTTTCTCTAGATGTTAGATCTACCCCACCATTTATTAGTAGGGGTTTTCCTTTTCCTCCTTGGATCCCCACCCACACAATGCTATCACATTTGTTTTGCTATGTAAAGACCAAAGCATTAGGATCTGAGTTTGTAGTGTTGGCAAATCATAATAAATAGTAAGTCTTGTTGACTTAGAATATATACTTTAAGTCTAAGACAAAGACTTAAGTTTAGGATAAAAAAGAGATGCAATCTAGTCCTCTCGATTGCTTTTGATTGATGTTCAACTTTTCTCGATCGATCAAAGATTGCAGATTAGCAAAATTAGCAAACATGAAGAGCTTATAACTTGTCCATTTAAAATCCACATTGTGATTTGTTTTTGTGGTAATTAAAGGACATTATAAACTAGCCCTAGAGGGCTTTAAGAGAGAAAGAAGGGTGCTTCTTATGCCTCCTCTTGTAGATCTAGGGTTTTTGTACCCATAGCTCTCTCAAATCTTCTATCGGTAATATTCTTTAAAGGAACTCAAGATCCTGTGTTGTAGAAGTTGCTGCCTCATTCTAGTCATCAAGGGTGCTAGAGATCTAAACCTTCAAGATGGTCTTGGAGTTGTAGACTAGAGGTCTATGTTGGAGAACAAAAGCGTGAACTAGAGTTTAATGTTGGAGCAGATCCACATCAAAGAAGTCTGAGGGTTTCAGAACTAGGTTTTATAATCACAGTTAAGTTTACTATGAATTAAATATTCTTGACTGTAAAATTTCATTTGATAGTGGATTGTTCTTTTTGGGATTGGTCCTCCCAAGTTTTTTACCTTGAAATTCGTTTGTTTCATTAGTTTCTTGAGTTATCATTTCTTGTGTTACCCATTTTTCCGCTGTGCATGATATGTTTGATTATTTTGTTTAACCTTTAAGGCTTGCATAATTAATTTAATTAACAACTTGACCTTAAAATTGGTTAAACACTATTTGTCTAGGGGTCTAAAAACTAACACAAAATGTCACGCCCTAAATCCCAAAGGGTCCAAAACATGAGAAAGATGTCTCAAAGTACCTGTAGATTTTTCATTTTTGACAATCCAATCCACATAAATCATATCAAGTACCAATATCAAGAATTATCATAATAATTCCATTAAATATACTCTTAAAATAAGTCAGAGCTCTAAGCAATAATTACAAAGACCATTGGCTACAAAAGAATAGAGGTCTAAATAAATAATTACATATCATCAGCTTGTCCCATTAGTGGGAATAACGTCACAACCACTATAATATACAAAAGAATGAGTCAGGTCTATTCTAAGATGTACATCATCTAATATCTCCATTACAAATATTCAGCCTCCATCAGTAGTTAGTCTAACTGCTGTTAACCACTAAAAAGTTGTCTCAAAAGATTGTTGTCTACTCTGAAAAGTTAATAAAATAATAGGATGAGACAGTCCAGTAAGTAGCATAATTAATGGGGGTGGGGGAAATACAAGTTTCATGATGATAACAATTTACAAATCATGTTTTAATTTGAGAATTTCCAAGTAATTTCTACAAAACCATTTCCAAAAAGAACATGACAAGAATGAATAAAATGACATGGCACAAAGCTTCTTAGAATGCTCTCATGAAACTACATACTATAATTTGTGAGTAATAACAATACAATTTCATACCCAAGGCCACATGATAAGCCGTCACAAAGATAGAACTAATCTTCTATCACAAAGACGGAACTCATCGCCGACACACAGCCAGAACTAAATATGCCATCACAAAGACGAAACTAATATGCCGTCACAAAGACGGAACTCAATAACCATCACAAAGACGGGTGCTAAGATACCAATGTCACACAGACTATAGTATCTAACTAGGTAATCACTGGGTAATCACATGTCACAGCATGTGGGTAAAACATAAAGAGCTTACAAATTACTTTTAATTCGAAATACATAATTTACTTTCAAGTAGTTTTATAAAATATTTGAACGCCCAAGATATTTACAGGGTTCTCAAAACCTTCAACTCATTTCTTGTCAAAAAGATTTTGTATTAACTTCCCAAATAACATAGGTCAAGATAAAACATCTTTATATTTTTGCAAATAATACAATAATTCCATAAAACGCATTCTCAAGAATTTAATCAAAGATGCTAGTCTTTTCCATGCTAACAAATCATGCAATTCCCCATATGCAATAAGAATATGCACTTTCATATATAATCTTATATAGTAGAGTCATAACACAACACTTTTTAGAAAAACATAGTTCCACCATTCATTTTCCAAAATGTGTTTGATCCAAAACAATGTTTATACAACATGATTATTTTCCAAAAATCCCATTAAAAGCTACTTACCTTGCAATCCGCAAAAGCCTAATTTTCCAAGCTCCAAATGAAATTAATTAGAACCTAAACAATACCAAGCAAATCTATCACAATAAACGTAAAGTTTAAAATTATATCTGGCTACCTATTAGAAATTGCTAACTAAGAAATTAATTGTAAGCTTAGCATTTAATCTCAAAATTAATGTATTCCACTTCCAAAGTTTCTCAACAAATACATTACAAGGCGTAGACTCCAACTTATAATCATATCATTCCAAGCTTCACATTTACCATAAAAGATCTTAACACTTTATGAATTTTTTCCTCAATATACATGTTATTTTCAAGAGACCCACAAAACAACAACATATATAACAATATCCACTGTTACAAACCTCAAATGTAAATCTTCTACTAACTCCAAATAAACAATAAAAATTAGATTCATTAATTATTTCACATTAAAAAGTTAAAACCCCAAAATCTTTTCTATTGGTAAATCTCAAACGGCTACCATTATACAAAATCCACAACCATTTACCCAAATAGGTCTACCAAAGCAAAACCCATAAACATTATCACAAGAATATCACTCCCAAAACTTAGATTACAAAAACCTCTAGCAAAATATGAAAACGCACAAAACGTATAAAAGCTCTTACCTTAAATAAGATGAGATGTAGGAGCTTAAGAGGTTTTATGGAGCTTTTTCGCCGGAAGATAATGGTGGAGATGGTGGAGTGATGCACCGGTGCGAGAGTGAGGGAGTGTGAGAGAGGATTGTGGGTGTTTGAGACAAAATGAAAAAGAAAAAGAGAGCAAAGTGAGAAGAGAGGAGAGCTAGCCGGCCAAAGGGGAGAGAGATATTTTGAGAGGAAAGGAGTGGTGGGGAATTAAGGGGGGTGGAGCTCACGTGAGTCAAAAATCTGACCACCTTCTTTTTCATTTTTTTTTTTTTTTTTTTTTTTTTTTTTTACACTTGACTTGGGCTGGGCGTTACACAAAACATCATGAGCACTTGAAAATTTCTGGGAATTCAACGTTACTGACCATATTAAACCTAACAATTAAAAGAATGACAATATATATTTTGAAGAAGAAAAAGAAAAGTAAAAAATGCGTTTTTTTTTTTTTTTTCCTTATAATTTGATAACTATGGAAGGGAATTTAAAATTTTGAATTATGAACATTTATGATGAAAACACCAACAGATGCCACTAGCCGGCTTGAAGTTGTTTATTTTGACCTTCACAATTTCTTTTCCATTGTCCACTTCATGGGACCTCGTGTACACATCAAAGTAGTTACTTAGGAGGCAAAAGAACTGTCTTTTTAATCATTAAAAAAATTTATTTAAGAATCTTATCATAAAAAAGTGTCTTTACACTTTAATATATCGATTTTGAGGAAACTCTGTCCAATAAAAAGTACCCATTACCCTATCCTATCTTTTATCAAAACACAGCGACAATTAAACAATAATTATTTTATATTATTGCACATATTTTAGAACAACATTTATTAAACATGACATGCATTGGAAATACTTTACGGTTTACACAACATACAGATTGTAATCTGCAGATATTGAAAATACGTCTGTAATTATGTGTTATTATACAATAATTTTCAAGCACCAAAGGACATGACGTAAAGGATTTGTACAATTTAAGTAGCCCAGTGTAAGAAATTAAAATTAAGACGTAAATGGATTGAAGTGAACAACGGGAAGGCAGATAAGTGGTTGAGCCATGGGCTGGGTAATGCCTGGTCCAACTTGCATATTAACCTTAGCATGGTCTTCCTCTCCACCAACTTTCCAATCAAAACATTGAACCATGGCTGCAATTGTAGTGTGTACCAAACTAAGTGCTAACTTTGAGCCTGGGCATACTCGCCTTCCTGCCCCAAAAGGAATATATTTCATAACATCTTCTTTTTCCAAGGAAACTAAGAACCTCTCTGGACAAAAGTCATTTGGACAATTCCATACGTTTGCGTCTCTCATTATCGTATACACATTGATTGCCATCATAGTTTTCTCAAGTATATCAAAGTCTTTGATTTTACAGTCTTGGCGACATTCTCTTATAACAATAGGCCATGGTGGGTGTAGCCTTAATACTTCCTTCACAACTGCTTGCAAGTAAGGGAGACTTGGGATATCTGAATCCTCCACTAGTCTACTACTACCAACCACAACTTTTATCTCTTCCCTAACCTTATTGAATACATCTGGATGGTTGATTAATTCAGCTATTGTCCATTGCATTGCCTCTGCTGATGAACTGGTGCCTCCTAAGAAGAGTACCTAGAAAATAGGAAACATTTGAATAGAGTTAATGAATTTCTACCATGGTTACGGAATTAGTGGGAAATATTGCATTGTGATAGATTTTTGTTGGCAAACATCAAATACGTAATTGATATAGGTATATATGAAGGGAGGGACGAAACTAAGATTTTAGTTTTGAATGGGTCAAACTACGAACTAATTTATTATCATTATTATTATTATTTTAGAATTCAAGAATGAAAGATATGCTAAGATTTAAGACTAAATATACTATGCAAAATGAAACTACTATCCATTCAATATTAATAAAATATAAACAAGAGAACAAAAAAAAAAAAAAAAAAATTATTCATCAATTATTTATTAACCAAAAATGTAGAATTGTTTTTTTTTTTTTTTAATATTTATATTTAGAAGAGAGTCACAAATTATAGGGTTGCTGACCATTTCATTTTTTTAATATGTCCTTGGACTAGTTGAATTTTTAGGAAGACAAACTTTACAATTTTATTTTACAAAGTATTTTAATAATAGAAATAGGGGAGTGGGCATTGGGGCAGGGAACCCATGGCCTCCTTTGGTCCTAACTTGGGTCTGTATAAGCATAAAGTTTATGTGTATACCTAAAGTGGTTTTGCCAAATCCACATGTGATGACATTGTTGTAGAATAAACTGATCAAATAGTCTCTTTTCATGTCTCTTACCGACTTTCACATACCAAATAGGTATTGACTAATGGAAACCCTAGATAGACCAGATATATAGCACACAAGAAACAAAGACAGTATTTTGAGTGAAATTTTTTTTCTCAAATTTCTAATTTTTTGTACTATTTTTTGAAGAATAATATACTTAAAATAGATCTACAATAAACTCTAGATTCAGTATTTTTGCAATATATTTTTTGCAAATATTGGGCATCCGCTCATAAGCGTACCTATTGGGCTTGGAACATAATACAAGCTAATTGCCAACATCCTCCTACTTTTTCATACTCTCTCTCTTTCTCAAAATTGACTTTCTATGCTGTAGACCTATATATATATATATAGTGTCTGTTTGGTAAAGATTATTTTTACCAACTTATTTTATTATTCAACTTAGTTTTGATACTATTCATGGGTTTCACAGTACTATTTCAGCTAACTTTTACTTTTATCTACAGTACTTTTAGCAAAATAAGCAGATCTCAAATGAACCCAAATATATATATTTTAAAGGGAGCTATAGTGGTGGTTTCAAAATGCTGGAATAGCTTATTTGGGTTATTTCGACATTTGTCGAAACAGTCAGTATAGGTTCACAAAGTTGCCAAGACCAATACTGGTGGTTTGAAAAGTGCTGCTATATTTCACCGAGGTCTATTGTAACACTTAAAAGATGACACTAGAAAGCGCCTTCATATTCCAACTGGAGCTATGCCGACGGTTTAGATACCTATATATAGCGGTGGTTTTGAAGCACCAGTATAGGTCGGTTTTTTTTTTAGTGCAACCTCATTGGACTAGGATCCTCTAATTAATCCCTCAGAAGCTTAGCAAAATCAAAGCAACACTCAACCCCTGATTACTTAGTCAGGGGGAGTCACATTAATGTTTAAGCTCCTAAAGTCAACGCATGGATTTTGGATGCAAGTACATAAACTCTGTTGTGTGGTTTGATCATCTTCCTTTTGCCATCATGCTATTAAGCTCCTAAAGTCAAATTGTTCATGGTTGCGGGCAACATGCTAACGGTGTCCTTCCTCTAACTTGTGATAGAGTTAAAGCTAACATAGGTCACGATATGAAAATGATAGGATACTCGCATTATGAGCATACAGTGATTCAATCTCTCACCTCATATATCTAGTGCAGGGGCGTAGCATTATGAGCATACAGTGATTCAATCTCTCACCTCATATATCTAGTGCAGGGGCGTAGCCAGGAATGAACACTTGGGGGGGCCGGGTTGTAACAGAAATATATTAAATATAATTCTTAAGTCTATTGGATACAAAATTATCAACTTTCATATATCATCATATACTTGAACATGTTGGGAATTCAACCGAAATTCCAAACATGTGAGAAACAAAAAAATAAAGAAAAGAAAACGCCAAAAGAAAAACAATCACACGCACAAGACAGTATTTACGTGGTTCGGTAATTTGCCTACGTCCACAGAGTTGCAGGGATTTCACTATTATAAAAGAAAATTACAATGTGCGGTTACAGTGTTTTTCTTTCTCAAAAACAACAAGACAAAACCCTAATCACACAAAAAAACGGCTTTTATATCCTTATGTGAATTAAACCATGAAAGTTGAAATTGATGACGATGAGTATCATTATTGTATGGATAATTTATATCTTTAGGTTGATATGGACCTTTTTCGATATAAGCTCGTTGGATTTCATCTTGTTTATCGATAGGAAATTCACATATTTGTTTACGTGATCCTGGATCACGATCTATCTCTTCAAATTGAAGTTTTGGACATTTGGAGGGATGTTCATCAGGCATTGAAGTATTAACATTTGTTTCTACAGCCATAGGTGTCCTAATTTCTAAATTGCTAACATCTTGTTTCTTAAAGAATGCATCAATTGTTTTTCGTTTGCCCATAATTCTTTTAGCTTTAAGAATATGACTCAAAAATTAACTTGAAAAAAATTTTAAAAAATAAAATTTTAATTAGAAATTTTTACTTAATTATATGAATGTTATTCATACTCAAGAAAAAAACAAAATTTCCACTATAATTTAAACAGTCAATCCATTTTTAATACAACTTTAATTAATAATAACCCCTCAAACAAAAACAAAAATAATTTAATTAATTTGTCTTTTATAATGTATTGGTTAATTTAATTATATAGCTTTAATTAATGTTGTTTAGCGTAATAATAAACTATATTGCTTTAATTTATTTGTCATTAATTATACAATTAACTAATTATAGTATAATAGTGATACAGTAACTAATTAACTATCTATTCTATCTATTAGCTAATGGACCGCAACTAAAATAATATTAATCAATAAAAGTTGGATGGTGAAGTCCTTTAGAAAAAAAAAAAAAAACCGATATTATTAATATTATATGATTTTCAAAATTTTTTTAAATTGCTTTTTTCTAAGTTTCAATTCCAAAATTGAAACTTGGGTAATTTGTGAACACACAACACACAAACACACCCACCAACAAGCCCAACCCAACACATAAACACACCCACTGACCCACCAAAAACAAAAACACTTATAACACACAAACACACAACACACAAACACACAACACACAACACAAACATGGTTGTGGTTGTACAACAGGACCCAAAAAAAAAAAAAAATATATATATATATATATATATGTTATGAGTGCAGGCGTGTGAGCGTGTAAGATGCAAGGAGCACAGGACAGCCAAATTTAAAAAGACAAAAACAGGAAAAAAAAGAAGAAGTTAAAGTCAGCCAATCAGATTCTCACACACTCACAGTTCCACATAAAAAAAAAAAAAAGATGCTGAGTTTCATACTTTCATTTATAAGTTCATTCCATTCTTTATAACTTATAAGTTTATTCAGTCATATACTCATTCAGTGAGATAAAGAGAGAGAGAGTTAGAGAGAAAAACCTTGAGGGAGGCCGGACTGCCGGAGGCGAAGGAAGCAACGAGGCTGACGAGCACCGCTCACGGCTCACCGGCGTAGAGGCAGATGCGCAGACGGCAGAGCGATGAGCCGAATGCCGATGACCGATCTACCGTCTACGATGTCGATGTCGATCTGTGATGAGGGGCGACCGTTGCGACGACGATGACGACGAGTTCGCTGCGGCGACGACGACGGCGACGTGACCGTCCGTGGGTTACTGGGTTTGGTTTTGGTTTGTGTATTGGGGATTTTTTTTTTTTTTGATAAACACCTCTGTGCTCTGTCCTCTGTGTTAGTGTGTTTGGTTTGCTGAGTTCTGATTTTGGTTTGCTTTTGTATTGGGTAATGGGGTTTGATCTCTGCTAGCGACGACGCGACGTGATGGGATTTTTGCAGGCGCCAGCGACATGATGGGTTCGATTTCTCATTCTCTGTATATATATATATATATATATATATATATTTTTTTTTTTTGATTGAGAATCCGTGGGCTTGCCGTGAGCGAGCTACCTGTAATGGGCTCACCGTGGGCTTCGCTTGCCGTGGGCTACTGGGCTTTTGTTATATATATATATATATATATTTTTTTTTTCAGATTTTAGTTCAAATTTTTTTTGGGTTTTTTTTTTTTTGGCTTGAAAGTAGAATAGATTAATATATATATATATATATATTTAATTTGATGGTGTTGCTAATTTTTGATTGAGAGCTAGGAGAATTTGTGAGAAATGGGTTGGGGGGGGGGGCGGCTGTGTAATGTTGGGGGGGCCTAATTATTTTTTCTTCATAGTCTAATGGGAAAAAATTTTTTTTTGCAGGGGCCACGGCCCCCCTAAGCCACTATGTGGCTCCGCCCCTGATCTAGTGGTCACCACAGTACCCAAGCCTTATGTGTGTGTGTGTGCACGCACATCAATTTGAAATAGAATGTCATCCATAACAATTGCTTACTAACAAGATGATAAAGCATCAACTAAATTATCACACAAATTATACAAATCATAACAAGTCCTCAAAAAGCTAAAAGAAAATGTATATATAACACTGACTAAGCAATACAACAATCATTAACTAAAACCTATGAAGACTTAGAGTCCACTTGGGGACGGCTTATTTAGCTAAAATTGAAATTTTTTTGTTGAAAGTATTATAAATAAAATTAAAAAAATAGCTGAAATAGTACTGTGAGATTTATAAATAATATTAAAAAGTGTAACGAGTCCATGAATGGTAGCAAAAATAAGCTGAATAGTAGCAAATATAAGCTAAATAGTAAAAAAAACTGGTTTTTTAAGCTAATAGCAAACGCAATCTTAGGCCCTCATAATATGGGTATAGAAAAGATCTCTAACAATGGAGGAAGTACCTTATTACGTGTGTATTTTTCCCTAGCAATCGGCTTTGTTAAGGATTAGTAAACATGCTATCCATAGAAATATGCTACAAAGAGAGCTATTTTCCATGCAACCATATCTTGGTTGTAGTACCAAATAAGTTCACCACTTTGCTCTATTTTTTAGACAAATTAGTGTGACCCTAAGAAAAAACTTTATTTATTTTATTTTTATTCTTCTTCTTTAATATCTCAAAATAACAAGGGAAAGGCACAGAAAGCACCATTTACGTTTTTCGTTTTTTGATTGTGGTTTTAAAGATAATTAAAATGAACGAATAATGAATTAAGGAGAACAAGGAATTCGTGTGACTTACGAGCAAGAAAGCCTTGAGATGTGTTCTGTTAATCTTAAACTCAGCTTTGTCATCTCGATACACTTTCAATAGTATATCCACGAAATCTTCATTCTCAACATTAGGGTTCTCTTCATGCTGCTTCAACACCCTTTCTAAAATCTCATCGTACGTTAAAATCACATCTACAGCCTGCTTTCCATAAAACCAAAAAACCAAAAATCTCAGTGGCCCCAACACATCCCCAAAAGATACCTTTGCACTAACCTCTGTGGTCTCCTTCACCAACTGCCTGATCTTCTCAGCTTCATCATTGTCATCTGAACACCTTATGCTCATGACCACCCTACAAGTAGAGTTGTTTGTTAACTTCATCAACTCAGAACTCATGTCAAGGACCTGTTTTTTCTTACCACTCTCTAACACTTTATGCAAAAACCGAATCATTTCTTCACGTCGGATATCACGTGATTTTTCAACCTGATGGGCAGAGAGTAATTCATTCTTGCAAAGCTTTTTGAAGAACCTCCAACAATCACCATATGGAGCTACGAAAAGTCCATAGTTTTTATATGGTAATTTATCAACAAAAGCGAAACTTGGCCGGTTTGCAAATACAAGGTCATTGGTTTTAAATATTTCGGTGGCCATGGAGGCTGTTGAAATTGAAAGGCACCTGGAAGCGCCAAGCCGGAGATAGAGGAGAGGGCCATATTTGTTGGAGAGGTTGTGGAAGGATTGGAATAAGGATGGATCAAGAAGGTAGAGATGACCAATGATTGGGAGGGCTGGTGGGCTTGGAGGGAGGTTTAGAGGGGTCTTTGTCTTGAAGAAGGACTTGAGTAAGAGGGCTGAGAGGAAATAAAGGAGGAAACACAGGAAGTAGTATTGGATATCAATAATCGTGGCAATATTGAGTAGTCTATGCACGGCCATGTTTTTGTAAGTAAAACTAAACTCCCAACCTTAGAAAAAAGGTTGCATGCTATAATCTCAAGTTTTGAGGGAGCTTTATAATTGATCTATGGAATCTTTGTTGACTGTGATTTATGATAGTCTAATTAAAATTGATTGGGACTGAATCTCAGATAATGGATAGCACTACCTTTCACATCAATCTACTAGCTCATGACAATGAAAAATTAAGTATGCTAAAAATTTGTATAAAGAATGATTAACCGGTAAACCTGCCAACTTGAATCTCAGAAATAGTATTGATTAAAAAATCATGCTAACGAGTGCCCTTAAGGTATTGGTTAATAATCTATTTTAGGAAAGTTTTGACATAATTTTTATGGAAAATGAAAAAAATTGTCAAATTATTAATTGTTTTTTCTTTATTTTTTCATAAAAACTTTCTTTACATGGATTATTAACCAATATCCTAAGAATATTCGTTAGCATTTTCCTTGATTAAATTTAGCCATCGACTATTTCAACTTCCAAGTAATTAATTGGAAGTTGCAATAGTATATTCATTAATTACTTGGAAGTTGCTATGCAACTTCCATCTTCCAAGTAATTAATTGGAAGTTGCAATAGTATATTCATTAATTACTTGGAAGTTGGAAGTTGCAAATGCAACTTCCAACTTCCAAGTAATTAATGGGGATAAGGCACCCAACTCTCCCTGATCCGTGGGTTGGCTTCCAATTATTGTGTCTTACGTCTTATTCTCATTAAAGACTCATTCAATATTGTTATCTATACTCTCTCACACACACACACACACACACTAGCATACATCTAGTAATCAACATGACATCAATCATCCTAGAAACCCTAACATACATCTATCATGGCAACTCACATCAAGCCTAGCATACATCTATCATGCATATCATATCATCTCATCCAAGGCAGGTAACAACAAAATATCACAAGGGCAAAAACATATCCAATGCATGTTCAACATATCCAAAGGCAACATCAAAGAAACATGTGATTGCAATCTCGACATCAAGAACACATCATCCAACCAAGCATGTTCAACTCATCATTGAATATATATCCGATGCATGTTCATGTGGTTGCATGACTTACCTTACTGCATCTCAGCACCTATGCATCAATGAATGGACATATGAATGCATGTAAATGGTATTAAAGCAAGAAAAGAAAGGAAAACCCTAATCTAGCATGTTAAAGGCAAACAAATAATTAAATAGGGGAAAAGAGACTCAAAAACATAAAAAGGAGCCAAAACAGAGGCATATGACACATGGAAATAAAGAAAAAAAAGCAGAAAAACTAGGATTAGGGTTTCTGGGTTGAAGTATGCATGCGCATGCATATGCGGGCTAGTTGTATGCGTACGCATACTTCAAGCCTGCGTGCGCATACAGAATTATGTGTGTGCAGACATGCCACCATAAACCCTAACTAAGAAACTTAGAAACTTAGAAACACAGAAACAAAGCAGAAACGAAAACTAAGGAAACTAGCAACCTAATATGTTTCTAATATAAAAATAAACAACCTAAAATAACAACAAAAATATCCAAAATAAATAAAACAAAATCTATTCCTAAACATGCATTGAATCTAATAACAAACAAGAACACACTTAACACATCAAAACATATTCATCAAAATATCAAAATATTCAACTCACTAATCAAAATATGGTGAGACACAACAAATCAAATCCAAACAGAATCAAATCATATTTATATAGAATATACAACATATACATCAATTAAGAACAACAACAAGAAGTTATAAAAGATCCTAATTCAAGGAAAAGCCATGAAGGGAGACTCACCTTGCTTATGGAAAAAAACGTGATTGATATTTAACCGGCCCCTCAGTGCCTACAATACAAAGATTAAGTTGAGGAAACAAGAGAATTAAAGAATACAATAGTTTTTGATAATCATAACTCAAGAACCAAGATTAGTTTTGAAAAAGGTTTTGAGAAATCAAATTGGGAAAATAGTTTTTGCCTTAGAACTAACTAAAGAGAGGTTTTTAATTTAGAAAAAACGTTCAAAGGTACTGTGTGGGAGTTTTGGGAAAGAGAATTAGGGTTTTAGAAAAGATGGAGGCCAAAAAATAACTCTCTCTACCTAGGGTTTTGATTGGAGGCATAAGATGAGTATTTATAAACTAAAATTAGGGTTTTCAGACTTTTTAATGACCTCCTTCTCAAAAAAAAAAAGACTTTTTAATGACCTTTGGACGTTCTCAAGGGTCCATGGGCTGGCCCATATCAAAGCATTATGTTTTGGGCCCTTAAAATGAGGTTTTAAAACCCAGAAAATCAGATTGCCTAGTTGGCCCAATTTCAAACAGTCATAACTTACTTAATATGAGTTCAAATTAGGAAAAATTTGTATTCAAATCGAAGCCTGGGATGTATACTTTCCAATGAAACAAACCTCACTTAAAACGTCTTTCTAGATCAAAAGTTATGGTCAAAATAGTGAGCAAAAGTCATTTTTCAATATCGATTTCAAAGTGATTTGAGCACTTTTGAGTTGTAATTACTTCCAAAGTATTGTGAACTTTCTAATTACCCTTGGTTAACATATGTCAAGCTCATCATTAGGGCCGAGGACTAAAATTTATTAACAGGTATAAGATGTGGTGTCAACAATAGGATACTGTTATTGTTTATTTTATTTTTATTTTTATTTTTTTTTTCTCGTAAGTAGGATACCGGTACCATTTGTATTTGAGCTTTTATTTTATTTTAATTTTGTTTTGTTTTTGATTTGTGTATTTATTTATTTTTTGCATAAGTAGTATACTATTTTACCTTTTTCGTTTGTGTGGTTATTATTATTATTATTATGACTATCAATTGTCCTTGTTGTTCTAGCTTGCTAATACTTATATTTAATATTTTTAGGTCATAGAAACCTCCACTAATTCACCCTCTGTCCAAATTTCAGTTGGTACACAAGGTGATGGTGCTATTGCCACTCAAGTTGAAGGTACTATTGCTACTCAAACTGAAGCTGCTTCTGCTGCTGAGTTGCCTCCAGTTCCACCTAGCAAAGTGCGTATGACAGTTCCTGTTAGTAAAACTGGTAGTGGTAGGAAAAATTCTGTTGTTTTGGGTCATTTTGAAAAAATAAAGGTAGAAGAGGTTACTAAGGTTATTTGTAATTATTGCCAAAAATCCTATCATGCTGATAGTAAGAGTTGTGGTATTAGTAATTTGTTAGCTCATGTGCCAAATTGTCCCAAGAACCCTAATAGAGAAGATCTAGTTAAAGGGAAGAAAATCTTAGGTTTTGAACCCAAAAAGGATGGAAAAGAAGGGTTCTAACATGTGTCAACAACGTTTACTATCGAGGCTTCTAGAAAGGCTCTTTCCGAAATGATTATAATTGATGAGTTGCCTTTTAGGTATGTTGAAGGTATGGGTTTAAGAAATATGCAACTACCTTACAACCTAAGATCCATCTAAAGGATATCCCTTCTTGTCAAATAGTAGCTAGAGATGTGATTGGCATTTATAATAGTGAGAGAGAAGTTAAGGGAATCCTTGAAGGGTTGTAGGGTGTGTCTTACTATGGACACATTGACTTCTATTCACAATTTGAATTATATGTGTCTCACATGTCACTATATTGATGATGCTTGGAAGTTGCGTAAGAGAATTTTAAATTTTTGTCAAGTTGAAGACCACGAGGAGACTATAGGTAGAAAGATTGAGATGTCTTTGCATGAGTGGGGTATTGATGGCATATTCACTTTGACAGTGGATAATGCTAGATCAAATTTAAACACAATTAAAATTTTGCAAATAGTAACTAAAGATTGGAATGGGAGAGTTTTAGAACATGAGTTCCTACACATGAGGTGTTGTGCCCATATCCTAAATCTCATTGTGGGGGAGGGTTTGAAAGAAATTTATGAATCATTTACTAAGGTGCATGAAGCTATGAGGTATGTGAAGTCCTCACCAAACTTTTAGGAGTTTCATGGAGAGATTAGGTATGGACTCCAACAGTCTTCTTTGCCTAGATGTACCTACTAGATAGAACTCAACCTACCTCATGTTAGAAACTGTTGAAAAATTTGAGATTGTGTACCTTAGAATGGACTTTGAAGATGATGGGTATTCTTCATACTTTAGGACCAAGGAAGATAGTGGTGGTTTGGGATCTCCAAGTATGAGTGATTTTTAAAATTGTATGGCATTTGTGACTTTCTTGAGACTTTTTTACAATGCAACAAAGAAGTTTTCTGGTTCTTTATATGTTACTTCAAATGCCTTCTTTGATGAGATTTTTGTTATTCAAGAGAGTATTTTCTCGTTTAGTGAAATCCCAAAACACCCTCTTGAAAAAAACAACCACAAACATGCAAACTAAATTTGAAAAGTATTGGGGGAAAGGGATAAAATTAATCATTTTTTGTATGTGGTTGTGGTTGTGGTTCTTGATCCACGAAAGAAGTTGAAGTTTTTGAAGTTTTATTTTTCTGAAATTTATGGGAATGAAGTGGAAAAAGTGATGGTTGATAAGGTGAAAGATCTTTTGATTAAGTTGTTTAATTTTTACTCTTCTATTCATTTACCAAATGTGCAAGAACCAAGTGGGAGTGAGATGACACAAATTGAAGGTGATGCAAGTGATCTATATGTGATGGTTCACTCTTGATATGAGCGTTTCTTGGAGATTGAGCAATCTGTAGGTTGTAGCAATGAGGTTGATAAGTATTTGGTTGAAAATTGTGATACTAGGAAGGATGTGAATTTTGAGATATTAGGGTGGTGGAAGGATAATTTTAGTAAGTATAATGTGCTGTCCAAGGTGGCTAAGGATATGTTGGCTGTACCTATTTCCATTGTTACATGTGAGTTTGCATTTAACATCGGAGGGCGCATACTTGATCCCTTTCAAAGTTCACTCTCTCCTTTCATGGTTCAAAACCTTTTTTGTGCACAAAATTAGCTTTAAGCAACAGTCCCGATTTCTCATCGCCAATCAATGGATGAGGTGGTGGCATTAGAGGAGGAGTTTCATGACGTAGGTTATATGTTTTAATTCTAAAACTTTTTGTCTATTAAGTTTTATTAAATGTCTCATGTATTCAAACAAACTTTAAACTATTGTCTTTATTTTTTTTTTTCTAGTTATAAATCAACAAGTAATAGGAAGTGCAATAGTAAGTTCTAGCACAAGCAAGAGATCTAGCTCGGGCAAACATCCCTTAATTAGTATTGATTGACTTGTTAAGTTACTGGCCTTAATCCCTTACTGTTATTAACTTATTGGCCTTACTAATTGGTCTTGTACTTGGTACTAATATATTATTTGTTAAATATCTTTTTGTCTATTGTAGGAGGAAGGTCATTCATTTTGTAAAGGAGGCAGGCTTTTGGAAACATTTTGGAAGCTTTTTGGATATTGTTTTTTCTAACTATACTTAATGCTTATAGGAAAGAAATCTTAGTCCATAGGTTTTTATTTTTATTTTTTTATTTTTTATAAATTATAGGCTTATTAACTATAGAATAGTTGTCATTCAATGCTTTGGAAAAACCACTTTTTGGAAATACCTGTGTTATTTCATAATTGTAACTAATTACATTGCTAGGAATATTGTATAGCTAGCTTTGATGCCTTATGGTTTATAGCCTTACAAACTTGAAGTAATTGCATCTATGGTTGCTAAGTATATATACATCCATATATGGAAATATTGCAGTATACTATTATTTGTTGCTTATGCTCTCTATTGTGATTTATTTGCTGCTGGAAATAATTTTTGTTGTGTAGTTGGCAGGTTTAATTGGTGTTAAGATTGGCTTTTATGCCTACTTGTGTTGAGCTACTAGCTTACTACCTAGGTGCTTATTGTGTTGTTTAACAGATCACAGATGGTAAAATTAGGTTTTGTGTGTGTTGTGCTATTTTGTCTAGATTTTAGAGTCTATTTTTCTGTATTTATTTTTTGTAGTTAATATGTGGGAAAGATTATATATTTGGATTAATATGTACTGACCAGGTGCTTCTATTATGTTGTTTAAGAGATCACAGGTGGTAAAAATAGGTTTTGTGTGTGTGTTGTGTTGTGTTGTGTTATTTTGTCTAGGTTTAAATTTGTGTTATTCTGTTGTATTTATTTTTTGTAATTAATTTGTGAGAAATAGAAAGATTATATTGGGATTGATATGTATGTCCTGGAGGCCTAAAACATCTAGTGTAGTTCTTAATATAAGTTTATATTCTAAAATAAATTAAAGGCATGTTTGGTAGACTGTAATAGGCACTGTAATGTAATAGTTATTCCGATGGTTTAGTTATTTTTTAGTTTGGTTATGTTTTTATTACAAGGAATAATCATTCCTTATGAATAACTATTTTTCAAAATGAGGAATAATTATTCCTCTTTAAAAGGTTGCATTAGCTATTCCTTAGTAAGTGCAATAATTTTAAAACTTAATATATTTCCAAGTAAACAAACTTTCCATATATATCTAACAATTATAAAAATAAAAAATCATAAAAAATAACATATATCTCTCTTAAATTTAAAAATAACAATTTTTAAGGAAACATAATTGTATGAGTAAGAAATTTCCTAAAATAAATGTTAAGTTTCATTCTAATGTTATAACTCACAACCAAACTAATGAATATGTTTAGTTATTACATTACAACACATTTTATTCCCAGTAATAAAGATTACAATTCCTATCGTAATTCTCATTCAGTGTACCAAATGTACCCTAAGTAAAAAAGATGCCTAATCTGATATGTATAGGAGATTCAAAAAATTAGCGTAATCCAAGTAATTTATAAAATTGCCAGACTCCTTATAATTTGGGCTAAAAAGGCCCATTAAAAAAAAGAAATTATGAAAATTTTAATGAAGTCCAAAAATTTGGCCCAATTCGTGGCCTAGATCCAACTAATTGACAACTCCAACTCACCCAACCAATTACTCAAAATTTTGGGTTCGACCCGAACATTCGGTCTAATGGAGTCAAGTTTGGTTCAGGCCCAAAATTGATCCAACCCGACTCGTGGACAGGTCTAGGTAGGATATATAGTATGAACATGTGAAGCCCGCTTGAAATTTTTTAATGTTGTGCGTGTTATATATATATATATATATATTTATAGTATGCACATGCTGTCATGCCTTGAATCCAAAAGGGTCCAAAGCATGAGAAAACATCTCAAAGGTACCTGTAGATTTTTCCCTTTTGAACAATTCAATTCAAATAAATCATATTAAGTACCAATATCAAGAATTATCATAATAATTCCATTAAATATACCCTCAAAGTAAGTTAGAGTTTTATGCAATAATTACAAGGACTATTGGCCACAAAAGAATGGAGGCCTGAATAAATACAATTACTTATCATTAACTTGTCCCATCAGTGGAAATAAAGTCATAACCACTATAATATACAAAAGAATGAGTCAAACCTACACTAGGATATATATCATCTAAATATCACTATCATAAAAGTTCAGTCTCCATCAGTAGTTACTCTAACTACTGCTAGCCACTAAAAACTATCTCAAAATGATCGTTGCCTTCTCTAAAAAAGTTTGTGAAATGATGGAATGAAACAGAACCCAGTAAGTAGCATAATTAATGGGGTGGGAGAAATGCAAGTTTTATGATAATGAATATTTTACAAAACATGTTATAGTTTGAGAATTTCCATGAACATCTAGCAAATCCATTTTTTCCTTAATAAAATGACAAGAATGATTAAAAGAATGTAGCACTAAGCTTTCTCAAAGTATTCCAACATGAAACTACGCACTATTTACTGTAAGCTATCAAAACACCATTTTAAAACCTGAAAATCGAACCCAAGGCCACATGACAAGCCGCCATAAAGACATTAGATATGCCACAAAGACATTAAGTTATGCCACAAAGACATCAATTATGCCAAGAAGACATCAAGTTATGCCACGAAGACATCAGTTATGCCACAACGACGGGGTGCCAAGATACCAATGTCACAAAGACTACGGCATCTAGTTGGGTAATCACTGGGTAATCACATGTCATAGCCCAAGGGTAAAAACATGAAGAGCTCACAGTTTACATGAAATCAAAACACGGTTCAATTTCAAGTAGTTTCACAAAATCCTTTGAAATACCCAATATATGCACAAGGTTCTCAAATTTTCCAAAATTGTTTCTTGTAAATACATTTTCTATCAATTTTCCAAATATCACAAGTCAAGATAAAACATCTTTAGAATTTGCAAATAATGCAATAAATCCATAAAATCCATTCCCAAGAACTTGATAAAAGATGATTATCTTGACCAAGTTAACAAATCATGCATTTCCCCATTTGCATTACCAAATATGATGCACTTTTCATAAATAGTCATATATAATAGGGTCACAACACAATACTTTTTAAGAAAACATAATCCCACAAATAATTTTCTAAAATGTGTTTGACCCAAAAACAATGTTTATGCACATGGTTATTTTCCAAAAATCCCATTAAAAAGCTATTTACCTTGCAACCCACTAAAAGCCTAACTCTCCAAGCTCCAAAAGAGATTAGTTAGAACCTAAACAATACCAAGCAAACCTTTTACAATAAGCATAAAACTTAATATTACATTTAGCTATGAATTAGAGATTGCTAACTAAGCAATTAATTAGGCAAGCCTAGTATTTAACCTCACAAATAATATATTCCACTTCTAAAGTTACTCAACAAATTAATTCACAAGACATAGGCTCCAATTTATAAAATAAACTCATTCAATACCATCTCCCTAATACTAAAATCTTAACAATTTATGAGTAGCTTCCATAAGATTTACACAACATCATCAAAGACCCATGAAACCAAAATCACAATATCCTCCAACACAAACCATTTAAATCTTTTATTAGCTACAAATAAAAGCATTCTAATCAACAATTGTAAAACTTTTAGCATTTACAATTTCAAAACACTACTTTTACAATTTTAACACCTCATTTTACAATACCAAACATCAAACATTCTATTTTTTCTACAACTTCATTTAAATATTCTTTCTTTAATATTTTTATTCATTTTTTTATAAGTATTTCTCACTCTCCCTCTATCTCTGTCTCCCACTATCTCTCCATCTTTCTTAACCCAGAGCACAACCACACCCATGGCTAGCCACTGCTAGTCACCACCGTAGCCCATCCTCACCCCAATAACAATATCCACAATAGCCACCACAAAACCCACCACCCACCACCACCCACCACCATCCATACCCAACTTAACCCAACCAAACCCATGACCCATCACCATCCACGGCCAAAAACCTATCACCAAAACCACACCCACGGCCAAACACCACCGCCCACAAGCTCAACCCCCAACCACCAAATTCACAACCAAAAACAAACCCAAAATCAAATCACAAACCCAAACCCAAAACCAAACCATAAAACTCATATCCACCCACCATTAACCACCACTGTTCCACCGCAAAAAAACCATCAAACAAATACCCACCACCACCGACCCACCACAAACCATACCCATCGAAAACCAAATCACAAACCCACCACCCAAAACCAAATCACCCAAGGTGTGAGATAACACAAAATACCAAATCCATAACCCACACAACCACTGCCGAATGTACCATCAAATCAAAAACTAAAAAAAGAAAAAAGAAAAAAAGAAACCATTGCGATAGAGATCGGCTTGGCTTGATGCTCTGGCTTAGGTTTTGTTGAAGAGGGAGGCAGAGACGTCAAGCAGAGGGAGATAGAGAGCAGAGAAACGGTTGGCTCAAAGCAAGAAGACAGGGAAGAAACATAAATGAGAAAGACAGAAATAATAAGAAGAAAAGAAAGTAGGCCCCACCTGAATAAAAAAATAATATAAGTTTTACAATTTGTGAACAGTGCGGTCTCAAATTTGAGATTGCACTGTTCATCAATGTAAAATATTATGGCATTTAAAACACTTGATGAAGGTGGTTTTTAAGAGTTTGGTGTGTCAAATGCCAAATATTTGGCATTTGACACACTTGATGGGAATGCTCTAAACTCAATAAAAATTATATTCACAATCTATTTCACATTAAAAAGCTAAAACCACCAAATCTTCACCACTTAGCTAGCCACCATTATAAAAACTATAAACCCACTCATGAAATAATTCCACCAACACAAAACTCATACATATAAACACATAAATATCACTTTCAAAGCTCATAAATCACGTGGGTATTATTATCAAAGATTAGATAAAAATAACCTCAAGCAAAAGTGTAAACCCCACCAAAAATATTAGAAATTTTTACCTCAAATAGTAGATATGAGTGAGCCTTAGCTTTTTCCTATGGAGTTTTCTAGTGATCTTGCCGGAAAAAGATGGTGGAGGTGGTGGTGAGGAGTGGTACCGGTTGGAGAGTGTGAGGGAGAAAAAGAGAAGTGTGTGTTTATGTTTATGTGAAAAAGAAAAAAAAAGAAAGGAGAGTGATATAGTCGGCCAAGAGGGAGAGAGTGAGATATTTTGCAAGATGTGTGGTTGGGAATTAAGGAGGTAGGTGGGTCACGTGTGGCCCCTTAAAAATCTGATCCCCTTTCTTTCTTTTTTAATTTTTTTAATGGGCTGGGGCGTTACACATGCTATGAGGCCGTTTGGTTTGTCAACTGAAAACACAGTGTTCAGTGTTTAAACACTGAACACTAGTGTCCAAAATTTGAAACAATATGTTTGGTGATAGTGTTTAAAATAGGGCTGTTTGAAAATGATTGCTCAAAAACCTCTGTTTAAAACATATTTTTTGAAACATGCTCGGGCCACATTTTAAACAATGAACAGGTGTTTCTGATGGCACAACGGTAATAAAAATTAAATTCAGTTTTTATTGTGCCCGGACCCACTGATCAGCTTTTTTCTAAAGTTTGTCTCCTCTCCTCTCTATCCGCTAAGGTTTCATTCCATCTTTTTCTCATTTCCCCTTCCCCTTCAGCTCTGTTTTGCTCTCCCAAAGCACAAAGCCGAACCCATAAAAATTATCAACTCACCTCCCTTGACAAACCCACCATACCTCCAGCAAGTTCCCATGGCAGACCCATCGTCGGCAACACTTCAGACAGAGTGACCACAAACCCATCTTCCTTTTCTTTGATTTAATTTATTCTTTAGTTTTTTTTTTTTTTTTCTCAACAACACACAGAACACCACAAACCAGCAATCACAACCCTCAAAAACACCAATTACAACCTACAAGATCTCAACAACACAAATTGAAACCCACAAATACACAACTCACAGATAGTCACGGCAGAAATTTTGTTTTCAATTCTTCCTCTCCACCGCCAAAATGCTTCTTCCTGGATCGGTCTCACAGAAAATCGGTCACGCGAAGAGGCAAATCGGTCTCGCGGCAAATGAAGATTTAAAGAAAGAAAGAAAGAAACGGAAAAGAAATAAAGAAGAAGAAGAAGAAGAAGCAGAGGGAAGAACTACGCCTGAAGATCGGTGAACAGAGCTGTGTATATCTCGGGCTGAAGGTGCTGATCGGCGGAGAGCTCCGACGAACGTAAAGCCCAGCCGTGGATCTTCTTTGGCGTTGATGGAGATAAGGACATGCGTGGGTTTGGCCTTTTCGTTTTCTACTCTGAGGGAAGACTGAAGACTGAAGAGAAAGGGATAAAGACAGAAGAAAAGGAATAAAGAAGGGATAAAAAACGGATTTAAAAATTATTATTTAATACGTTGTCAGCTTTTTTTATCATTAAAAACACACATACCAAACATATATTTTACATTTTTTTGAATACTGAAAAATATTGTTTAAATTATGATACCAAACACATTTTTTTGTTTTATTAACACTAAAAATACGTTATTCAACAACACTTTTCAAACCATAATTTTCACAACTTTTTAAATAACAATTTTTGAAAACTATTGCCAAACGGGCCCTATATAATTGCCCATGATATTAGCAAGCACAGATCATTCGATTATGCAAGAGCACTAACATCAGGTCTTCTAGAACATTTAGCATTGGACTTATCAAAATGTTACTTTATTTACTATAACATATCATTTCATAACTCACTCTACATTACGTCTCTTGTTTTTCACTTTTATTCATTTTTTTTCCTCTCTCTCTCTCTCTCTCTCTTAGCATTTTATATTTGTACGCTATTGTTACTTCTTCATATATATATATATATATATATATATATATATCATTTATTTCTTTTTCATCATTAATTTCTACTTCTTCATGAACATACATATTTAAAGATGAGTAATAATGATAAGTGCGAGTTATAATCTATATTCTATATAAAATGAGTCTATAATTTTTATAGATTTCTTATAAATTTGTTAAATATTTACATCTTATCTGTACAAATTGTAATTAAATTAGGTAAGTTAAATTCTACAAATCTATAATTTGACTTTTATTTATTAATATACTGATGCTACATCCACAATATTTTCAAAACAGATCTTAGGTGGCAGGCTATATTACTGGTTATATAATCTGGACCTACCATTTACATTACTTTTTAACCCACCTTTAATAGCAAGCCACTTACGCTTTATAATGAAAATGTTTTGAATTTTATCTAGCATTTCTCTTATTAATACTTAGATAACATTTCTCTTATTAATACTTATAGATATATTATATATAAATATTTTTTTTACCAAACTTTCCTGGTACAAGTTATATTAAAGTCGAACAACAATCAAAATCAAAATTGAAACTGAACTAGTTTTTAATTATTCTCTAATTTTGCATTAGTTATCCAATTTATTTTTCTTAATTTTCGTGTCAAGTGATCCATTTATAATACTTAAAATAAAAGCGGAGATGACCTCATTCACCTAGATAAGACCACCTTATCATCACTAGAGTTAAAATGTTTCTGAGTATAAGCACGAGTTATAATTTAGTTTCAACTTAATCACTTGTGGTTTTGTTAAAATTTAAGTTGTTTACTTGTGATTTTAAATTTGGCACCTTGCACATATGAGGTCCGCTTCATTAGGGGCCTGTAACCAACCTTTGGACTTTCTCTGTTAAAAACATAAATAAATAACAAATCCAAAGAAAACAAAATTAAAAAGTGGCTCTGTAAAAATTTAGAAATTTGCTCAAGAAAAACATAAAAATTATCCAACTAAGCTATTCCAATATTCCAGATGTTACTAACACTCACTACAACAATTATACATATACAAAACCTACTAAGCTTGCATACAAATTAGAACAACACAACAGAACTAGCCAAACATAGAGAAAAAACACTAATCAGAGATAATATATGAAAAATTAGACAAAATTAGTGAAGAATAATGAAACCTAAAACCCCAACCCCACCTCTCTATTCATTCCTCAAACCCTCCATCTTTTCTCTAAGAAAAACAACAAACCCACTATAAAAATCCCAATACCATCCAACTTAAATATATACATCATATATATCGCATCATTTTAAAATTATTTTCACTAAATATCGTATCTTGATTTGTGGAGTGGGACTTTTTTTTTTTTTAAAGATGGAGTGGGACTTTTAAATAGTATACAACATAGCCTGCTACTCTTAAAAATTATGCGAATTAGACAAACACATACTTTGATTGGAAATTGACTCACAGAACCACTAGACTATTTATAACCCTCAATCCTTACAAATAGTCCATGACAATACATCCATGACAGAAACTTGAGGATCATGAATAAGGAATCTTTCCTTTTTTGTGTGTGCAGAATATACTAAAATTTTAAGACAAATTGAGGAGACAAAAAAGAAAAAAGAAGAAGAAGAAAAGAATGAAAAGAACCAGCTTCATGCAATATTATGTATATCTTCACTATTTAATTAATAAATATGCTCATACAACCTGCATCCGTAAAGATTTTACATACAAATAACATACACACCTTATCAAAAAAAAAAAAAAAAAAAAAAAAAAAAACACGTAAATAAGCAAATATGCACATATAGATTTCTTTCTTTTGCATAAAATTGAACAAAACCTAATCAAGTTAATCAGCTCCTTCGCAAGTAGAAATGGCTTGGCTGATCATCATATATAGGCATCAATTGAATGCCAAACAAGCACTTTTGCAGGCAACAACACGTCTGTTTCTTCTCACTTCCATGCCATTAGATTTAGGGCAGCGTTGGTTTATGTCGACAAGACACAAAGCACACTCACATAGTTTGAAACACCCAAAGGGAATATTAAGACAGGCATGTTTCAACCATCAACTAGGCAAACATCATAATAATCCTCGGGACTATCTAGGGTAAACTCTGCAAGTGTAACAGGTGCACCACCTGCCCCAGAAACCAGACCATTGTAATTTACCACCGTAGTTTCTGGTGAGGTAATGCATGTTCCTTTACCCGACTGAACAAATTAAGACAAACCAAGGCCCTAGGAATCGGCTTGACCAACCTTCTGGGGTACTGATATTCACAGTTTCTCCATGTTTTAGCCATAAGCCACCATTCATTAGTGGAGGTTTACCTTCTCCAGCTTGGATTCTACATCTGTTTTGTAGTGTAAAAACAGCAGCATTAAACCTTGAAGATTTCCGAGAAATTAATAGTATTAGAATAATATCCTGATATATAATATCTTAAAAATATTTTGTTATATTAGGAAGAAAAGGAAAACGAAAGATATAGTTGCGGGTGCAATTGTTTTGTCGTTATACCTAAGAAAGAGAGAACCAAGAGAAGGTGAAGTAGCTTTAATGCCATCGGAGATATTTGGAAATATGCTAGAGAAGATAGCCTTTTGGTTGTGAAGTTTGGAGCCTTGCTTCTTCAAAGGAAGCAATAAAGGTACGTATGTATTTATGTATCATGTGAAGGAGGCTCAAGAACACAGCCTTTACTTTTGTTTAAGGTGTTGTGACGAGTGTGATTATTATTTTAAATGAATTGAAAGCAGTAACAGAATTCCAAGTCCAACGTTTTGTTTTGAGGGTAACAAATAAGACTGGAATTCTATATACAAGAATTAACCAAAATTAATGCCGCAGACATATTAAAACAACGACAAGACGAGTCTTGACAGAATTTTTTGTTTTGTTTTTTTCTTTTTAAATCATTTAAAATCTGAGATAGAATTCTACTTTAGTGTAATCTAAACGTATATGTGTGTGAAGTTCCTTCTGCACTCTTAACCAGTCATATTAAAGCTTCAATTATATATTGTTGTGTAATTCTAATTATTTTATCATTTCAAAGCGTTTGTCTTAATTATAATCAGTAGTCTTCACAATTTTTGAATAGCCACAGACACATTTAAAAAAAAAAAAAAATTGTTTATTCCAAATTCATGCACGACTGTAGTACTGTTACGGAAGTATCCAATCAATCTTGATAGAACATCAACCATTTTTAAATATTTTGGTTAAGGATACTTATTGATCCAATCAATTAAAAATAAAAAATGTTGCATGCGTAAAATTATTTTAAAAATTTAGAAGTTAAGAATCATTTACATTTTGTTTTATCATTTTAATGCTAGCTAATGCTTTCCTTAGGTTGTGACAAATTGCGTTAAAGCAAAATTGGTTGTGGGCTATGAGCCTTGAGGATAATGTCATAATTAAACTTGAGAGATTATGATTGCTGAATTTGATTGAATTGGAAACTAAGTGTTGCGCAGGAAATTTGGGTTTCATAAACAATCACAAGAAACTTAAATTGTAACTTGAACTGCTGTACCAATTATGAACTGCTACACTTAGTGTAGTCATATTAATCAATCAAGCTGACTTATGTACCAATTACTATTAACTGAACAACTTGCACATGACCGACACTATCACACCATACAGTTGCCCATGCAATCCTTCTATATATAGTCGTGTAAGCATTACATTTAGATATACCTCAGTCAAATTCACCTTTTGCAATGCCGATGCGCAACTGGCTCCTTCCCCATTTTTCTAATAACTATAGGAGGGAGAGAGACAACAATGAGAGGGAATATTATGCAGGACTGCAGCGGGAATGAGAGTACCGCATGAACGAGTCCAACTCTCTACATAATGGTCTCCTTCTATTTGGGGCATCTTTGGTGGAACGAGTCTCGTTGACAATGCCAAGGGGAAACATGGAGCAATGTAGGCGGGCAGTGGCCAAAATCCGAAAGGAAAACAACCTGATGTTCCTTCGTAGGTGCATGTATCGCCTACTGTAGCTTGCAGAAGAGTAGGCCACTGCAACCAATAAGCAGCTCACCCCAGCAGAACGTAATAATGTCCTCAGCTATGAGGACTACTTGTCAGAGTGAATATCTATGTACTACATCACCTAGCTTGGTTGTATGTGGTGTGCGTATTATCTCTAGAATTATATTATCAATGTTGGTAATGCCAGTTGGTTGATATGCAGGTCATGCATATTGATGGTATCCTGTGTAAGAATATGTACGTTATATATGTTATGCATGTAATAAGTTAACAATGCTGGTAATGTTAGTTGGTCGAAATGCAGGTCATGCATATTGATGGCATTTTGTGTAGGAAAATTTAGGTATTATGTATGTGTTATGCATCTAATAATTTGCTTACCTCTTTGCTATAAGTAGTCATTCAAGATTATGCATTAGACGTGCATATTTGTGCAAATGATGATAAGGTGTACATAAACCCCTAACCATAAACACTATTCCCTACACAGTACGAATACAACAACAGTGACACATATACATCTAAAACATAATTAAGGATAACAGTTATACATTAAAGTGCGAGTGGACCATAACATGATTACTATTCATCTGACATCTCCATGTTTGACTGATAAATGTCTGTTGCAAGAAGTGATTGCATGCATTGTGCATGCTCATACAACTTACACTCCACTGATTCTCGAATCTCCACCTGGGTCCGATATTGATTGAGACATATCTTCATTTGATTATTTTCTTCTCTTATGCAACACGATGCTTTACGAAGTTCGTCTATAGTGCCTTTTGGCATTTGCGATGCGAGTCACCGAGACACTGGTAGCTTATAACTGACTATCTCATCATAAAACACCTTTTGTTCATGGAGTAACCCGTCCCACGCCGCCCTCATGGTATTGTGGACCTGTGCATTATTTCGCAGGTTGGGATTGATTAGATAGTTGAATTCATCTTCTAGTACTTAGCAATGACCCATCGCGGTGAACACATTGTGTGGCTTGTAGCGATAAGGGTCACTCATTAACGCTGACCACAATAACATCAAAAGATCGAGTTAACAATGTGCATCAATTGTTAGTAAATAATGTATAGCTGCATAACATGGTACACGACTAAGACAATTCTAAATTGATGTAGTTTTACATGCTAGATCTATCATGTGGCCCGCAACATAAACAAAAGAATAATCGTACAATGATGCATAATGCATGACACTGTGTGAATCAGAGATGAGGATTTGGTCAAGCACACTGCAACTATGCAAATATAATTGACTTATACTACTGTACCGATGTGGAAATACATTGTAACAATGGGATCACGGGTACTCCCGTTCATGTACTGTTTTTCTAGCCTGTATTGACATGACAAGCCCTAATACTCATATATAATTTTTTTTTTTAATGATATTTGGACCATGAGATAAGCTTATAAATGCACCAAAATACTGAATGGCACAAGAGTGAGCCATCAAGTCCATTAATGAAATTACTACTTTAGACAATGATAAAGATATTTCAGACTTCTCAGTTTCAAGCAATGATGATTTCTGAAAATTTCTACCTATGAAGATTAGATGTTGTTGTTAATGTCTAGACATTCTGTGTAAGATGTAGTGTTGTTCTCAATGTTTGACAATGATGATTATGTATGTTCAACTAAAGTATGGAATGCATTAATGCATGATATGTGAGTCCCACCACCTATGGATGCATATTAACAAATAATAGATAAAGAGACCAGCATACAATTTCGTCTATAGTAAACACTTTTATTGCTTTTGCATTGCTGATTTGTTAATAAAAGCCTTTTAGAGTTATCAACATGACCATAAATGCTACTTATCATATTCTTATAATTAAGTGTTATCCTTCATTTCACTAACCATCTTATAACAATCTAAGAAAAATAAGGTATATAGTTGATTACTTCTTGCTATGCTAAAGATTCTCATTCTCTTGTGATTAAAATTTACTACAACAAACAACCAAATCACATCAATGTACTCACATAACACTCATTCAACCCAAAAAAAAAAAAAAAGTACAATATCAAATGAAAATACCATTGCCATAAAATTCTGGTATGGGTTTTTTAACTGAGGTGATAGAAATTTCAGTTCAGTTCGGAAGTACCTGTGGATCTATGGAGTAGTAGTGGAATTCAGTTCAGACTGAAAGCAAGACAGTCTGGATGGGAGAAGATGTAATGGTATAACATGAGCATAACTCGATTTTAGAGATATCGATTTTACTTTATAACTCGATAATTTTATAGTCGGGTATATAACTCGATTTTATAGTAATCAAGTTATGTACAGATTTAAAAAATTGAAAATGCCATGCTAGCGAGCTAGCATGGCAAAAATCTTGTAAAAACTCGATTATAAGATCATCAAGTTTTATGCAGAAGTTAATTATGGTAATGTCAGGTTTCAAAATAAGGGAATATCCCTATATAGTTTGAGAAAGGAGACAAAATGTTGGAAAGGTTGGCTGAAAGGGGTAAAACCCCATTTTGGCCTGCACAAATGTTACTAGTGTTTTCCTTCGGTTTGTGATAGTATGTATAATAATTGAAAGTTCAATAAGTGTATAAAACACCTTGAACGTTTAGACCCCCAATTTACAAATTACCAATTCAAGCTTAGTATCAAACAATTAATGTGCGGAAAATGAATGTAAGCTTAATACAGAATTGATAAACAATCTAAACCAAATAAATTCACATTCACAGCAGAAATTAAATGGAAAAGATTAAGGGAAGAGAGATGCAAACACAAGGACAACATTCGATGTGTTATCGAAGAGGAAACTGAAGCCCTCGGCGTAAAATCTCTCCACCGCCCTCTAAGCGGTAAACAATCCACTAAAGAATGTAGTTGGAATACATGAACAGCAGAAGACCCTCCAAGCCTAATCTACCCAATGTACCTAAGCCCTCCAAGCTCCTACTCCAACGAAGTTATGCCGAACCTATTTCTTCTTTAGCTTGCTATATTCCGCTACTTGACCATAGCATTTACCAATATGAAATTGGTCCCTTTTTAACTGCTTCCCAAACACCAAATGGCCTCCTCATAGATATGGGTATGGTGAGAAAAGGTTTTGGTAATGTACCTCTCAAGGATTTGACAATGGAGAGGAAGAGAATAGAGGAATTTGAAGAGTCTCTATATGAAGATTGTGGATGAATCAATCTTGTTTTTCTCTAGGGTTTTTCTCTCAAAATTCTCTTTGGAAGCTCTCTCAAAATCGTGGGTATAAGGGTATATATATAGTAAGGTGAGAAGGAATGTGAAAAAGTCAGTTTTTCCCAAATAGGGTGTTTTGGTGACTTGACCTCGCGACTGGGTTGAGTCGCGAGTTCAAGCCGTGAGCTAACGGCCTGGCCAACCTGGGACTTTTGTCTTATAATGCAACAGCTGGCGCGACTCTTTAGCTTCTGGCATGCTTGGCACGTGTGCAACTATCTAGCGGCTTGCAAGCCGTGAGCCACCCGTGAGATCCAGTTGCGAGTCCCTGCTTCTTTGCACAATCTTGAGCATTTCTTCACACTCTCACACATACTACCCTTACATGATTCCCACCTAAATACAGGGTTACTAATTGCTAAAATACAAGCAAATTTGACACGGAATAAAACCAACAAGATGGTTGATAAAATTCAACCTTACAATAATTTTATTATTGAAAGCTCAATAGTACAAACACTATAGCTTGTTTAGACCTCCAATTTTAAATTTATGACTAAATTGCTTTTACTCTACTTAACTAAGTGTAGAGTAAGAGTAAATGAAACGCAATAAACCAGATCTACTCACTAGTGCATAAGCATATACAATATATAATAAATGTAAAGCACAAAGAGTAAGGGAAAAGAGATGCAAACAGTGAGATAACATCAAGACGTGTTATCGAAGAGGAAATTGAAGTACTTGGGGAAAAACCTCTCCACGGCCCTCCAAGCTGAAATGATCCACTAGTGAATAAAATTGGAGTACAAGGATATAAAAAAGATAATCCAAGCCTAATCTACCCACTGTATATGAACCCTTCGAGTTCTAGCTCCCAATGGACTTCACCGAGTCTTTTCTTCACTATTTATTTAGATCCCACAATTAGCTCCAAATATATAAGTGCAGAATAAGGTAAGAGTAAATGAAATGCAATAAATCGGATCTACTCACTAGTGCATAAGCATATACAATATATAATAAATGTAAAGCACAAAGAGTAAGGGAAGAGAAATGCAAACAGTGAGATAACATCGAGACATGTTATTGAAGAGGAAATCGAAGTACTTGGTGAAAAACCTCTTTGCGGCCCTCCAAGCTTAAATGATCCACTAGTGAATAAAGTTGGAGTACAAGGATATCAAAAAGACCCTCCAAGCCTAATCTACCCACTGTATTTGAACCCTTTGTGTTCTAGCTCCCAATGGACTTCACCAAGTCTTTTCTTCACTATTTATTCGGATCCCACAATTAGCTCCAAATTGCATTCACCATAGAATGCCTTTTTCCAATGCTTCCCATATGCACCAAAATAGCTCTTAACACTTAGATTGGGTGAGGTATGTGTTTGGGCTAAGAACCTTTCAAGGAATTGTAATTAGAGAGGTATGGTAAAGGAAAACTAAGAGAAATGTGTAGAAAATTGTGGGTTACAATCTCTAACTTTTAAGTGTATTTCTAGGGTTTTCTCTTTAAAAGTCTCCTTACAATTTCGTGGGTAATGTAGGCTTTTATAGTGTGGGTAAAGAAATTGGGAAAGCACATTAAAATAGGTTGGCAATGCATTTCGCGTGTCATCTTGCGAGTTGGCCTAGTCCTGAGATGAGTTGCGAGATGCCTCCTTGCACTTGACTCTTTAGCTTCCAGCGTGTGCTTCTCACGTGTCATTTTGCAGGTTGTCCACTCGTGAGCCAGTCTCAAGAAAGTCGCAAAATGCTCTGTTCTTCACAGTTCTTCACCAAACTCTCACCCTCAACCCTCGCATTAAATCCCACAAACATACAAGGAAATAATTGACTAAAATACAATCAAATTTGACATGGAGCTAAAGCCAACAAAACATAATTGAAAATTACAAACTTTACAATTATTATTATTATGAAGCAACTCTAATTTAATTATCATATAAAGGAAATTCTTATTTAATATTATTACACATGATGCACTCATAGCCATCTCTAATGTGCGGGGTATATTTTTATTATGTAGTGTTTGATTGAGAAATTGTGTTGTAATGTGTGGGTGATTTGGGCTTTATAAATGACCAGTTGTAGGCCCACAGTGGGACAATTACAAATCTTTGTGTCAATATATATATATATATATAATTTTATTTTTGTTTAATAAAATGTTTGTTGCTTCTTCCAACCACACAACAAAGTCATTTACATAAAGAGCTTGCTTTGTGTGGCCTTAATTATTTTGTCATATTAACTATTTTGAGTGCTTGTATGAAAATATATATGATCATTCTTGTTAGAGAATGATGAGGACAATATATTTATTTATAAATGAATTTCTTCCATAGTATATTGAACTTATACATTGTAATATGAGCTTCACATGTTAATAGAAATGGACTAAATGGACCAAAGTAGATTGGATGGATTGAAGTGGACCAAATGGACCGAAATAGACCAAAGTGGGCCTATTGGACCGAAATGAACTAAATAGACTGAAATAAAATGAAGTGGACTGAAGTAGACTAAAGTGGACCGAATTAGACTGAATAGATGGAAAAAGACTAAATGGACTGAAGTGGATCATAATGGACCAAAACGGACCGAGTTGGAGTACTGCATGGACCAAAACAGACCATAGTGGACCAATAGATCGAAGTAGACTGAAATAGATCAAAGTGGACCAAATGGACCAAAGAAAAAACCAGGCCCTTCTCTTTCCACAATTGTGGCTTCACCCTTAGAACTCTCGTATATATCTAAGGCAGCAAGGGGCACATTTTCATTATGTATGGTATTAGAATGATAAAAAAGAAAGAGAGAGATTCCATTAAGTTTACGAAGTTTACATCATTATTAGAAATAACACTTACACATGCATATAGATTTCTTTCTTTTGAATAAAAATTAACAAAACGTAATCAAGTAATTAGCTTCTTGGCAAGTAAAATTAAGGCTTGTCAGAGTATCAAGGACATAAGTAATAGCAGTAGGACAAGCAGCCTTGAACCCATTCGAATAGTTTGTTGGTTTGCACGTCTGGGGTCTATTGTATTGTCCAGTGCAACAATGCTCAGGCAGTTTGACTGCAAAGCAAGCATGTTTGCATGCAACAACACTTCCATCTTTCCAAATTGGCAACTCATTAGGGCATCAACAAGGCTAACATCATAATAATCCAACGAATTATCAAATTTTGCCGAGTGTAACAAGTGGTGAATAAGCATTTATGTATTGTACGATTCATAAGTATAATTGATACCCCTGATCATCCATAAGTATAATTGATACATACTAATGACATGGTAATTGATACATACTAATGATATGGTACCTTTTGTATTCAGTAGGATACATATGGTGTATTGTATGATACAATAACAATGTGTCATTGTGGACAATACCACATGAAGCCTCAAGAGGGTTTTACTTTAATTAAAAAAATAAAGAAAAATAATTTTGGAATTTGGTTTCCCAGTGGAGTTGCCAGTTTTGGATATGCACATGCAGCCTTCGATGGTGTTAAAATTTAAATATAAAATGTTTTGGGATTTTGTTTTAAAAATCATGATTTTTTTTTTCTTTCAAAAATTGTAAAAGTCGCCACTTATATCATATTTTTTTTTAAGGAAACAAAATATGAAATATAACTCTTTTATTTATAAATAATTCCATGGAAAGGGAATTATTTTACGTTCCAGCAAGGACAAATTTTGGGGTTAGGTTTGTTTTATTTAAGTTCTTGATATTGTTACTGCAGGAGCACGTTCGAAGCAGGATATATGTTCTAATACATCTTTTTTCACATAATTTAAATTTGTAATCTAACTAATAAAATACATAATAATAGTGACTTACACTTTTAAAATCTTGTAATTTTAGGTGCACTATTAAAATGTTGCAACTTTAAGTGAACTATTAAAATCTTACAACTTTGATTGAATAGTTGATATAATATATAGAGACACTATTTAACCCAAAACTTAAGCTTATGAGTTTAGGCCTAACTATGTTATATTATCCATTTAGTCTTATAATTATTATTCAATGTAAGACTTCACTTATACGTGGATACCCAACATAAATTATGCCATAAGTTTAGGAGATATTTTATTGTAAGGTTCTCAATTTTTAATTCTGCATGAAAATGATAGAAAAAAGGAACATTGTTGCTTTTAAGCAAGGTTACTTGGTTGCCATACATATAATGATATCTCTCCAAGATTTATTGCATTGTATATGACTTGTATCCAGTGCATTTTTGCACTAAATACGATACAATAAGGACATATACCCATGTCTATTGCATCAAATTGAATCTCATCAAGGATCCATGATTTATATTAAATATGTAAATAATAATTAAATAAATAAGCATCTATATAATGTCAAATTTGACTAAGTAATGCTATATTCAATTTTATCTATTTACAGTTTCTCCCAAAAAAAAAAAAAAATATAGATCTATTGACACGTAAACTTATTATGAGAATAAAATAATCTATAAAAAAAAGGTATCTATTGACACGTAACTTATTATGAGAATAAAATAATCTATAAAAGCATGAAAAGAAGCACACGTATAATCTTAATATGCTTAAAATAAAAAGTAACATGTGTAGTGGCATTGCTTAATTTATCACTAACCATATTTAACAATATTACAAGATACGCTATGTTTAGAATGAAATCCATAATATTTTAAATCTATTAAAATAAGCGTAAAATTTTTAAGCATGAATTAGTGTGTTTAAAAATAAAAGTTAGATTCAACCCAAAAAAAAAAAAAGTTAGATAATAAAATTATCAATTTTTACAGAAAACTTACTGTAGGTTGCAGGATCACACGCACACCCAAAAAAAAAAAAAAAAAAACTTTAATTTTGAAAGAGAAAATGAGGACAACTATCATCTTAGTGTGCGTTTGCGAAGCGTTGGGATGAAAATTTTGTGCGTTTTGCTGAAAAATGGTGGGTCCCACAGCACTATTTATGGACCATCAAACTCAGCAAAATGCAGATTTCTAGGTAAAATTGAGTCTCACAGTACTATTCACACATTTAAAAATTATTTTGCTACAGTGTTTTTAGTAATAAGTTTTCAGTTTTTAGCAAATAAGCGATATTCAAATAGATCCTTAGAATTGACTAGAATTTCATTTTGATGACGTGGTATAAAATAAAAGAAATACGAGAATAAGATTTATTTATTTATTTTTGTAGAATTTCAACATATGATATCTGCTTTTAATTAGAAATTCGTGTTGTAAAATAAAATAAACATGAGAATAAGATTTTTATTTTTTATTTTAATAGAGTTTCAACTTATGAAGTTTGTTTCTAACCAGAGTTTCATGTTGATGAGATATTAAAAAAAGGGTTTTAACCTATAGTACACCCTAATCGGTTTTTAGTGTGCGGAGATTAAACCCCCTAATTTCTTATTCAATCATCAGAGATTTTATAAGTTAATCTAACTAAAACCCATAAGATTATATCTAAATTTAATCCTTTCTAATGCCATCAACCATGTTGTATTATTTTTGATACTGAATAAAATATATATGCCTTTTTCTCTAAATTTGTGTCGTTTATAACACTATAGGGTATTGCACATTGTGTGGAACAAACTTTTCCATTTGAGGGAATGTGACTGAGGCGAGACTTACAATATGTTTGGAAAGGGGGGATGGGAAGAGAAAAGAAGGGAAATGGAAGGTAGATCATTTCTACTATTTTGTTGTCCAAGGGAAAAGAAAAGTTGATGAGGTGGAGTGATGCTTTTTTCATGAACCCTACTGTTTTTGTAGGGAAAGAAATAATTTTTTGAGATCCACCACTTTGCACTATTAAATGACTAATATACCCTTAACACTCTTAAGAAATTGCAAGTGTTCTAATATATATCTTAGAAAAATGTATTATTTTCTCTAATGGCTTCAAATTTTGCTTTAATGAAACTTTCTTCTCAAGTTGTGTTGGACATTGGATTGGTTGTGCACTTGTGCCGAAGTCTACTGTCCAGATCAACAATAATATATTTAATTTTTATTAGATTCTTTATATATAAATTTTGCAATCATCAAGTTTTTAATTTATTTTTTATTATACAATTACAAACATTAAGGGTCCGTTTGGATTGAGCTTATTGTTGCTGAAACTGAAAACTGAAAACACTGTAGCAAAATAATTTTTAAATGTGTAAAAAGTGTCGTGGGACCCATGAATAGTATGTGAACAGTGCGTAAACAGTGCGTGAATAGTAATTTTTGTCCCCTGCACAGTGCTTTTACTGTTCACGTGCAGAGGAAAAAAAAAAAAAAAAAAAAAAAAAAAAAAAGGTAGGAAAACGTAGAGCTGAAACGCAAGTTTCAGCTCTACCCAAACGGGCACTATGAGTTTTCCATCAATAATGAGGGCATAAAGGTAAAAGCATTCATTTTTCCTTTTGTTTCCCTATGCAAACCAAATAAATGAGAGATAGAGTTTTCGTATTTTCTTCTATCCTTTCTTTCTTATATCCAAACACGTCAAAAGAAAATATTTTCTTCTCTTTTTCATTTCCCTTCCACTTTTTCTTTCTCTTCCCTCCCCCTAGCTACAACCAAACGTAGTGTTAAAGTAAAAGGACAAAGTCCCCATTTGGGCTCCCAATTTCCCCCCTAGAAATGTACCGTGGATTGTTGGCAACCAACCACGTGAAAATGGAGATTCTTTTTTATTATATGATATTATTTTAATAAACACGTGCAAACAATCGAACTGCATGATGAGAATTTTCCAAATTTCCATACAAACAAAGTCAAACAATGAAACAATGGAGACTAATGAATCTCTAGGTTTGATAAGAATAAATATCCTATTATATAATTGATGTACGAGATGCGTGTTCAAAGTTAGACAGATATAGTGCATTACCAAACTGTATTCTATAATTAAATAAATAACAGTCACATGGTAGTTTTGGATCTAAATAATATTATCACAAATATTAACAATCCAAAATAGCAGTTACACATAAGAACACAAATATTTACGTGAAAAATCCTTTCTCTTTGAAGGAAAAAACTACGAAACAAACTCCGAATAATTTCTCTATTATCAAATCAATTACAATAATTTTTGTGTATGTCTCACGGTTAAAGAAAAATCTCTCTCATTTTTCTTTGCTCTCACACACACACTAATTATCTCTATAAAAGGCATCCACCTTTTTCTTTTCATTGTGCGGCACCTCCTTTTTCTTCTTGTTTTTGTGTTCCACTTTTTAGCACACCACACGCGTGCCTTTTATATATAAAGTATGTGTTTGGATAGGACTTATTGTGCGTCTACGTTTTTTATTTCACGTTTCCTTCTTTTTTTTTTTTTTTTTTTTTCAGCGCATGAACAGTAAAATCACATGGATTTACTGTGTAAGAAATAATTATTACTGTTCACGCACTGTAACAGCACTGTTCATGCATTTAAAAATATTAAAAATGGATCTCACGGTACTATTTACACATTTAAAAATTATTTTGCTACAGTGTTTTCAGTTTTCAGTTTTCAGTTTTTTATTTCAGTAAAAATAAGTTGTATCCAAACGGATCCAAAAGCATGCCCTCACACTCATCAATTAGGAATAGGAATCTTGGTACACCAAGTACAGTACTTTGCAAGGAATTAGGATTCCTTGCTATTCAAGCCTATCACTTAGGCTTTTATTCTTCATGGGCTGGACTATGGTGCATGTGCACCCAACAGGTTGTTATTATTGTCATATTAGAGTAAAAAATGTAAATAAGGTTCCTTAATTAATGTACTAAATTTGCCCTAGTTTTACACGTAGCTACAATTTTCCTTTGGCTATTGGCTGGCTCATTAAATTTCCAGCTAATGAGGAGAAAAAAAATGTGTATTTGTTTGGAAAAAAACCAAAGAAAAAATTGACATGGTTAGAGACTAAAATCATTGATCTACTAGAAAGTCTAGAATATATACATAATATTACTTTCCTATGCATGAGCATGATGAAAATGCATATCGGTCCGTTGGGAGGAAAAAGAAAGAGGAGTGAAGAAAAGGAAATGGTGATGTTGAGATATATCGATGGATCCATCCTATTCAAATGGCGTTGTTCCTCTTGACTAGTTGGAATGTGCCATCCTATGGTATATTTCACAACTTTATGGTTCACGAGAAGGAAAAATATTGTGTCATCCTATTTTATATAAAAGTATTTAATAATATTCTATTTTGAGTAATTATTTAATACTTTAAGATTATAGTAATGTGGTACTTTCTCGTCACACAAATAATCAAATATTACACATAATCTAGAGTTTTGACCAATAGTGGGATTCCACTATTAGTCACATCTAACTTGTAATCCCATGCATATGCATGAATACACTTAAAAATATACAATATGATGCATAATATAATTTATATATATATATATAATTTAAATACTATTAATAGTCATTTTTATATTTTGTTAATTCTTTAAAAAATTTTGTAAAGATATTATTAGGTATAAAATGTAAATTGTTCATATTTTTTGTAAAAAATTATTGTGTGAAACACTTTTTTTTTTTTTTTTACAATTTATTTATTCTAAACTCTTTAATTTTTGTACTTAATAACTCACTTGAATGAATATTTATGATATGGTCTCACATTTAATTTTAAAATTAAGAAATAAAACTCTTTAAGAATAAATAATTTAGGACACATGGCGCAAAATTAGAACTCTAATTTGAAATTTTAATCTAAGTTTCTCTCAGCTCCATTTATTAGTGTGTGTGTGTGTGTATATATATATATATAAATTTCTCGCAAAAGTGAAGTGTAAAAGAAACAATGAACTATTCCGTCTTAGTCACCTAAGCTTAGTGAAAAAGCAATGTGTCAATTTGTTTTGCTTTTTGATTGTGATGAGATAATAATTAGGCTACTTTAGTCGTTGTCTTATTTTATATTAATAGTTTAACTGAATATAAAGTTAAGAGTCCAAAGAAGATTATGAGCCATGGACCATTGAAGAAGTCATAAATAGAAAATTTGGAAATTATTTCCAAATGCCAAAAAGAATATGTTCAGAGTTATCTTACTTAAATATTTCATGTGGCAACAGACAATGCATGTGTACTTTTCGTCCCAATTTGTTTGTTTTATTTTAAAAATTTTACTCCCTCCATCCCACTTTTTTTGTCATCTCTTCTATTTTGATATGCCCCCAAAATATTGTCCTGTTTCTTAAAATAAAAGTCATTAATTTACTAATGTTCCTATTATACTCCTATTAATTTATTAATTCAATTTTTTGATAAATTTTTTTAAGGATAATTTTGAAAACTTATACATTTTTAAAAGGTAGAAAAAACATTAAATGATGTTCCCTTAAAAAATTTGACTTTTCAAATAGAACATGAAAAGTGGGACGGATGGAGTATTTTTTAAGGAAACATCATTTATTATCTTGTTTGCAATATAAAAAAAGTATAAGTTTCCAGAACTACTCCCTTTAATTTAAACTTTTTTTTTTTTTAGAAAAAAAAAAAAAGAATGACATTGGCTTTTAAATAAAGTAAATGATAAGATATAAATTTTATTTATTAATTTTAAAAAAAGAACTTCATTTTGGGACATCTTAAAATAAAATAGAAGATCAACAAATTAAGATGGAGAGAGTTATACTTTGCCATGTAATAAGTTGCAAAAATATGTTCAAAGTTTTTTTACTCATATCTCTAGGAGAGAGTTTTACACATATATACACATAAATTATTCTAAAGTAGAGTTCTATTTTAGATTAAAATAAGAAAAAAAAGAAAAAAAAAATTAAGTATGAAGAGAACTATGAGAAATTATTGTTACACCGGCTCTATTTCACAGTGGTCCATATGCATCGCTAGCTTATATATAGTGGCTTCTAAGTTTCAGTTAGATTCAGAAAAGCCTTTGAAAAGTGCAAATTGTAGTACTCACGGTTATGGCCACCATGACTGATACCCAATACTACTTTCTGTGCTTCATCCTTTCCTTCATTTCAATCTTCCTACTCAAGCCCTTATTCAAGAAACCCTCCAAGACAAAGACCTCTCTGCACCTCCCTCCAAGCCCACCAGCCCTCCCAATCATTGGTCATCTCCACTATCTTGGTCCATCCTTATACAAATCACTAACTGTTAGTACATTTTAAATTAAAGTTGTTAAAGAAATATTAAAACTCAAAATAACTGAAGATGAATAAAGAGATAAGTTATAATAAAAATTGTTAAAGAAAGAGTTGTTAAAGAAAGAGTTACTTGTATGTAAGTTAGATTAAATAAATTAAGAGAAGTTTTCTAAACTAATAAATAACATGTAGGTTATGTGAAGGGTTGGAAGACTATATATACGGCTATGGTATGGACTAATCTCATATCAAGAGTGAATGAAGAAAATAGTTAAAAGCAAAGTGTATTGTGTGAGGGAGTGAATTCTATAATATTTCTAAACACTTGAGAAATTTCGGGCCAAAGAAAGGTGTTCTTCTGGTGGAGCTTTGGGCTTGAACACTTTGTGCAGAAGTTGTTCTAGCCATACAACATTTGTTGGGCTGTTGTATCTTGGGGGAGACAAGTCAGAGAAGGTCTGCACCGGTTACAAAGATTAGCCAACCAAGGGCTTGAATCTCCTTAAAGAGAGCGAGTGCCGCGCCTCAGTCCAAATAGTATTGTGTAATTTTTCTTATTAAATTAATAATATTCAGAAGTACTATTCAGTTTCTCATTGTGTTATTTCCATTATTATTGTGTTTGCACCAACAATTTTAAGGAGATTCAGAACATAGAGCCTACACAAGAGAAACCAAATGAGCCTGTTGGAGATCTTAACAAGCCCTTTCGCTTTAAGGGAGCCCACTTCAAGAGATGGAAAGGAAAGGTCCTATTCTACTTGAGTCTTCTCAAAGTCGCCTACATCCTCACTGACAAGAATCCATCAAAAGTTTCTACTGATGAGATGAGTGAGGAAGAATATATTCTCCATCAAGAAAAAATAGATAAGTCTACAAAAGATGAATATAATTGTCGCTCTTATCTATTGAATTGTCTTGCCGATCATTTCTATGATTATTATGATACAACTTACAATTCTGCTAAGAAAATTTGGAAAGCTTTACAAAGCAAGTACGATACCGAGGAGGCTGGTGCAAAGAAGTATGCTGCTAGTAGATTTTTCCGTTACCAAATGGTTGATGGAAAATCGGTGGTGGATCAAACACAAGACTTCCAAATGATCGTGGCAGAATTGAGATCCGAAGGCATAAAGATTGGAGACAATTTGGTGGTAGCTGGCATAATTGATAAACTACCACAATCTTGGAGAGAGTTCCAAAAAACTTTGCGGCACAAACAAAAGGAGACATCCTTGGAGACTTTGATCACACGCATCCGTGTAGAGAAGGAGGTTAGAGGACAAGATGCACTCATGACACAAGAGAGCAATGGTAATTCCATCACAAAGGTAAACCTTATTTCAGCCAATAATAATATGCCCAAAAATCATTTTCCTAGAAATGTTCAATTGAAGCCTAAAAAAAGAGCCTTTAAAAATAATAATAGACCTTAAGGAAGGGGAAACCCAAATAAAAATTACAATAAGAACCAAGGACCCCCTTCACAAGATCAATTTAATAGATCTTGTTTTGTCTGTGGCAAGAGTGGGCATATTGCTCGATTTTGCAAATTTCGGAAACGTGAATCTGTCCCGCAGGTTAATGTAACCGAAGAGCCTTTAGTGGCTATGATTACAGACATCAATATGGTGCAATATGTTGAAGGGTGGTGGGCAGATTCTGGTGCTAATAGGCACGTCTGCTATGACAAGAATTGGTTCAAATTGTACACTCCTTTTGAAGAAGAAAAAACTATTATGCTTGGTGATTCTAGCAAAACCAAGGTTCTTGGGAGTGGTGAGGTTGAATTGAAATTCACTTCTGGACGTGTGCTAACATTGAAAGATGTTCTTTACACTCCGTCCATGAGGAAGAATTTGATGTCAAGTTTTTTACTTAACAAGGCTGGCTTCAAGTAAATTATAGAATCTGATAATTATGTAATCACTAAAAAGTGATTATTTGTGGGCAAGGGTTATGCTTGTGATGGAATGTTTAAATTGAATGTTGAGAATAATAAAGCATCCACTAGTTCAATTTATATGCTATCTTCTATTAATTTTTGGCATGCTCGTTTATGTCATATAAATAGTAGATATGTGGGAATCATGAGTAGTTTAGGATTAATTCCAAGACTGTCAAAAGATTTTGAAAAATGTGAAACTTGTAGTCAAGCTAAGATTACAAAAAGGCCTCATAAAAATGTTGTAAGAAATACCGAATTGCTTGAGTTAATTCATTCCGATTTATGTGAATTTGAGAGAATTTTAACTCGTGGAGGAAATAGATATATTATCACTTTTATTGATGATTTCTCAAAATATACAACTATTTATTTGTTGAAAAATAAAAGTGATGCTTTTGAAAAATTTCAAGATTTTTTAAAAGAAGTTGAAAATCAATTCGGTAGAAAAATAAAAAGAATAAGAAGTGATAGAGGCCGTGAGTATGAATCAAGTGCATTCAACTCATTTGTTCAGTCTTTGGGAATTATCCATGAAACTACTGCACCATATTCACCTGCTTCTAATGGTGTGGCTGAAAGAAAAAATAGAACTTTAATTGAGTTAACAAATGCCATGTTAATTGAATCTGGTGCACCTTTACATTTTTGGGGTGAAGCTATTTTAACTGCATGTCATGTTTTGAATAGGGTGCCACATAAAAAGTCACATACCACACCTTTTGAGATGTGGAAAGGACATAAGCCAAATTTGGGATATTTGAGAGTATGGGGTTGTCTTGCTTATGTAAGGCTTACTAACCCTAAAATACCTAAATTAGGTATAAGAGCTACTACCTGTGTTTTTCTTGGTTATGCGATTAATAGTGCAGCCTATAGATTTTTTGATCTTGAAAACAAAATAATTTTTGAATCTGGTGATGCAATTTTTCATGAAGAAAAATTTCCTTTTAAATTGAAAAATAGTGGGGGTAAAGAAAATATTTTGTCACAACCTAGTTCTTCTACATCATATTTACAAAATCAAGAAAATTTTGAAATGGAACCTAGAAGAAGTAAAAGAAAATATTTTGTCACAACCTAGTTCTTCTACATCATATTTACAAAATCAAGAAAATTTTGAAATGGAACCTAGAAGAAGTAAAGGAGCTAGAGTTGAAAAGGATTTTGGTCCTGATTATTATGTTTTTAACATTGAGGAAAATCCCCAAAATTTAAAAGAGGCTTTAACATCACCTGATGCTATATTTTGGAAAGAAGCTATAAATGATGAGATGGAATCTCTAATTTCTAATAGAACTTGGAAATTAGTAGATCTTCCACCGGGTTGTAAAACCATAGGTTGTAAATGGGTCCTTAGAAAAAAGTTGAAACCGGATGGATCAATAGATAAGTTTAAAGCTAGACTTGTTGCAAAAGGCTTTAAACAAAAAGCTGATATTGATTTCTTTGATACATTTTCTTCGGTAACAAGAATTACATCTATTAGATTGTTAATTGCTGTTGCTGCAATTTTTGATTTGAAAATTCATCAAATGGATGTAAAAACTGCTTTTCTAAATGGGAACCTAGAGGAAGAGATTTATATGGACCAACCTGAAGGCTTTGTAGAGCCTGGACAAGAAAGCAAGGTATGTAAGCTAACTAAATCCCTATATAGCTTAAAACAAGCACCTAAGCAGTGGCATGAAAAGTTTGATTCCTGCATGATTGAGAATGGTTATAAATCAAATGAATGTGATAAATGTATTTATTCTAAATCATGGAATAATCTACATGTTATTATTAGCCTCTATGTGGATGATATGTTGATTTTTGGCTCAAATATGCATGTTATAAATGAGACAAAAAATATGCTTAAAAGCCATTTTGATATGAAAGATCTTGGTGAGGCTAATTTTATTTTGGGTATGAAAATTACAAAAACATGTGATGGAATATATCTTGATCAATCACATTATGTTGAGAAAATATTGAGAAAATATAATTTTCATGATCACAAAAGTGTAGCTACTCCTTTTGATTCTAGTATTCATTTATTTCCTGTGAATAATGATGATGAGATTTTTAATCAAAAGGATTATGCTAGTATCATTGGTAGTTTGCGTTATGCTACTGATTGTACTAGACCTGACATTGCATATGCAGTAGGAGTGCTTAGTAGATTTACTAGCAAGCCTAGTAAAGATCATTGGCTAGCTATTGAGCGAGTCATGAGATATTTAATTGGTACCAAAAACTATGGCATATTTTATAAAAAGTACCCTGCTGTGATTGAAGCTTTTAGTGATGCCGATTGGAATACTTTGTCAGGTGATTCTCTCTCTACCACTGGTTATATTTTTACCTTAGGTAGTGGTGCTATTTGTTGGAAATCTAAAAAACAAACAATAATTGCTAATTCAACAATGGAAGCTGAATTAATAGCATTAGCTTCAGCTAGTGAAGAGGCAAATTGGCTTAGAGATTTGTTATATGAAATTCCACTTTGGGAAAAGCCAATTCTACCTATATTAATTCATTGTGATAGCACTGCCACAATTGGTAGAGTTAAAAACCGTTACTACAATGGTAAATCCAGACCTATAAGAAGAAAGCACAGTACCGTGCGATCTTATTTGAGTAGTGGCATCATAACTGTGGATTATATTAAATCTAATGATAATCTTGCAGATCCATTTACCAAGGCCTTGGCAAAAGATAGAGTCTGGAATACATCGAGGGGGATGGGACTAAAGTCCATAGAATCATGAGCCATGTATGAGGATACCCAACCCAAGGACCAGAGATCCTGAGAATTGGGTTCAATGGGAAAAACGAATCATACGATGGTCGTAAGAAATGCACTATTCATTTTTTTTAATTATTTATTTTATAAATAATTTTTAATTGTTCATCCCTATGATGTAAGTGCATTTATCCTGTAATGTGGAGAGGTTGAGTAAAAAACTCTTAATGAAATTTGTAGCTCGTATGAGTGGGGTGTCAGAATTACAGGAGCACCCTTGACAAAATTTCACCTATATGAGTGTGGGGGTGGGGCCGCTCTCTATGAGATTTGGACTTAATCTCAAATACACTCATGAAACTGGGATCAGCACACGGCCGTAAAGTGCTAGCTATAAAAGCTCATGTCAACACCTGGATCATTATGTGTGAGCATCAATACTTTATTTCCCTTAAGCAGTCATAGTTCAAGTCGGAGACCACTACTAACTCTGGAGTAGAGATTGTTGTTTCACTAAGTGAAGGTTCAATGCAGAGCACACCTTCATGATGCATAATAATCCCTCTTTGCCCGGTAATCTCTCATTTTCCAAATTTAATATTAAAATGAGTGGGGGAATGTTAGTGCATTTTAAATTAAATATGTTAAAACTCAAAATAACTGATGATGAATAAAGAGATGAGTTATAATAAAAGTTGTTAAAGAAAGAGTTGTTAAAGAAAGAGTTACTTGTATGTAAGTTAGATTAATAAAATTAAGAGAAGTTTTCTAAATTAATAAATGACATGTAGGTTATGTGAAGGGTTGGAAGACTATATATACGGCTATGCTATAGACTAATTTCATATCAAGAGTGAATGAAGAAAATAGTTAAAAGCAAAGTGTATTGTGTGAGAGAGTGAATTCTATAATATTTCTAAACACTTGAGAAATTTCGGGCCAAAGAAAGGTGTTCTTCTGGTGGAGCTTTGGGCTTGAACACTTTGTGCAGAAGTTGTTCTAGCCATACAACATTTATTGGGCTGTTGTATCCTGGGGGAGACAAGTCAGAGAAGGTCTGCACCGGTTACAAAGATTAGCCAACCAAGGGCTTGAATCTCCTTAAAGAGAGCGAGTGCCGCGCCTCAGTCCAAATAGTGTTGTGTAATTTTTCTCATTAAATTAATAATATTCAGAAGTACTATTCAGTTTCTCATTGTGTTATTTCCATTATTATTGTGTTTGCATCAACACTAACCAAACTCTCCACCAAATATGGCCCTCTCCTCTATCTAAAGCTAGGCGTTTCAAGGTGTCTGGTTGTTTCATCAGCCTCCATGGCCAATGAAATATTTAAAATTCATGACTTAGCTTTTGCAGAACGTCCAAGCTTCCCTTTCAGCGATAAACTACCATATGGAAGCAGTGGATTTTTCGTTGCTCCGTATGGTGATCAATGGCGGTTCATCAAAAAACTCTGCATGACAGAACTTCTATCTGCCAAGCAGGTTGAAAAGTCACGTGTTGCCAGACACGAAGAACCTGTCCGTTTTTTGCTTAAGGTATTGGAAAGTGCTAAGAAAAACCAGACCCTAGACATGAGTGTTGAGATAATGAAGCTTACAAACAATTCTACATTCAGATTGGCAATGAGCATGAGGAGTTTAGATGAGCCTCATGAAGCTGAAAGGATTAGGAAGCTGGTGAAGGAGTCCAATGAAGTTGGAGCAAAGGCATGTCTTGGGGATATGTTTGGGCCACTGAGCAAGTTGGCCTTTTGGTTGTATGGACAGCGGGCTATAGATGTCACCTTGAAGTATGATGAGATTTTAGAAAGGTTTTTGAAACAACATGAAGAGATTAGTAACGAGAGAGAGAATGAGGACTTGATGGATCTGCTATTGAAGGCCTATCGAGATGACAAGTCTGAGTTTAAAATTAACAGAATACATCTCAAGGCTTTCTTGCTAGTAAGTCTCTCTCTCTTGATGTGTTTTCCTCTTTTCCTACCTTATCTTGCATGTGTTTGTATTTTTATTTTGGGAAAAACTATCTAGGTAAAAACTAGTTTACACATCTTATTATACACATTCTCACACATATAATCAAACTGCATATTTGAGTTTGTGTAAGAGTGTGTATAATATGGTATGTGTAATAAACACCACCCAAATTATTATTCACATTCATGAATTTTTTATCTAAAGAACATGAATAATAATACTTCCATTTATTTCAAAGACCTATAAGATTATAGACCATTTCTTTATAAACCAATTTCGACTGCTACATCACATTGATAGCAAACAAATTTGTAATACTACTAAAAAACCATTTCAAGGTTTATATAGGGTCAAACTAATCTCTCTGAAGCAAAGAGCTTAGTGGTTTAAGTGGTTAGTGTTTCCAATAAAGATATATCTCCAGGATTTAAATCCCTTAGCTCCCAATTATTGATGTATAAAAGGAACTAATCTATATGAAAAGAAATGTACAAGAGGAGAACTTCAGTTTTGATTATACTGACAATAACATCCAGAACAAAAATATTTGGCAATGATTTGATATATAGTAATTACAAGCAGTAAACCCATCACTAAATATTAGTTAAAATAATTAGACTACAATATTCTCACCACTTTCATCAAATATATCAAAGATAATTTACAACAAGTTTATTTTCTGTCTATGTGTGTTTCATCTATTTAAAAATTTCCCTTTTCCCCAGGATCTATTCCTTGCGGGTGTAGGTACATCAGCAGAGGTAACACTATGGACGTTAGCTGAACTCATCAACAATCCCGCTGTTTTCAATAAGGTCAGAGAAGAGATTAAATATGTAGTTGGTAATACTAGACTTGTGGACGAATCAGATGTCCCAAGTCTCCCCTACTTGCAAGCAGTTATTAAGAAGGCATTAAGGTTGCACCCAGCATTGCCTGTGGTAGTAAGAGAATACCGAGAAGCTTGTTAAATCAAAGACTTGATGTACCTAAGAAAACTATGGTCGCAGTCAATCTGTATGCAATAATGAGAGATGAAAAAATATGGGACTATCCAAATGATTTTCGGCCAGAGAGGTTCTTGGTTTCCTCTAAAGGAAAAGATGGTATGGAACATATACCTCTTGGGGCTGGAAGGCGAGGATGCCCAGGTGAAAAGTTAGCATTCAGTATGATACAAATTGTAGTTGCAGCAATGGTTCAATGTTTTGATTGGAAGGTTGGTAGAGAGGGAGATAATGTTAAGCAAGTTGGACCAGGCATCACTAAACCCATGGTCCAACCACTTATATGCCTTCCCATTGTTCACTTCAATCCATTTACTTCTTCCATTTGATTTCCTAAACTTAGGCCACTTAAATTCTGCATGCCCTTTCTTCCTAATAAGAATCTTTGTCTCTTTATTTTTGTTTCACTTTATACTTCACCAATCATAATTCGTTACAAAAAATAGGAGAGAAAGATTTCATGTAAAAGTTATTGAATAAAGTTGCATAATTATATATGCATTTTTGTTCTCAATATTGGATTACCATCCATATGTAGTGTGTGGTGTTTTAATGAACGCCACATTTAATAAAATGAATTCATAAAATATGTGCAATAGTATGAAATAGCTATTTCTAATTGTGTTTCTTTGAAATAAGACAATCTAATGAATTGTTAAAAAAAAAAGGTTTTTTACACACCCTAGTTCATTAAATTCTAGTTATTTTCTAGTTTTTACTTTTATTTATGATTGTAATCTTTCTTTTAAAAAAATTATTTTGATGTTCAAATTTATTGTTTAATTCATGATCTATCAATCACCATTCACTCTTACGCTTTGTTTTTTTCAGCATTAACAGGAGTATTTTCTAGAAATCTATCTCATTTTTTGATACTTGGTAATGACCTTGAAATAGAATGTTTTCTGGTGTTTGATATACACAAATTTTTTATAAAATTTCTTGTAAAATTTAAAACATGTATAACATGTGTATTGTCAATTGTGTGAATCCAACTAATGTAGTCAATATAAATGAAAAAATCAAGAAAGAATTTGGTTTTCAAACTAAAATTTTGATAGCAAATACAATCAAATTTATTTGTCCAATTTTCATAATTTTTACCACTTATCTTGTTTATATTTATATGAACAATAATGAGCGTGCGTGTGCACACACACACGTGTATTTATATATATATATATATATATATATAAATCAACCATACTTCTCATAATTTAAAATACCCATTAGCTCCATTTTAAATAATTCAAAATGCCACATAGGTCAAATAGCTTAACTTGTAAAAGAATCTAGTACAAATAGTTTGATAAATACCAAATAGTTATGCGCCGTGTAAGAGAGAGATTGTTTTCCAATTATTATTTATTTTTTTTGTGAAACAACGTTTAAAAAATAAGTCTTATATTTATTTGAGTTTTTCATTGACTAAAAATAATTTTTTGTTCACCAACTTTTTTTATGCTACAAAATATTAGAAAATGTGAAAAATTATTTTTATAGAAAGTTTTTCAATGAAATAAACATAGCGCTATTATTTTGTTAGATTTCTCAATATCTATGGCTAATCTAAAAATTCACATTTGTCTAACTTGGTTTTGGGGTTTAATGATTACAAAACATGGTAGAATATTAAAACTTAAATTGCATTTCTAAGAAGTTGTTATGTACAAAGATGACAGAGGGTACATGAATTCATAAATAATAGTGATTTTTGTCTCAATGATAATCCATCTGATAATTGATATGAACTCTTCTTCTTCTTTGTTAATTATTATTATTTTTTCCCTCCCTCTCGTGCATGTTACACACGTTAACACACCGTAACAACTTTTAGTTTACATCCAAAACATCACCCCATCTAATTGTTAATTATGAGACAAGAACTGACATTCAATGTGATCACTCTGAGTGTTCACTTGTCTTGTCTTTATTATCTTCTTCCAAACTTTTCCAATAGACAACCCACTTAAATTCTACATGTAGTCTTTATTAGCCTCTTTTTCCTTTTTCTTTTTTCTTTCTCGGCCATCCATTATGATTATGTTAGACCAATTATTGCACCATTATCTTAGATTTCCTTATCCTGATCTGAGTGTTCACGTTCAAGAATTATTTATCTAAAGAACACGAATACTAATTCTTCCATTTCTTTCTTTTTCAAAAACCCATAAAGTTATATATACATTATTCATTTAATTCCATATAAAAAAAATCCATAAAATATATAAGAAAACATAGTTATAGACTCTTTTTCATTATCAAAATAATTAATTTCAACTGCTAAATTAACAACATTCGCAGCAAACAAACTGTATTACTATCAATTAAATAAAACATTTCAAGGCTTCCTTAGGTCAAAATAATCTACTGAATAACAAAACAAGAGGAGAACTTTAATTATGGCTATTCTGAGATCCAGTACAAAAATATTTGGCATCAGTTTAATGTATATTAAATACGTTTGTAGTAAACTCGATTCTAAATATTGGTTAAATAAAAATGCAATACTTTTCACTACAATTATCACTCATATTTAATATCATTGACAATAAATCTATCTACTGTGGGTCAATTTGAAATAATGGTTGTTTGGTTTTTGAGATTTGTTTGTGTGATGTGATTTGATCGGAGTCACGTCCATGGATGATGTAGGAGGTGATTTGACGTGAAGCCATGGTGGTTGTTTGGTTTTTGGGTTCGTATGATGTGGGGGAGACGATTTGATGTGAAGCGCTGTTTCAATTTTGAATTTGTTTATGGGAGACAATTTGATTGGAGTCACAACCATAAATGACGGCAACGACAACTAACTATTGATAAAAACTATGGTAGCAATGCAATAATGAGAGATGGAAAAACATTGGATTATCCAAGTGATTTTCGGGCATCCCAAATGATTTTTGGGCAGTGAGGTTGATGATTTCTTCTAAAGAAAATGAAAATGGTATAAAATATATTCCTTTTGGGGTTGAAAGGGGACAATGCCCAGGTTCAAAGTTAGCACTCACTTTGATACACACTACAATTGAAGTAATGGTTCAATGCTTTGATTGGAAGGTTGGTAGAGAGGGAGACCACGGTAAGGTTAATATGCAAGTTGGACAAGGCATAACTATGCACATGGCTCATCCATTTAAATGGCTTCATGTTTTTCACTTTAACCCATTTACTCCTTCAATACTGATAACTCTCGGATGGAGTATTAGAATGGAAAAATCCATTAGATAATGAACTATTGGTTTTAAGCCATCTCTGACGATAAATCAACAATTCGAAGTGCTTTTCTTGATAAACCAGTGTTTAAATATATATGTAGGAAGGTCTGTTTGGTAAGTAAGAAGCCCCTTTGGCATCTCTTCATCTAAAAAGAATTCTCGATGTGAAAACATAGAGACAAAGGGCGGATCTTTGAATAGGAAAAAAAGTGGATCCGCAGGGTCCCAAATGAATTGGCTTATTAGAAAAAAGCCTTGTTCTTTGGAAGATCTATCTCTTGTCTGGTACTACACGGTTCCACTCTGCAAGAACTTCGAATCATTCTCTTGAAGCTCATCCTCTTCATCATAAATGATCCACTTGCCCCGAAATGACCTAGCCCAATAGGGAAATCCCAATTCATTGGGCCTTTCGATACAATCAAATAGAAAGCCCTAAGGGCGCCATATTCTAGGAGCCCAAACTATGTGATTGAATAAATCCTCCTCTATCTGTTGCGGGTCAAGGACTCCTTCTTTCATAAACTTAATTAGACCATTTAAATTGCGTAGATCCTTTCATACCACTTGCTTTGAAAATTATTAGCTGGGTTTCTATACAATATGTGGTACATTTTGTTAGTTTCCTCCAATATTTCAATAATTTTATTAGTAAAAAATTGGTAATCTTTAGCATTTAATTTTATAGATAGAATAGTAAGACAATAAAAGTGGTGTAATGATTTGATCATACTATACATATTTGTCTACAAATTTGAAATAGCATGATATTGTGATTGATATAGATAGGCATGTTTCATGCCTACTAAAAAAAATGTATATGTCGTTTTGATAAATAAAAATACGAATATCCTTCAATAATTTTTTTTTTGACATTTTTGATTGTGTATTATTAAATTAAATTAAAATTTTCTTTTGTTGGACTATGTTTCCACTGTTTCAAAATTAACTAAATTTGAGTAATGATACCATATTTCTAATGAATTGTTTTTCATATAAATTTTAGAAAAATGATATCAAAATTTTACTATGCATACTTAAACAATTAATGCACCACTTAAAATAATTAATAAAAAATGTATTTATCATATTAGTAATCTTTTTAATTATATAAAACAAATACTACAATGTTGGTTATATGTGTGTTTGTGTGTAATGTCACTAAAAATAGTTAGGATATCTTAATGGTTATGACGAATTTTAGTGAATTCACAAAACTTTAATTTTTGATTATTTTTGTATCAATTTTTATCAAAACGACTAAACATTGAAGAATAATAATAATAATAATAATAGTTTCTTATATAGAATTTATAAAAATAATCCTTTAAATTTCTCTGATATAAATAATTGATACATTTTAATCCATTTGCTAATTCAATAAATTAATGCTTGTTAAGAACTCATGGGTAAAACTTACTCTTGAAAAGGAGCTTGCAAGGGGAGTGTACCCAAGAGATTATAAATACATAGTTAGCTTAGACTTAATACATATGAGACACTAGAATCATAACAATACTATGATATAAATGCAAATTTTGTTAAAGTGAAAGTTTAAATAAAGAAAATATCAAGAATGTGTCACATGGTAAAACCTTATGTTTTCTCACATAAGGTCTCAAATATTTTGTTTATCTTTTTCACTTGGTTGTGAGGTTTGGGTTTGTGCTATAAGATAGTGGACTTGTTTAATTGGGTATTATTCTACGTGGCATAATAGAAGATAATTTTAAGACTTAACTTTCTCTCGGCTTCTAACTTCTGCTAGTATATTCAGTATTAGATTTTAATTGATTGATATATAAATATGTAGAATTATATGTGTAGTTTTGCTCTCAAGAAGTGTTTTCATAAATAAATTAAAAAAAAAAAAAAAAAAAAAACAGTTGTTCTCAAGAAGTGCATATTACAATCCGTACGTAACGTGTAGTATTTCGAGGCATGCCATGTATAAAATGTTCTTATAAATATGTCCAATGGTATAAATGACTATTGTCTAATTGTGTATTCTATGTATAAGACAATTGTAATGAGGGTTTTTTTTTTTTTTTTTTTTTTTGGAACACTGCATGGTTTATTCTTCGACTATGAGTGAATGATGCATATCTCTCATTTGTATATCCCCACATGACTCACAAATTAAACTAGAACCCCTTACAAACTCTCTAAAATTCCAAACTTGAGTACTATAGCAAAATCAGACCTCAAACAGTTCACACATGGCCATAAAAATACAGAAAACAGTTTCGTATTTTATTACATGGAGAGAACAAGATACTACTTTCCTCACACCCAACTACGGTGTATTCAATACACTTTCGTTAAGTGTTTCGGCTGACATTTTCTTTAAAATTTAACATTTCTAATTTTACGTACATGACAATTTTGGCTGAATAAATATAACATTATTGAGTAACAAAGAACAAAAGACCCTGGGACCAGGCCATCTCACTCAGAGGAAAATGGAAAAGATGGAAGGGACACCCCCATCCCCACTCTCATATTCAAGATGGAAGTACGCAAGAGTTAAATTATAATGTCTGGCAAATTATAGAAAGTGGTACAATTATGAGACAAGCTCAAACCAATAGGGTGTTTGAATAACAGTTTTCAGTGTTTAAACATGGAAAATTGTGGGCATAAAAAAAAACAAAAACATGTTTGGTAATGGTGCTTTTTATTGAACTGCTTAAGTTATGTTGCTCATTTTAAGGTGTTTAAACACTGAATTCAAAAAACTCTTCTTGTTAGTTTTCGGTTTTCAAACAATGTTGTTTAATGACATTTTTGTAAATATGTTGAAAACTATAGGGCCCACTTCATTAGACAAAACATAAACTAACCTCTCTCTCCTAAAAAAAAAAAAAATTGTATTGTGTCAGCTTTGAAAAAATAAAATATACACATATCAAACACACAATTATGTTTTTTCACACACTGAAACATGTTATTTGAAACGTGATGCCAAACACATTTTTTGCTTTATGAATACTAGACATACTTTAAATACGTGTTTCCATAACACTTTTTAAACCATAGTTTTCACATCATTTTAAACAACGATACTAAAAATCTCCAACCAAATGGGCCCTTAAACTTTGTGACGATTTTTTTCTTTTATATAGAATTGTGATGATTATTAATTCTTAAAAAAAAAAAAAAAAACGTTATTGAAGAATAGAGCATTAAATAATATAATAGATAATAAAGTCTAAATTTGATAAAGATGTGGTGTAAAACCTATAGTTTACACCTGTAGAGAGAGAAAATTCACGACCTATCATAAGCTGACACGTCACATTATCAAGTCCACAAAATACAGCCAATTACAAAGCACCACGTATTACTGCTAGGTTTTGCTATCACTATTCAGAAACCAACAGAAATTTGCAAAGTGTCATGCAAAAACCAATCACACATCAGCGCGTATAAGCGATGACACAAGTAGTCCAGCACATGTAAGCGATGACACAAGCGGACCAATCAGGATGTGACATGTGTCACCAATCAGACTTCGCCACGTGTTGCTCACCCACCCCCAAACTCCTATAAATAGAAGCCTTCCTAAGACATTTAAGGGGACCAAGATTCAGAAGTGAAAAAGCTCTGCAAGAATCAAGCCTCAAAGCCTTCAAGAAGTTCAACCCCAAAATCGGAGAACATTCGAAGCAGAATCATCCAAACTATCTGCCTAGATCCTAAAGTTTGCGGGAATCAAGCTCAAAGTGTCCGAAAACATCAACAAATCACAAATCAGTGAAGCTCTACGGATCCAAACTTCTAAAGCCTCGAAAAACTTCCACCACAAACCTTCGAAGACGAAGAACACGCGAAAAATACGAAGAACAAAAGATTTCTAACAAGTTCATAGCCAGAGATTCATTGTAATTCCGTTTCAGCAATCTTTGATCCATCCCTCAACCAAATTGAAGGATATTTTGTGTTCAAGTCAAAATCACATTACCACAAATCCAATCAATAAGTCCTGCAAGGAGATCGAATCAGAGGATCACTCTTTTGTAACTTCAGAGAATTGTACCACACAATCATCAATACAAATTCGCATTTGTGAAACTATTTTACTTGTTTGATTTATTTCAAACTAGAAATTTAGTCGTTTACAACACCCTCCAATCATAGTGTTCTACATTAATATTTTGAAAAATGATGAATAGGTAGTATCACACACAATCACTGCTCATCAAAATTCCAAAATCCATCTGCTCTCTCACCAAACAGCCACCATGGACCAATCTTCTTCAGTAGTACTAACAACTACATATTTGAGGGTAGAAAAAAAAACATGAAACTTATACAGAATGGAATAAAAATTAATCTCGTACTATTTTATATTTTATCAATTAAAACTTGTTTTTCCCTTATCAAATGTCTAAAGTTCAAAAAGAAATGGATCATGTTAATTCCATTTTTATTCATGCAAGAATGAGGTTGAAAAAGAGAAACATACAGTGACTTACTAGCAAGAAAGCTTTGAGATGTGTTCTGCTAATCTTATACTCAGCTTTGTAATCTTGATATACTTTCAATAGTATATCCACGAAATCATCATTCTGACTCTCTTCATGCTGCTTCAACACCCTTTCTAAAATATCATCGTACCTTAATTAAGGTCACATTTATGCCCTTCCTTCCATATAGCCAAAGACAAAATACTCAGTGGCCCCAACACATCCCAAAAGATACCTGTACACCATCTTCTAGGTTCTCCTTCACCAACTGCCTAATCTTTTTATCTTCGTCATTGTCATCATGAACACCTAATAATCACCCTACATGAAGAATTGTTTGTAAGCTTCATCAACTCAGCACCCATGGACCTGTTTTTTCTTAGCACTCTCTAACACTTTACGCAAAAAGTAAGTCAGTTCTTTGAACAACAAATGATTGTTCAACTTAACTGACAGAGAGCAATTTAGTATTGCAAAGTTTTTTTTTCTTTTTTTAATGAACCTTGTTAGAGTTAGACCTGTTGTTTGATTTTACAGTGGAATTAATCAACTTAAAATAATTAACTAGTTATATATGAATTTAGATTGATTTCTAAGTTAATTGTCACATATTAAATATATCACAAAAAAACAATAAAAGAGTAAATCCAGCAAAAATACCTGGAGGATTTAACCTTACCATCCTTATAATATACACGGCTATTGCAGCTTGCAAGTATTTTGTCAACCGCCTAGTAATGAAATTTCCACACACTAATTAAGGCACTCTATGAGTACATAGTATGCATGTGAAGCTCGCTTGAAATTATTTAATGGTTGTGCACATTTCAAGAGCTAATTTTAGGCATTGTGGATCTTACTTTAATTAATAGTTTCTTTTTCTTAGTTGGAGCTCAACCTCGTATAAGATTGATTCTCCCAAAAACTAAATAAATTGAAAAAAAAAAAAAAAAAAACCTCGTATAAGATTTGTCTATCTTTTGTATTATATATAATCATGATATTTTGTTATCTTTGAATTTTAGGGGTGTGAAAGGAAGAATGAGATTTAATTATGTTGCAACTTGGCATGAGAAAGGTATGGAGTGGTGAGATGAGTTTTGAGTACTGCTTGTATTTTTGATCAAGTCAGTAAATCCACATTTTTTTTTGGGTGAAAATTTTAATTATGTTGAAATTATTCAACTGATTAACGTAATTACAAATTTTAACTGATTATCGTATTATAATTAAATATTTCAATTATTAATTTAAATTTTTTTCTTTCTGTTAATAATTTGAAAGGCTCACCTAATAGAATAATCAGTAACATATTTATGATTTGGAGGAGATTTCTTTGTTTGGTGGGAAATTTTGTCTATGTTGTGATCATTCTTCTCAAAAAAAAAAAAAAATGTTGGGAATGGGTTTATCCGATGTGATATACCAAAGGTCCAAAAGGCTCAATGCTTATCAAAGGACAAGAAAACAATTAAAGAGAAAAACTAATTTTATATATGCAATACCTCCTAAAGCCGACAAAACAATAATTTTCTTAGAAGAAGATTTCAAAGAAAAAGAACAAATCTAAAAGATGAACACAGCAGAGCAGAAAAAACAATAATTTTCTAAGAAAATTTAGAACTCGCTTTCGATAAAAACACAGCAAAAACAAAATTTTAAGGAAAGACAGAAATAGTGAAAGTTTACAAATCCTAGTTTAATCAGTGGAAGATATACCAAGATGAGTTAATTGGAAGATATAAATGAAATGGTAAAAACATTGGTTAAATTAGATAACTATAACACCTATCCTTCTAAACATTGACAACATTTTTTTCCTTTCACCCGATAGCTTATTGTCTAACCTCTCTTTTAATAGGTAAATCCAAGAGTAACACCTTTCGGCAACTAAAAGAGAGGTTAGACAATAAGCTATCAGGGTAGAAGGAAAAAATATTGTCACAAGTTGGAAAGGAGATTCTAATTAAAGCAATAGCTCAGGCAATTCCTATATACACTATGAGTGTTTTTAAACTTCCAAATACTCTATGCGATGAAATGACTGACATAGTTCAAAAATTTCGGTGGCGACAAACAAATGAAAAAACTAAGATGACTTGGGTTAGTTGAGATAAAGTTTGTACCCTAGAGGAGGAGAGTGGCTTAGGCTTTCGTGATCTTAAAGATTTTAATCTTGCACTTTTAGCCAAACAAGGATGGAGGCTTCAAACCAATATGTCATCTTTGGTTTATAGGGTGTTAAAAGCTAAATATTTTCCAGATAGCGATTTTCTTGGGGCAGAATTGGGATCTCATCCATCTTATGCATGGAGGAGTATTTTGGTGGCACAAAATATTGTTAAGAAGGGGTGTAAATGGCAAGTGGGTAATGGCGTATCAGCTGATATTTGGATGGATAAATGGCTGAATGGATCGTCTACTTTCAAGGTGCTTACTAGATCGAATACTTTACCAGATCAATCATTGGTTAGCTTACATATTGACTCGGAGACTAGTGGATGGCATGATCAGTTAGTGAGACAAGTATTCATCCCAACCCATGTTCAATCCATCCTGAGCATCTCTTTGAGTGTTCGCATGCTGCAAGATAGGTTAGTGTGGACCTTAACTCCAAAGGGAAGCTTCATTGTTTGTAGTGTGTACAAGATTGTTGTGGCTGAATCTATGGAGACATGCATGGAAGGAACTTCGAATGGTGAGAATCACAAATTGTTTTGGAGGAGGCTCTGGGGCTTAAATTTACTAAATAAAATGAAATCTTTTGCATGGCAAGTATGCCGAAATATCATTCCCACGAAGGTGAACTTGTGTCATCGGTAGGTTATTGATGATGATATATGTGAAGCATGTGGGTCGGGTAAAGAAACTAGTGGTCATCTTTTTTGTGAGTGCGAGGTTGCTCGTGAAGTATGGGTCCAGTCTGGCATTAGTTTCAAAACTCATGGAGTCAAGTATAATGAATTTATGGATCTAGTGTGGTATCTTATATTTTTCCAGCATGTGAGGAATGATGTTTTGGAGATGCTTTTCATGATTGCATGGAGTATGTGGCATAATAGAAATGCAGCCAGACATGGGAGTCCAAGGCAATCTGCAACTTTGGTAGTACAAAAAGCTAGGGTGTTGCTGGATGAATTTCAAATTGCGTATCACTCTATCTCCTAGTCGAAGGATGACATGTAGGAATCCTAGGTGGCTCCAATTTCGCCTAGCTATAAGGTGAATGTGGATGGAGCAGTTTTTAGTCAATCTAGCCAAGATTGGGTGGGTGTGGTAATTCGAGACCATGAAGGTAGGGTGATAGCAGCTTTAAGCAAACAAGTTCAACAGCCACTAGGACCTTTGGTATATCATCAACTCTAGGATTTTAGAGTAGCTCCAGTATCCCATGTGAGGCGTCAAGGTAATAAGCTAGCACATATTTTGGCATGTTGTAAAAAGCCAGCACATATTTTGGCCAAACATGCCAAAGATATAGTCAATAATGATAATTTTGTAACCTGGATAGAAGAAATTCCATTGCTGATTGACCAACTATTACTCATGATGTATTGAATTTATCTTCATCATAATAAAGTTACAAGTTTCTAATAAATAAAAAAAGATAGAAAAGAAATCTAATTTCCTAGTCACACGCAACTGAAGGAGTCTTTATTGAAATAAACTCTTGGAGGCAATCTTCTTAGCAAATTTACTGGAACTACTTGGTTGGTAACAATAATCTAGATATGAGGCTCTGGGACACAACACAATACATGCGATGTGTTACCTTTTTGTAGCGAAAGGAGTGAACTGGTTAAAAAAAAAAAAAAAAAATCATAAGAAAGAGTTTTATTTTATTTATTTATTTATTTTTTTGAGTTCATATTTTCTTGCAGTTTGTTATGGATTAGGAGATGTTCATTTATGTTTGAATTAATGTAGTTGAACTATTCCGATTTATTTATCTTTTTTTCGAGCGTGAAATCCTTTGTTTTACCATTACAAGAAGTAAGTAGGTGGATATATGCATCTGGTTTTGAAAAGTTTCAGGATTTTTTTAGTTTTTATTTTTTTATTTTTTTTTTTATTTTGTTCTTAGTTTGGTCGATTACATTATCTTTTATCCCAATATTGTTTTGGGTTTTTGACAGTTAATGACATAGAAATGGATAGGAGAAAAATAAAACATTGAGAGTAGAACCAAGGGAGAAACTTGATGGTTTTTGTAATGTGACGGTGTAACTAATACCGATCTGTAATTAATATTGACAAATCCACCATGAGTTGGACAAAATTGAACCAAATGCTGATTTGTAATTAATATTGACAAATCCAGCGTGAGTTGGACCGAATTGAGCCAAATGGACCGACGTGGACTGAATAAATTGAATTGGACTAAAGTAGACCAAATTGGACCAAAATAGATCGAAATGAACCAAATGCCGAACTGTAATTAGCGGCCAAGATTGTGTTTTGATATAAATTCAAATTCTTACTTCCAAAAAACCTAAGTATTAACTCAAATAAAAATCAAACAAAAAAAAAAACAGAGATAGAGTACTACTTATGATGGAGTACTAATAAATAGAATACCAAAACGTTTGAACTCAAAATAGAGTTTCATTTAGAAAATATTTTCGAAAGCTTTCCTAAAGTGATTTATTACCTAATGTTCTAAGGGTATTCGTTAACCACAAAACATTCTCATGATTGTTAATATTGTCATATGAGGGTAAAATAAGTAAAACAAGGTTCCCTAATTAATATTGTCAGATCAGAATAAATATCATATATTTGCCCTAGTTTTACCCGTAGGTAGCTACCGTTTTCCTTTGACTATTGGCTGGCTCATTAAATTTCCAACGACGAGAAAAAAAACAGTGTATTTGTTTGAAAAAAACGATAGAAAAATTGACATGGTTAGAGACTAAAATCTTTGATCTATTCTAGAAAGTCTAGAAAATATTTAAGGGTCGGTAGGGGAGCGAAAAGAAAGAAGGGTGAATAAAAGGAAATGATGATGTTGAGATATATCACTAGCAATAAAGACGATCACCGACCGATTTGTCCTACTCAAATGGCGTTGTCCCTTTTGACCAGTCGGAATGAGCCATTTTGTGGTGTATTTCATAAATTCATGGCGGGATCTATTGTTTACTTGAGAAGAAAGAATACCACATCGACCTAATTTTTATAGGAATATTTAATAATTTTTCATTTTGAGTAATTATTTTTTATTTTTAGTGTATAGCAATGTGGTACTCTCTCTTCTTACATATAATGTGTTTTACAAATTAAATTCATAATGAGATATACCATTCATGCAAGAGGAGCAAGTACTGCATCCTTCTATTCAAGGAGTAGTTAATAATTTTCTATTTTAAGTAATTATTCAATACTCTAAGATTATAGAAATGTAGTACTTCATCCTCGTACAAATAACCAAATATTACGTATGAACGGAAGTTTCCACCATTGGTCATTAGCTTTATTGTCTGTTGTAAGAAACTGAATAAAACTTTTTTTTTTTTTTTTGAGAAACCGAATAAAACTTTAATTGCATTATAAATATGAAAACTCTATACATTACTAATGTAATAGCTAAAAGTTCATATTCAAATATAAGATAATTTTTTTTTTATCCATTTTGAAATAGAATCTTTTTTAATTAGGTCTAGTTCATATTTTAGTTTATAGAGCATGAGGCCTATATTCTAGTCAAAACATTTTTTGATATAACTTTAAATAGACAAGCCCAACCATACATTGTCATGTGTTTCAGGGATGAGTTTCTCTCATTGTTTAAGGGGAAAAACACCTTAAAGTAAGAGTTCTAAATCTTTCTTGATTTATTTTACTAATTCTTATTTATGTCCACATAACGTTATATATAATATTTATTTATTTCTTATACATGAAGTGTTTGTTTTTTATTTAACATATGATATATATTTTTTGTTTTTTGTTTTTCGATAAACAAGGGTATATTTTTGTTTTGTTTTGTTTTTGTTTTTTTGATAAATAAAGGTATTCAAATCTCTTCGAATATCTGACTATTTCCTTGAACATGTGTGGTCCCCCTTCCAACACACAGCAGATTATTACAGGGATGAATCCTTTGGAGGTGGCACTAAGGTGCGGCAAGAGGTTTTGAACCCAGGATCTTATGGATATCTTGTGGTCTTAAGAATCACTAAGCCAACTTCTTGAGATTACATATGATATTTTCTTATGTAAACAAAAATATTTACATCAAATAAGTCTTTACATCTTTGCCAAAAAAATAAAAAAAGGATGTCTAAAAATATACAAATCAATTTTATAAAAATAAAATATAATTAATTACGTATGGTTTACATTAAATACACTTTAATTTAATAAGTTATGTACAACATAAGAGTAATTAGAGTGAATAAAAAGTGCATTAATTAACTATATAAATACATTACATGTTTTTAGAAAAAATCTAGAGGACCCATTAATTGAAATTTATGTCTAAATTATACTTTCAATCCCACATCAAAGTTCTTATTTAAACACAAAATTAAACAGTCAATCACACTTACTGAGTCAAGCCATTCTTCAGAATTTGTCTCGAAGAAACAAATGGGTTGAAGTGAATAACCGGAAGACATATAAGTGGATTAGCCATGGGTAAAGAAAAGCCTCCTCCAACTTGCATATTGATCTTAGCATTGTCTCCTTCTCCAGCAAACTTCCAGTCAAAACATTGAACCATGGTGGCAATTGTAGCATGCATCATGTTGAGTGCCAACGTTGACCCTGGGCACGATTTCCTTCCGCCCCCAAAAGGAATAAAACTAAAATTTTGTTCCTCATTTTCATTTTGATTAAAATCCAAATTATCTTGTTCTTTAGAGGAAACTAAGAACCTTTCTGGCCGAAACTCATTTGGATTATCCCATAAAGCAGGATCTCTCATTATGGCATACAAGTTGACAATTACCATAGTTTTTTGGGACACATCAAATCCTCTTATTTTACAACTTTGACAACATTCTCTTGGTGCAATAGGGCCTGGTGGGTACAATCTTAGTGTCTCCTTCACAACAGCTCGCAAGTAAGGGAGGCTTCGGATATCTGACTCCTCAACAAGTCTAGCACCAGCTACAGATTTTATCTCCTCTCTGACTTTATTGAATACCTTGGGATGGTTGATGAGCTCGGCTATTGTCCATTGCAAGGCCTCTGCTGCCGTACCGGTGCCCCCAACAAAAAGGTCCTGAAAAAAGGGCAATTTATTTCAATCTGGTTTTGTCATGCTTTCCTTCCATTCTTACTATCTTCTCTAAGCCTCACGTTTCCTATTAGTATAATTATACTCTTCACATAGATGTACAAATCTCAACCATTCAAGAAATTATTTCTTACTTTTGTATATAAAAATCTAATATCTTGATTTCAAGTATTAATCAGATGCCATATGACATTTCTAAGATTTCTATTGTCCAGTTAAATCAATACGCCATCTAAATTAGATCAATGGCTAAATCATCCTCTTTCTATATGATGTCATATTCTCAAAGTGACTAATGTGAAAACAATCTGTTTGTACACAAAAATTTCTCTCAATTTTGTTCACAAATGTTGATGTGTTCTGTTGTAATTAGTGTGAAATAAAAGTGATATCAGTGATGGTTAATATAAAAGTAGCATTACAGCAATTTCAACTGCATCACCTTAAGAGCTTGTGAAAAAAGTTTGACCCATTTAGTCCTTAAACATTTTAGTTTTAATTAGCTTTCGAAAATATTTCCAATAACCAAATGAAATGTTAGAGAATTCAAGAAAAGGAAAACTGAGGTTGGGAGGGAAAAACCTAACTTACAAGCAACAAAGCCTTGATATGGTTCCTGGTGATCTTGATCTCAGCCTTGTCATCTTGATACACCTTTAATAGTACATCCATCAAATCCTTATTCTCATCCCTCTTCCCACCCTCTTCACGTTGCTTCAACATCATTTCCAAAATCTCATCAAATCTCATGTTTAATTAAATCCATGGCCTGCTTCCCATACAGCCAGAAAGCTAACCTCTTTTGTAACATCCCGTCAGTTAAAAAAAAAAAAAAAAAATGTAAGGTCAGACTTTAAGTACCCAACTACCCCACCTAACCCCACTACCCACCACACAATTAACTCCCTCTTGTCTCTTCCTTGGCCGGCTCATTCTTTCTTTCTTTCTTTTCATTCTTTTGTTGTCTCTTGTACGCTCCTCTCTCCTCTCATCTTCTCCACCGACACTTCCACACCACCACCACCATTTCCACCATTATTTTCGGCAAGATCACTAAAATTTTTTTGAAAACTCATAAACACCTTCACATCTTTTTTTTGAGGAAAAAATATCTCATCTTTTTGGTGGGTTTTATACTTTTGTTTGAGGTTATTTTTATCTAAACTTTAATAATGATATCCATGTGCTTTATGAGCATTGAAAGTGATATTTATGTGTTTTTATCTATGGGTTTTGTATTGGTGGAATTATTTGATGAGTGGCTATATGGTTTGTGCTAATGATGACTACCTAAAGGTTATTTATGGTGGAAAATTTAGGGGTTTTAAGTTATAACATGTGAGGGTTGGTAAATTTAATTTTTTCATTGCCATTGGGTTTATTTGGAGTTAGTTGAAGTTCTAAATTTCTTGTCTTGGAGGATATATTGATTTTGCTTTCATGGGTCTTTTAATGATGAAGTGTAAATTTTATGAAAGTTAGTCACAATGTTGGAGATGATATTAAATGGGTTAACTTTATAAATTGGAGTTTATGCCTTGTGAATCAATTTGTTGAGAAACTATGGAAGTGGAAGATATTATTATTGATGAGGTTAAATACTAGGCTTGCCTAATTAAGTGATTAATTGACAATTCCTAAATTGTGGTAGATGCAATTTCAAACTCTATACTTATTGTGATAAGTTTACTTGATATTGTTTAGGTTCTAGTTAATCTCCTTGGAGCTTGGAGAATTAGGATTTTGCGGTTGCGAGGTAAGTAGTTTTTTTAATGGGATTTTGAAAAATAACAATGTTATATAAATGTCTTTGGGTTAGATACGCTTTTGGAAACTACCTATGAAAATTATATTTTCCTAAAAACTATTGTGTCGTAACCATATTATATATTATTATATATGAAAATGCATCATATTTGGTATTGCAATTAGGAAAATGCAAGAATTGTTGATATGGAAAAACGAGCATCTTTTCTTTAATTTTTGATAAGAAAATCTTAGATTTTATGGTATATTAGAAAATTTAAAGATACTTATCTTGTCTTGTTATGTGGGAAATTGTTAGAAAATATTTTGACAAGAATGAAGTTGAAAATCTTACAAATTTTGTGGAAGTTAGATTATTTAAGGTTTTTCTGAAACTACCTGGTTATAAACTATGTATTTGAAAGGAAATGTATAACTGTGAGCTTTATGTGGTTTTAACACCATGCCATGTGTGATTTCCCGATGATCACCCGATTTGGTTTTCGTAGTCTTTGTGATAATGGAATCAAATCTAGGTCAGTGCTCTTTCATTTTGGATGACGTGTTTTTTCCTGCTGTCCATGGGGGGAAGAGATTCCTTGACTGTGTGTGGATGAGACTACTGCCTATGGGGTCAAGAGACCACATGTAAGAGAGGTCCTATTTGACACACTTTCTCTGCTGTTCATGGGGGGAGAGAAAAACCTTGAGGGTATGGGTGAGGCTGCTGTCCATGGGGTCAAGAGTTTGCATACCAGAGAGGACAATATCATGCCAGTTATGAATGGGTGGATCCCCTGACCGGTTTATATGGTAGTATGGTATATTTATGATAAATTATCGTATGTTAAATTTTATGGCTTTGGAAATTATATGGTTAGTGCTCACAGATTATAGTATATAGTTTCAAGATATTTACTTTGAGAAACTTTGTGTTTCATTATTAAATTATTCTTGTCATATCTTATTACTATTATTGAAAATGAAACTTGCATTTTCCTTACCCCCATTAAATATGCTACTTACTGGGTTTTAGCTCATCCCAATCTTTTACAGTCTTACAGATTAATTAGCTATATCATGGGAATGGAGCTTGCCTTGTCGATAGTGATTGGAATTTTATGCTGAATTGGGAGACATACATTACTAATGGTTGGTGATTCGATCTAGTTGTTTTTAAGGGAGCTAGTAGTAGTTAATTTATTAGAAGTTGGGCTCTTGAGGTTTGTTAGCCCAGGAATTTTTTCGGGATTACATATTTTAGAGAACATTGGGACTTTTTGTTTAAATCATTTGGAGTTTTTGTAATATATTTATGTATCATGTGGAGACACAAAATTTTTAGTTATTGTTTGTAAATATGTGATAGAGCTCTGACTTGTAATATGAAGATTTTAGTGTGGTTATATATTCTTATCCTGTGGAAAAAGAAAGGAGCTTAAAGAGAGATCTCTTACTATTTGAATTGTCAAAAATAAAAATGAGAAATCTACAGGTACCTTTGAGATGATTTCTCATGCTGTGGACCCTTTTGGGTTTGGGGCGTGACATCTTTAGAGGTCCCAAGGCATCCCCAAAACACATCTTTGAGCAAACCTTAAAGGACTCCTTCACCAACTCCGTAATCCTATCAGCTTCATCACCCTTCTCTGAACACCTAGTGCTCATTAACATCCTGCTTACAATGTTGTTTGTCAGTCTCATAAGCTCATCACCCACATCAAACACCACTTTTTTATTAGCATTCTCCAGCACCACATGCACAAATTGGACTATTTCTTCACGTCGAATGGCATGTGACCACTCAAGCTGCTTAGGTGAGAGCATTTCTGTCATGCAAAGCTTCTTCATGAACTTCCAATAATCCCATAACGGGAAGGGAAAAGTCCAAGGTTTCCAAGTGATAATTCTTTGGCAAAAGCAAAACTTGTGCGACTTGCAAAAGCAAAACTTGTGCGAGTCGTGGGTTTTGAATATCTGGGCGGCCATGGAAGCGGATGAAACAACCAGGCATCGTACTGCAGCCAGCGGAAGATATAGAAGAGGGCCATATTGGGTGGAGAGGCTTTGCAAGGATTTGCACAAGGGTGCACCATAGAGGTGATGAAGGTGGCCAATGACAGGAAGGCTTGGTGGACTTGGAGGGAGACGTAGATGGGTTGTTACTGGCTTGGAAGTTTTGTTGGCAAAGGATATAATTAGAAAGGTTAAAGAAATAAAGGAGAGGAAGCCAAGGAAGTAGAATTGGGTATCAATCATGGTGGCTATGGCTGGTAGTAGTTTGTCTCCTACCAAGTTTTTTTTTTTTTTTTGGCTAAACGTCTCCTACCAAGTTATATAACATTGGTTGTGGATCCGAGTAGGTCCTGTCAAGTTGTGCCCTCGAATTCAAATTGAGAAGGATTTAATTCTTTAGTAAATGATGCTTGTTTGCCTTCCTAAAATGCCTTCTATTTTTTTTTTTTTTTTTTTTTTTTAAGTAATGATATATGCAGTTATACACAATCATTTTTCACCATTATTGACATAATAAATTGTAATTGTAGTGACGTTATTGTCATAATATAAGTCAACTATTAACTCACCATACATAAATATTAAGAAAAACAGTGTATCACCTTGAGGTTGTGAAGGCATGTGTATTTTAATCTTTTTGAAAACACACATTCCATACCCTAATTAAATAAAGACTCACACATTTCAACACCAGCATTCACAGTCAAACGTGAAACAAACCATCAAATCAGTGTCAGACTCTCAGTATTATACCAAAGAAAGGAGTGTACGTTAAGTATATATAAGGTGAGTGAGCTGCCTTCTAAATTACTAACGAATATAAGGGACAAAGCTGCCTTCTAAATTAAGACGTTAGCTTTTCTAGCTTACATGATCATTAAATATTGAGGCTTCCTCTGTTAGCTTAAAGATTTGTTGCTTCTCAAAAAAGAAAAGCTTAAAGATTTGTTTCCCATTCATATCCACATTTAATGTTGGGTGAAAAGCACCAAGTCGATCCAGCCCACATGTATTGTCAAAGCTCATTTATGAGCTTGCTTCCAAAAGTCTTCCAAAAGTCTTCAAGTCAACCATGCTTTTTAATGAGATTTGACTCAAGCGTGTAACACGTTAAGGGTCCATTTGATTGAAAGAGTGAAAAAGTGAGAAAATGAAAAATTGTGGGAGGATGAAAAATATTTAATTTTCCTTCGTGTGTTTGGTTGGAGGGATAGAAAAGTAGGAGGATGAAAAATTCTTTTGTTTGGTTGAAAAGAAAAGTGGGATGATAGAAAAAGTAGTTTATATAAATTGACTATTATACCCTTGTTACATAATAGGTAAGAAATAGATTTATTTATACTCATTAAATAATATAAAATTTACCAACTATTATATTTTTCAATAAGAAGTGTTACGTCCACAACATTTTTCACAATATTTTCACAACAAAATTTATGTGAAAAGTTGTTACTAGTTATAATTTAAACCCACTACTGAAATTATTCTTTTACTCACAAATATTAACTAATAACAATGTGTTACTTAAAATTTATTGTAAAAATATTGTAGTAACATTTCTCAATTAGGATTTTTTATTTTTTATATTATTTCTCTTTTCAATCTTTTCATTTCATCCATACGTTTTTGTTTTTGTTTTTGTTTTTTTTTGTTTTTTCTACGCTGTCTCCTCCACCACACACGTTGTTATCTCTATCCCCACCCCTTCTTTTTCTTTTTCTCCACACTCATTCCAGCAAATCATCCAGCACTCTCATTCTCTGTTTCTTTTCTCCAGCTCGCTCTCTCTGGTTTTTTTTTTCCTCCATACACATTTGTCATATCTCTTTATCTCCCCCTTCTTTTCTTTCTTTTTCTCCCTCATTCAAGAAGTGCTTTCTCTCTTTTTTTTCTCTAGCTCGGTCTCTTTTTTGTCATATCTCTTTTTTTTGTGTAATTCCACGGTAAGAGTAGATTTCTCTCCACAGTTTTCCTCCCGATTTGGGAGGAAAAAAATTGGTGGGCCCGGAAGGAAAATTTTCTCCCGGGTTTTCCATCCTCTCTTTTTTCCTTCGTTTCCCAAACAGTGGAAAATACTATTTTCCACGCAATTTTCCACCCATTGTTTTCCATCCTCCCTATAATCCCTCCGACCAAACATAGTGTAAAGGAAGAAAGAAAATTAGGTGAAGCAAAAAGCAAGGGTGATTCGGCCTTGAGTGGAGAGCTGTAACAGAGAGTCATTTTTGGCTATTGTGTGTGAGTTCCAGAGTGAGCAAGACATATAGAAAGAGAGCTTCAGCTTGAGAGGTGCCGTCCGAACAAAGAGATAGAGAGAAACACAGTGAGAGTGTGAGAGAGTGAAAAAGAAAAATGAGACTTTTTTTTTTTTGGTTCAAGTTACACACAAGGAAGATAAATTGGTAGAGTTTTCATAGAGTTTTTGAGTGCTACAATCATGGAGAGTTAGAGTATTCAGAGAAAGATTTTGCTACTGGCTTTGTGATGAGATTGTATTTACTCCTTGAGATTTATTTGTTGTATATCTAATTTATTGTGAACTCAAGTTTAGCATAAACTTGATAGTTGTAATCTCTATTTCATAGTGGATATTTTTTGGAGCTGCTCCGTGGTTTTTCCCTCTATACTGGAGGGTTTTTCACGTAAAATTTGGTGTACTTGTGTGGTTGTGTTTATGTGGTGCTTGCTGAAATTTTTGTTTCCATAATATTACTATTGCTTGGTAGATAGATATTTTAATTCACACATAGACATTGAGGGGATTAGGATTTTTCCCCAACATCTAACTATACAACGAAACATCACTGATTTAAAGTCAGCTTCTTCATTAATTATTAAGTAATTAAATCAGTCTCAGATTCAGTATCATGGTGGCTATGGCTGGTAGTAGTTTGTCTCCTACCAAGTTTTATAACATTGGTTGTGGATCCGAGTCGGTCCTGTCAAGTTATGCCCTCGAATTCAAATTGAGAAGGATTTAATTCTTTAGTAAATGATGCTTGTTTGCCTTTCTAAAATGGTTTTTTTTTTTAATTTTTTTTTAATTAATGATATATACCGTTACACACAATCATTTTTCACCATTATTGACATAATAAATTGTAATTGTAGCAACGTTATTGTCATAATATAAGTAAACTATTACCTCACCATACATAAATATTGTTGGAGCATTTTAATATTTTATAATTACAATTGATTTATAATACAACATAAATGTAAAGATGTGGGAATTTATATTAATATGGAAGATGAGAAATAAGTAAAAATATTTAATTCCACATTGAAAAGAAGAGAGATTATTTTATTCCTTTTAATTGTGGTGATTAATGAGCTAATATGTATTGATTCAGATATTGGGCTAGATACGTACACAAGGGGGAGGTGAAGGGAGGAGGTGTCCATTTTCATTCTTCAGAAAGCATTCTTATACACTAAAAGATAGAGAGGTTCTAGTCAAAGAAGGGTGTTTCTTCTGGTGGAACTTTGGGCATGAACACTTTGTATAGATGTTGTTCTAGCTATACGACATTTGTTGGGCTGTTGTATCTTAGGGAGACAAGTCAGAGAAGGTCTGCACCGGTTACAAAGTTTAGCCAACCAAGAGCTTGAATCTCCTATGAGAGAGCGAGTGCCGTGCCTCATTCTAAATTGTGTTATGTATTTCTTTCTTTTCAAATTAATAATATACAAAAGTATTATTCAGTTTCTTTTGGTGTTACTTCCATTATTATTGTAATTGAACCAACAATTTGAAGGAGATTCAACACATGGAGCCTACACAAGAGAAACCAAATGAAACTGTTGGAGATCTCAACAAGCACTTTCGCTTCAAGGGAGCTCACTTCAAGAGGTGATAAGGAAAGGTCCTCTTCTATTTGAGTCTTCTCAAAGTCGTCTACATTCACACTAACAAGAATCCTTCAAAGGTTTCTACCAATGAGATGAGTGAGGAAGAATTTCGTCTCCATCAGGAGAAAATAGATAAGTATACAAAAGATGAATAAAATTGTCACTCTTATCTTTTGAATTGTCTTGCCAAGAAAATTTCTATGATTATTATGATACAACTTATAATTCTGCCAAGAAAATTTGGAAAGCTTTACAAAGCAAATATGATATTGAGGAGGCTGGTGCAAAGAAGTATGCTACTAGTAGATTTTTCCGTTACCAAATGGTGGATGGAAAATTAGTGGTGGATCAAGCATAAGACTTCCAGATGATTGTGGCAGAATTATGATCCAAAGGCATAAAAATAGGAGATAATTTGGTGGTAGTTGGCATAGTTGATAAACTACCACAATCTTGGAGGGAGTTCCAAAAGACTTTGCGGCACAAACAAAAGGAGACATCCTTGGAGACTTTGATCACATGCATCTGTGTGGAGGAGGAAGCTAGAGGACAAGATGCACTCATTACACAAGAGAGTAGTGGTAATTCCACCACAAAGGTAAACCTTATTTTAGCCAATAATAATATGTCCAAAAATCATTTTCCAAGAAATGGTCAATTGAAGCCTAAAAAGAGAATTTTTCAAAAATAATAATATACCTCAAGGAAGAGGAAACCCAAATAAAAAAAACAATAATAACTAAGGACCCCCTTCACAAGATCAATTTAATAGATCTTGTTTTGTTTGTGGCAAGAGTGGGCATATTGCTCGATTTTGCAAATTTCGGAAACGTGAATCTATTCTGTAGGCTAATGTAACCGAAAAGCTTTTAGTGGCTATGATTACAGACATCAATATGGCGCAATATGTTGAAGGGTGGTGGGCAAATTTCGGTGCTAATAGGCATGTCTGTTATGACAAAGATTGGTTCAAGTTGTACACTCCCTTTGAAGAAGAAAAAACAATCATGCTTGGTGACTCTAGCAAAACCAAGGTTCTTGAGAGTGGTGAGGTTGATTTGAAAATCACTTCTGGACATGTGCTAACATTGAAAGATGTGCTTTACACTCCGTCCATGAGAAATAATTTGATGTCAAGTTTTTTACTTAAAAAGGCTGGCTTCAACAGACTATAGAATCTGATAATTATGTAATCAATAAAAATGGATTATTTGTGGACAAGGGTTATGCTTGTGATTGAATGTTTAAATTGAATGCTGAGAATAATAAAGCATCTACCAATTCAGTTTACATGCTTTCTTCTATTAATTTTTGGCATGCTTGTTTGTGTCATATAAATAGTAGATATGTGGGAATCATGAATAGTTTAGGATTAATTCCAAGACTGTAAAAAGATTTTGAAAAATGTGAAACTTGTAGTCAAGCTAAGATTACAAAAAGGCCTTATAAAGGTGTTGTACGAAATACCGAATTGTTTGAGTTAATTCACTCTAATTTATGTGAATTTGAGGGAATTTTAACTTGTGGAGGAAATAGATATATTATCACTTTTATTGATGATTTTTCAAAAGATACAACTGTCTATTTGTTAAAAAATAAAAGTGATACTTTTGAAAAATTTCAAGATTTTTTAAAAGAAGTTGAAAATCAATTCAGTAGAAAAATAAAAATAATAAGAAGTGATAGAGGCCGTGAGTGTGAATCAAGTGCATTCAACTCATTTGCTCAGTCTTGGGGAATTATCCATAAAACTATTGCACCATATTCATCTGCTTCTAATGGTGTGGCTGAAAGAAAAAATAAAACTCTAATTGAGTTAACAAATGACATGTTAATTGAATTTGGTGCACCTTTACATTTTTGGGGTGAAGCTATTTTAATTGCATGTCATGTTTTCAATAGGGTGCCACTTAAAAAGTCACATACCACACCTTTTGAGATGTGCAACGGACATAAGCCAAATTTAGGATATTTGAGAGTATGGGGTTGTCTTACTTATGTAAGGCTTACTGACCATAAAATACCTAAATTAGGTATAAGAGCAACTACCTGTACTTTTCTTGGTTATACGATTAATACTACAACCTATAGATTTTTGAATCTTGAAAACAAAATAATTTTTGAATTTGGTGAAGCAATTTTTCATGAAGAAAAATTTCCTTTTAAATTGAAAAATAGTGGGGGTGAAGAAAATATTTTGTCACAACCTAGTTCTTCTGCTTCTCATTTACAAAATCAAGAAAATTTTGAAATGGAACCTAGGAGTAAAAGAGCTAGAGTTGAAAAGGATTTTGGTCCTGATTATTATGTTTTTAACATTTGAGGAAAATCTCCAAATGGAAAGAGGTTGTAAATGATGAGATGAAATCTCTAATTTCTAATAAAACTTGGAAATTAGTAGATCTTCCACCAGGTTGTAAGATCATAGGATGTAAATGGGTCCTTAGAAAAAAGTTAAAACTGGATGGGTCAATAGATAAGTTTAAAGTTAGACTTGTTACAAAAGGGTTTAAACAAAAGGTTGATCTTGATTTCTTTGATGCATTTTCTTTGGTTGCAAGAATTACATTTATTAGACTGTTAATTGCTATTGCTACAATTTTTGGTTTGAAAATTTATCAAATGGATGTAAAAATTGCTTTTCTAAATGGGGACTTAGAGGAAGAGATTTATATGGACCAACCCGAAGGCTTTGTAGAGATTGGATAAGAAAGCAAGGTATACAAGCTAACTAAATCACTATATGGCTTAAAACGGACACCTAAACAGTGGCATGAAAAGTTTGATTCCTGCATGATTGAGAATGCTTATAAATCAAATGAATTTGATAAATGTATTTATTCTAAATCATGGAATAATTTACATGTTATTATTAGACTCTATGTGGATGATATGTTGATTTTTGGCTCAAATATGCATGTTATAAATGAGACAAAAAATATACTTAAAAGCCATTTTGATATGAAAGATCTTGGTGAGGCCAATTTTATTTTAGGCATGAAAATTACAAAAAACATGTGATGGAATATTCCTTGATCAATCACATTATGTGGAGAAAATATAATTTTCATGATCACAAAAGTGTAGCTACTCCTTTTGATTTTAATTTTTATTTATTTCCTGTGAATAATAATAATGAGATTTTTAATCAAAAGGTCTACGCTAGCATCATTGGTAGTTTACGTTATGCTACAGATTGTACTAGACTTGACATTTCATATGTAGTAGGAGTGCTTAGCAGATTTACTAGCAAGCCTAGTAGAGATCGTTGGCTAGCTATTGAATGAGTCATGATATATTTTATTGGTACCAAAAGTTATGGCTTATTTTATAAAAAATACGTTGCTGTGATTGAAAATTTTAGTGATGCCGATTGGAATACTTTGTCAGGTGATTCTCTCTTTACCACTAGTTATATTTTTACCTTAGGTAGTGGTGCTATTTGTTGGAAATCTAAAAAGCAAATAATAATTGCTAATTCAACAATGGAAGCTGAATTAATAGCATTAGATTCAGCTAGTGAAGAGGTAAATTGGCTTAGAAATTTGTTATATGAAATTCCATTTTGGGAAAAGCCAATTCCACCTATATTAATTTATTGTGATAGCACTACCGCAATTGGTAGAGTTAAAAACCATTATTACAACGGTAAATCCAAACCTATAAGAAGAAAACACAATACCATGCGATCTTATTTGAGTAGTGGCATTATAACAGTGGATTATATTAAGTCTAATGATAATCTTGCAAATCCATTTACAATATATCAAGGGGCATGAGACTAAAGTCCATATATTCACGAGCCATGTATGAGGATACCTAACCCAAGGACCAGAGATCCTGAGAATTGGGTTCAATGGGAAAAAGAAACCATACGATGGTCGTAAGAAATGCACTATTTACTTCTTTAACTATTTATTTTGCAAATAATTTTTTAATTATTCATCTCTATGATATAAGTGCATTTAGCCTGTAATGTGGAGATGTTGAGTAAAAAACTCTTAATGAAATTTTTAGCTTGTTTGAGTGGGGTGTTAGAATTATAAGAGCACATTTGACAAAATTTCACTTATGTGAGTGTGGGGGTGGAGCTGCTCCCTATGAGATTTGGACTTAATCTCAAATACACTAATGAAACTGGAATTAACACACGGTCGTAAAGTGCTAGCCATAAAAACTCATGTCAACACATGGGTTGTTATGTGTAAGCAGTGATGCTTAATTTCCCTTAAAGCAGTCCTAGTTCAAGTCAGGGACCATTACGACTCTGGAGTTGAGATCGTTGTTTTACTAAGTGAAAGTTCAATGCAGAGCACACCTTCATGATGCATAATGACCTATCTTTACTTGGTAATCTCTCTTTAACTAAAAAATTTAATAATAAAATGAGTGGGGGATTGTTGGAGCATTTTAATATTTTATAATTAAAATTGATTTATAATACATCATAAATGTAAAGATATGGAAGTTAATATGGAAGATGAGGAGTTAGTGAAAATGTTTAATCCCACATTAAAAAGGAGAAAAATTATTTTATTCTTTTTAATTGTGGTTATTAATGGGCTAATATGTATTGATTTAGATATTGGGCTAAATACGTGCCCAAGGGAGAGGTGAAGGGAGGAGGTGTCAAAAATGGACATGAATTAGCATCTTGGATCCTCCTACTTGACAGCCCATTTAGAATAATTACCATATTCGTTGGTGAGTAAATGACTCGAATTAATATTCCATCTTTATTATGGAAAATGATGAGCCATTAACCTGCTTAATGGACTATCCGTTTAGGTCTTTTCATTCTTTAGAAACTCCTTATCTCATCCATTAATTGTGTAACTCCAGCCCATCAGATTAATATCCAACAATTAATCTTATAACACCCACTACATCAGAATAATGAATCTAATTAATCAAATTAATTTGGTTAATAATTTCGTGAGGCCTATTGAGCCTATAAATAGACTCATGTTACAACATATTAGTACACCAAAAAATCCAGCAAATGCAAGCATTCTTATACACTAAAAAATAGAGAGGATTTAAGTTAATAGGATAAGTTGAATTTTTTTTTGAACTTAGAAAATTAAATTCAATTCAATAACCTTGTATTGTTAAAAATTAAATATATTTTATACTACAAAATAAACTATTTATATTATTAATAAATATAAATTATTAAATTAATATTTTATGTAGTATTTGTAAACTTACACAACCTAATCTCAAGTCTATACAATATTGGCTTTCTGTGGAAATATTATGTTTTGTACACTACATGTGAGAAAGCAAGCAACAACCACACTTGTTTGGTAATGACCAACTTGGGAGATGAAAAGCAACCTCATGGTTGTAATGGTCATGATCTACATGGTTGATATGTTTTATGAAGTGATACTAGCTAGATCCCAAACATTGTGGGGATGCTAGATCCTAGCCCTAATATCTTGAAATCTTGCAAAAGGTTACAAACTTATCTAAAAGCCTAACCAATATTATTATGTGATCAAAGTTGATGATGTCAAAAATCGTCAGTATGTTATTCGTCGAACATAGCCAATGCCTTCTTCAAATGTCTGCAAGATAAAAAAGAGATTTTGGTGGAGAAGACACTAGCGGGGTGTTTTTTTTAAACCCTCCGATGATAAAGTCAGAATTAGCCCATATACTTTGTATATAGATAGTGTTATGTAGTAGTTTTTGACCTATCTTAGCAAGCGAGATGGATTGTCCCTTTTATAGGTGATTTGGATAGCTGTGGTGCACATAAATGTCTTTGTGTATATAATTGCAGGTAATTATTTCCCCATGTTTAATGGTTTCTGTCTTAATAGGAGTTTAAGGTCAATGAATAACGTTCGACATTAACTAGGCTTTATTGCTTTCGTAACGTATCAGATGATTGGGCTCATCATCTTTAATGATCAGTGGTTACATAACCTGTTGAAGGTTCTTTTGTTACATCAGTATTAATGCTCATTTACTGTTGTTTTGATGATACATTTTCTATTTCATCAAAAGTCATGAGAAAAACGTGATGAAAAATCTAGAAGCATTAATTTGATGAGTATGCAGAGGTGATCGGTGTGAAGGAAGCAGAAGCTGTGAGCGTGAACTTTTTTTTTTTTTTTTTTTGAAGTGATTCTATTTCTTTAAGTGATGGGCCTGACGTGGCAAACATCTATTGGCTAGCATAAAACTAGTGTTTTACGCCAAGCTTGACCTAATTTTTTCTCTTGTTTGCATATTCACATGCGTGAGAATTTTCTAATAATAGATCTAAACTAAAGCATTTCATTGAAGGACAATGGGTAGTCTCCTCTTTAGTCTTTATTTCAATCTATTCAAATTCTTTGAATAAATTGAAAGAGTAAGGTAGCATAAGAAGTCAACAGGGCCAAAGGAAGAGTTAGAGAGTAGCCAATAGTACTACCTTGGGATTGTAATTTAAGTCGAATCTCAGCAAAATATAGTACTAACTTTCAGATCTAATTGAATTTTTCTAACTCTTGCATTGAAGTCAACATTTTCACTATTTTTTTAACTCTTACATATTCACATTTTCACTTTTGTTTTTGTTACCCAATAATGTTATATTTATTCAGCTAAAATTGTCTTGAATATGAGAATGTAAAATTAGAAATGTCATATATTATAGAACATGTTAACCGGGACACTTAACAAAAGTGTATTGATTATACCGTAGCAGGGTGTGAGGAAAGTAGTATCTTGTCCTCTGCATGTAATGAAATACGAAACTGTAACCATATAATATATTTTGTATGAACATGTCGAAGCTTGCTTGACATTGTTTTTCGTTTTCTTTGTGGCCAGTGTGAACTGTTTGAGGTCTGATTTTGCTAGACTCAAGTTTGTATTTTTCGAGAGTTTGTAAGGGGTCGGGGGTCCTAGTTTAGGTTGCATTTAGATAGCTTATTTTTTTCCAACTTATTTTACTGTTCAGTTTATTTTTGCTACTATTTATAAGTCTTACTACACTTTTTTATACTATTTATAAGTCCCACTATACTATTTTAGCTAACTTTTATCTTTATCTACAGTACTTTCAGTAAAAAGTTTTCACTTTCAGTAAAATAAACGAATCCCAAACAGACCCTTAGCTAGCTTATTTTTTGCCAACTTATTTTATTATTCAACTTATTTTTGTTATTATTCATGGATCCTACTACACTTTTTGGTACTATTCATAGGTCCCATTGTACTATTTCAATTAACATTTACTTTTATTTATATTACTTTCAACAAAAAGTTTTCAGTTTCAGTAAAATAAGTGAATCCCAAATATGAGAGGTATACACATCAAAAAAACTATATAATTAAAAAAATAAAAAATAAAAAAACCTCATTTCATTGTCTTATACAAAGAATAAGACAATTAAACAATACTTATGTAATACTATAAATTGGACATACTTTTATAAGAACATTTTATTAAACATGGCGTGTCGAGGCACTACACGTTATGTACAGATTGTAATATATATGCAGTTATTGAGAGCAGAAATACATATATAATTCTACATATTTATTTAATAATTTTCAAATGCAAGTGGTATGGGAGGATGAGCGTGATATAAGTGGTAATTCTTTTTTGTTGTTGATAATATTACATAGAAGAAGCAAATGGATTGTAGTGAACAACCGGAAGACATTTAAATGGTTGAGCCATAGGCATAGATATGCCTGGTCCAACTTGCATATTAACCTTATTGTCGCCTTTCTTACCATCAACTTTCCAATCAAAACATTGAACCATTGCTGCAACGGTAGTGTGTACTAAACTGAGTGCTAACTTTGAACCTGGGACTGCTCGCCTTCCAGCACCAAAAGGAATATATTCCATACCATCTTTTTGTTTAGAGGAATCAAGGAACCTCTCTGGCCGAAAATCATTTGGACAATCCCATATTTTTGCATCTCTCATTATTGCATACACATTGATTGCCACCATAGTTTTATTAGGAATATAAAAGTTTTTGATTTTACAAGCTTCGCGGCATTCTCTTATTATAACAGGCACCGGTGGGTGTAGTCTTAATGCTTCCTTCACAACTGCTTGTAAATAAGGGAGAATTGGGACATCTGATTCCCCCACAAGTCTAGTACTACCGACCGCATCTTTTATCTCTTCTCTGACCTTACTGAAAACATCAGGATGATTGATGAGTTCAGCTATTGTCCATTGCATGGCCTCTGATGAGGTATTTGTGCCCGCAGCGAATAGATCCTGAGGAAAGGGCAACATTTGAGTTGACGAAATGGACATAGACACACTATATATATATATTTGTAAATAGTCTTTGATATGGGTGAAGAAAGTTGTGGAGAATATTGCTTCATAATTATTTAACTAATATTTACTACACAAGCTGGCTTTAAAAAAAAAAAAAAAATTAAATCACAACTGAAGTTCTCCACTTGATTTGTTTTTTAAATAGATAATTAATTAGTTTGACGTAAGGAAACCTTGAAATTTATTTTTGTTAATAACCGTTATATACAGTTCATTTGCCGTGAATGTGATCTAGTTTAGGTTGACAAGGAAAAGGTGTAGAACAAAGTTTGACTTTACCCTATATCTTTTTATTTAATGTAAATTTGTTAAATACACCATTAGATTGTATTTAATTTTCTTATTATGATACCTTCCCTGATTGCAAAATTTGATGAAGATTAAATATTAATAGTTATGTCATCAATTAAATATTTAAATTTAAAATTTTTGTAGTATTAAATTATGCATAAAAAATAAATTTATATGTCAAATAGTAAATAATATAAAATTTGAACAATATTTGATATGCATGTTAAGAATATAATAAACATAAAATTCAATTGTTAGAATTTCCAAATATATAGCTATGCTAATCTTTTGGTGGGAGTCTGTAGTCATTACAGACAAACTAGTTTGTAAGTAAACTTTGTCCAAAGGAATATAACTATATGTGTTTCTAATATATGGATTTTTTTATCTAGCTAATAAAGTAATGAGCTTTTTTTTTTTTTTTTTTTTTTTTTTTTTTTTTTTTTTGAGAATCGATAAAGTAATGAGCTAATAATGTATATATAGCAATATAGGTTTTTAAATAAACGGAAGACTTTGTATTTATATTCTTTAGATAAATAATTCATGAATGTGAACACTCATTATTCTCAAAAAAGAAAGAAAACAACAAAAGAAGAAAAGATAAGCGAACACTCATTAGGATAGGGGAAGCCAAAATAATGGTGCTGTTGGTCTATTATAGTTGATGCATGTCAGATTAAGAAGGTGGAAAAAGGAGGAGGGGATGTTTTCAAAAAAAGTTTGGAATTAGTCTATAATATATATATAGGCAGATTAGTTAATTTGTTGAAAAAACCTCCCGTGGAAGATAGTAATAAACAAAAGAGTGTCACATGAAAAGAGTAACATTTTTTTTTTGTTGATAAATATAATAGGATATAGTGTTATTGACAAGTCACATTTTTTTTGAAAATAGATACCATAGGGTTTAAATTAAATACCATTCCACTCAATGATAATTGTATTTTTATTATCAAATGATACTAATTGGTTTCACTTCAGTGTAAACAAGATTTGAACTCAGCTACATGATAGTTGCCATTTATCATAAGGCCAAGACTCAAGACTGAAGAGTAAACTAATTGGATTATTTTTTGTTTAAGCGAGAGTTGAACTAACTAGAATTTGTAGCAAGAGTCACATTGAGCTCTAACTTAAATGACACTTTCTATTTTCATAATAAATAGATGAAGGGTGATGTTTTGATTGTAAAATAGTAAAAACTATTAATGGTCGTGTGTAACTTTTTGATTAAAAAAATGTATATCAAATTAGCTATCATTGATTTAAGATAAAAATCTCTATCATTTATAAATTTCCCCTCCCCCTTGTCATTTTTTAACGTAACAACTTTTAACTCCTTAAAAATGCAAGTTAATTAGTTTTACTTTGCTACTATGTACCTATAAACCGGAATGTATAGAGGAGTAATGTTAAATTCAGGACCTAAAAGGCTCATAGCCTTTTCTTTACTTTTTTTTTCATGACAAAATGCGAAAGCACTCTATACTTTTCTGTTAAAATCAAACTAGCTCCATAATCTTTGATATAGAAATGTGATGTAACGACTAATTTGATCATTTCAAATCAATAAGTCATTTTTATTTCGACATAAAGTTCATGGGATGTTTTTTCGTAATTTATCTTTCCTAATCCCAAAATTCTTTGAAATTTCTAGGAACATTTGAAGGAACTAAATTCAGTTTGTTTAACATGCATATGCCAATCAAGAATGACGAACAAAATTGGCCTCTACCCTTTTCGGGCAAAATAAATAGCATTCTACCCCCTTTTCCAAACTAATTAGAGAAATGTCATTCTTTTAAAACTCGATTTTCTCAAAATCGAGTTAAAAATAAAAAAAAATAAAATAAAATTAAATTCTAGAGCCCTATAGTGGCGTTTTAAGGAGCCTATAGTGACGTTTTAATAACCTATAGTGGCGTTTTGTAACTCAAGTTCCATCAACTCGAGTTCTATGCAAGTTTTTTACCTATAACTTGATTTCATAGAGCTTGAGTTAAAAAATGCCACTATAGGTTCTTAAAAATATCACTATAGGTTCTTAAAAACGTCACCATAGGACTTAACTCGATTTTAAGAAAGTCGAGTTTCAAAAGAGGGATATTTCTCTAATTAGTTTGGGAAATGTGGTAGAATACTATTTATTTTTCCCGAAAAGGGCAGAAGCCAATTTTGTCCCAAGAATGACTAAATAATCAATCTTTTATATGTCAATCAATGACAAAGGAAAAGGAAAGCAATGCACCGTTAATTTTTTATACCTATTTGAACCTCTAAGCATAATTTAAGAAATTTTCTTTTGGGTTGACCATTGTATGAGAAAATCAACTTTGATGTGCTTGATTTTGTATACCCATTTGAGACTCTAAGCATTATTTAAGAATTTTTCTTTTGGTTTGACTGTTGTATGAGGAAATCAACTTTGATGTGCTTGATTGTGACCGGTGGAGAACAAAGTGGCGGATATATGTGACATTAGCGATGCATAGTAAGGGAGTTAATACCATACCGGAGGCCATTTAGGTTTAGTTAGGAAAATAAAATATTTCGGTATTAGTCAATACCAATATATCGTTTTAGAATTACCACTGATTTGATATATATATAAATTAATAAATATAAATATTTATATGTTCAATAGTAAAAAAATATATATACTTTCTTAAAAATATTTAAAATTATAAATCTATGTCTCATTTAATATGTTAACCCCTAATTGAAATGTTAGTTAATTAAAATAATATGCAATTTACTTAATTGATGATGATGTAGATTTGATAGATAGCACTGGCAGATCACATGCATGTATATATAAAAAAAAAATTAATAAGTTTCCCACTGTCTTTTTGAAACCTGATTTCTAAAGAACAGAAAAAGAAAAAGTAGTTCTTTGGAAGTTGTTACTTTGAAATGTTAGTACTTAGTTCACGTGGGTGGGTGTCAAGGCACACCACCATAAGAAAACAAATGTACTTTGCTTTTTATAAAAACAAAAGAAAGTCTCAAGATTGAATTTAAAAGAAGAAAAGAACAATAGTAAAAGAGAGACTAGCTACGTAACATGTGCTTTGTGCATGCGATGAGATTATTTTTGGGTTTAGTGGTCCTATTTTATAGTAAAAAAAAAAAAATGTGTGATTATTTTTTATATATAATTTATATTATGAAAATCCAATTTATAAGTAAATAAAGTAATTTGAAAATCAATAAGAGAGTAACCCTATTTTTAGGCTATATTTTAATGGAAATTAGAGTTGTATTTTTCTCGGATTGTTCTTTAGCTTTGTCTTTACTTAAACCTAGGGGTGTAAGAGCATTTTTGAAAAAAAAAAAAAAAAGAATCCCAGAGAAGTAAGCTTTTTAAATAATAGTTTAAATAAACAAAAAGAGTCAGAGAGAAGAACTATAAGAGGAGGAAGAAGAAGAGCAAACAAAGATGATGGCAAAATGGACTAGTGCTAGAAAACTAGTGGCGACGAGGATATGTGAGTTATTTGTTATTTTCTTTTTCGTTTATATATATATATTTCCTTTTTTTGAATTTTAGTTACCAGTCTATTTTCATTTTCCGGCCGAAATCCGGTATATAACCCGGTACGGCCGAAATGAGTCCGGTACAATCGGTATTTGAACCGGCACGAAACACTAGTGTTTCTGTACTGGTGTATGTGTTGGAACTGTAAATACCAGCTATATCGACCAATACAGTACGAAATCGACTTTCTTAATACATAACCACTCATAATCAATCACATTAGAGTTGAAAAAAAAATTGTAACACAAAAGTTGCGGTCCTAAAAGAACTCTTATTGTATGAAAAAGCCAAGTGAGAAATTAGGGAGAGGGATAATGAGGTTTTAAAATAAAAACACATGCTAAATGACATTGGAATAAAGAAGCACACACAAAAACAGCCGTGACTTACTAGCAAGAAAGCTTTGAGATGTGTTCTGTTAATCTTGAATTCAGCTTTGTCATCTTGATAGACCTTCAGTAGTATATCCATTAAATCCTCATCATCTCTCTTGAGCTCCCCACTATTTTCATGCTGCTTTAACACCTTTTCTAAAATCTCATCATACCTCAAGGACACATCTATAACCTTCCTTCCATGCATATAGCCAAAAAGCCAAAATCCTCAATGGCCCCAACACATCCCCAAAGGATACCTTCGCACCAACCTCAATGGACTCCTTCACCAACTGCCTAATCCTCTCAGCTTCACCATCTTCGTCTGAACACCTCATGCTCATTATCACCCTGCATGTAGAATTGTTTGTAAGCTTCATCAGCTCAGCACCCATGTCAAGGACCTGCTTTTTCTTGGCACTCTGTAATACCTTATGCAAAAACAAGGTAATTTCTTCATGTCGGACAGCATGAGACTTTTCAACCTGCCGTGTAGAGAGCAGTTCATTCATGCAAAGTTTTTTGATGAACCGCCAATAATCACCATAGGGAGCTATGAAAAATCCATAGTTTCCATATGGTAATTTATCACTGAAAGCAAAACTTGGTCGACCTGCAAAAGCAAGGTCATGGGTTTTAAATATTTCGGTGGCCATGGAAGCTGTTGAAACTGCAAGACACTTGGAAGCGCCAAGGCGAAGATAGAGGAGAGGGCCATATTTGGTGGAGAGGTTTTGAAGGGATATGTATAAGAATGGACCGAGAAGGTGGAGATGACCAATGATTGGGAGGGCTGGAGGGCTTGGAGGGAGATTTAGACGGGTGCTTGTCTTACAAGATTTCTTGAACAATGACTTGAGTAGGATTGTTGAGGGGAAACAAAGGAGGAAGCACAAGAAGTAGTATTGGTAATCAGTCATGGTGGCCTGGACTAATCTATCTCTATGACCAAGTTTTAACAAGTAAAACTGAACTCTCAACCATTGAACATAACTTTGCACGTTATAACCTCAGAGAAATAATTAATCCATGGATTTGTTGAGACATTATCTATATATATATATATATATATATATAAAACCGAAACTTTTGAAACTTCCACAATTTTTCACATCATCGCCATTTAAAAAAAAATTAAAAAACTATTTTTATTTCCCAATCCACGTCATCATTTTTTTTAAAATCATCAGCATTATTAAAAAAAAAAAAAAAAAAACTAAAAAAACCTATTTCTATTTCCACGACAAAACCAAACCCGATACCCAAATTTTTGTTCTCCTTCCCCAAACCCTAAACCTCTTCTTACACACCGCCTCTTTGTTCTCTATTTCTCTCCCTCATCTCTCTTCTCTACCCTTTCAACCTCTGATTTGTTTTTCAATGAAACCCGTTAAAACCCTAAACATCAGAGTACTAATTAGCCCAATTATGTTCTTTGCTTTTCTATTTTTTTTGTTGAATCACTGCTATTATCTAAATTAATTCTTTGCTACTTGCATATTTCATTGACAGGTCAATCACGTTTGGTGTTTTTCATAAGGGCCAATCACATGCATGTGACGGTTTTGTTTTCAGGATGAAGCAGAGGGTAAAAGTGAATGTTGCCCCAAAATCTCCCGGTTCAATTTCTCAAGAACTCCTTGGTAAGATCACCTTGAATCCTCAATCTTCCTTATCTTCTTCCTTTTTTGTTGCTGTTGTCCTAATCTATTTGCTTATAATTAATTTGTGGTTTTTGTTTCCATAGTTTTTGAACATTCTTGAATTAGGACAAAATCAAGATGACTTTGAAGCTGAAGGATTGATTTGGGGTTTTTATTAGTTTTGGGATTTTGAGGTTCCTAATTAGGGTTTGCTGCAATTATAGATTTCAATTGCTAATATGTTTCCTCTTTGTTCTTTTTTGTTTTTCCCAGGGGAACACCATAGAAGATCAAATTCTACCTATGCTTTGTCTCTTTGTGTTTTGAGGTTTTAATTTAATTTAGGATTTCCTCCCTAACCTGTTCTAAATTGTGGTTTTTGGGTCCAGTTTAGCACTTTGGTTTACTAATTTGTGTTTTTTTAATTCAAAACTTCTGAATAAGGTTTTAAATATATTTTGGGTTCTATTTGTTGTTATCCATATAATTGTAGACAAGCTATGAGTCTTCCATGTTTGAAAGACTTAATCTTCATCAAAATATATGAACACTAACAAAAATATTTTTAATTTTGCATTTCGTAGGATTTAGTTTTCTGTATTTTGGTTGGTTGGTTTTGATTTAATTTATTGGGTATCAAACCTGTGAAGAATTTTGGAGAGCAAGCTTGATCAGCTTTGTGGAGGCTCTTTGTGTTCTAAACCTGCTTGTATGTTAGTAAGAGCAAAGTAGATGGTGAGGTCTTGGGTTCAAGATCCAGCCAATGTATGTGTATCTTACTTATAAAAAAAATGTAGGTTAGCTCAGTCTTTAGGCTTATCATAGCAATTTCTGTTGTAATTTTGTACAATATCAGCTCTGTTCCATTTCAATTCCTTTTATACATTGTATAGTTTCTTCTTATAGTGTTATAGTTTTTTCAATGATATGATTGTGATTTAAAATGGTATGGAGAGCTGCAAAGATATGTTTGATCTAAATTCCAAAAGGAGCAGCCAGGAGCAGCTATGCTAATTGTTACTCCCTATAAGATGCATTTAGATTTTATTTATTCTGCCACTTCCCTTATTGTTATATCACTGAATTATCCTCTAGACTTATTATATTTGTAAATGCTCTTGATGAATTTTTTTCATATTAGGGAAGTTATTAATTATCTCTAATTTGTTTTAATTGGAACTCTTACAATACAAATATGTAAGTACATATATGTAATTGCAGGTACAGAGCTACAGCCATGCTTAGCATGCCATCAACCTCATTGAAATTTATGTTGCATAAAGGATATAAGAAAGTTGTGTTGTTTTCACCTTGCAATGGCAAAGACAAGATTTAGCAAAATAAGTACAGCATCCAAAGTTTTATTCAGCAAAAATACAATCAGGATGAGATTTTGATTGGTTTCTCATGTCAGGTAATTCTCCCAATTCTTTTCAAATTTGTTTTCCTAAATTATATCCGTTTGTCTCTCTATTTGTTTGTAAACTCCACCATTGAATCTTTGTACATCCCTATTTTTTCCTCTCTTTTTTCCATATGGATTTTTCTTTTATTTCGTTTGGTTCCCTATTGCTTGATTATTTTTCATGTTTTTTTTTTTTGTTTGATGGGTTTCCTTTGGTTTTGGAGGATTGCAAGGAACACAACCTAGAAGGTTTTAATTCTTCTACTATTCCGTTTTGTTCCTTTTTCTACTATTAAAAAAAAACAGAACAAAGTTCTCCATTGTTCTATGGTTCATCATTTTAAGTTGTACTATGTTTTTTTTTTTTTAATTTAATTTTTTTAATGAAAAAGTTGTACTATGTTGATAAAACAAAGTTTAGAAATTTAGTACTTTTATTGTTAATTGCTTCTTCGCTGAGATGTAATTGTTCTCAACTCTATAGGATTCTCTTCTTTTTTCTTTTTTCTTTTTTCTTTTTTGGTTATGGTTTTTTTCCCTAGCCTGTGTTTATATTAAACATGTTGATGAAAGGGTGATTATTTACATTTAAAGCTTTTTTTTTTTTTTAATGAGAATCACAAAGACATCTAAAACTGAAAAAGAAAGTTTAAACTCCTAGAGTTTAATATATAGATTGCTTAAGTTGAACTTTATGCCCTAAGACTTTGGGGTTACACATCAATTTTTTCATCTTTGTTGAAAATCTGAGTTGGATCATATTTTGTTCTTGAACCTATTACTGTTTTAGAATCCAAATTTTGGATTGGAATCATGCTTTTCTATATTACTTGCAATTAATTTTTTAACTCAAATTTGTAGTTGGATTGTCATATCTTTTGCCTCACAGAATGTTAAATGTTGCAGGTGGTTTCTTTTACCCAAATTTGTGTTGTGGACTTTTATTATTGCCCATAATCCATCCTATGATCCTTGCTTGACACTTGAGGTTAGAAGAAAAGGAGAGAGCCCCCCTTTTTAATTTTTTTTTTTTTTATTCCGTACCTATTTTCAACCAGACAAGACTTGGTTTTTCGGCATTAATTGTAAGGCCATGAAAGTTCTTAAATTGAAGGATTTACATTGGCAACTGCTTATTCTTAACTTAAATTTGTTAAGATTCTCATCCATTTTTTAGTCAATTTGTATTCTCCTTATATTTTCCCCCATTTTGCTCTTGCTTTAACATTCTGTACTATTATGGGTTAAAAAAAATTATAATATGCTTTGAGCCATAATATATGCTTTGAGCCAAATTATAAAAATTATCCCGTGCATCGCACGGGTTAGCGACTAGTTTAATTAATTAGCGTGCACCTTTCAAAAGTGTTTTATAATTGATAGACAGGGTTATTTAACTTCCACTTGTAGAAACTTAATCGCAGCAAAGCTAAGTAATGACGTTTAATCAATTTCTTTCTGCATTGAAGTCAACATCTTCATTCCTGCAGCATCAAGTTTTAAAGGTAAGAATGAAAGTTTAAAAATTTATAAAGATAAAAGTTAACATAAACAGAACTTAAATTTACTTAAATTTACAATAAACCCATTTTTACACATGATAAACACATATATTTTTATATTAATTGTTTTAAGTATAATGAATTTTTAATGCTAGTTTTCTAAGATTTATATAAAAAACAATTGATTAGAAGATTTAGACTTTTGAATATACAAGTATTTAACTAGTTTTAAGGCTAAGTTATTGATAAGATTAATTATACAAGCACTTGGTTAAATTACACAATCAAACATATTATGCACAGTGGAAAGTAAAAAACACAATGATATTTATGATGATGATGATCTAGGAAACCTTATGAAACAATTTGTTCCCCAGGAAAAACTTGGGAGGACCAATTCCAAGAAGAATAATCCACTATCAGATAGAGATTTACAGTCATAATATCAATTAATAGCTGAAGCTTCATTTGCAACTTGATTCCACCAATACTAAGAGTGTAAGTGTGAACTTCGGTTGAAGATTGAAAGAGTACAAGGTACAAAATCTTTCAGATTTCAAAAGAGTAGCTCTCCAAGTCTTGGAAAACATGCATTAGGGTTTTTATTATATATTTAGTGAAGTAGGATTGAAACCCTATATATTTGATGGGATGATGGGCTGCAAAATAATTCAATAGATGCGAACTTCGATCTAAACTACTAAAAAAAATATTCCTTAAAGCAGCAACTTCTTTGTTCTTGTACTCTGATTTGCAGTATCTTGAGCATTGTTTAATCATACCTATAGGCACTGTGATATATACCTATACAAGTTTGTATTCAAGTTTGCCAATTAACCTATACACATATACACATGTAGAATTGGGTATCAATCATGGTGGCTATGGCTGGTAGTAGTTTGTCTCCTGCCAAGTTAAATAACATCGTTTGTGGACCCGAGTAGGTCCTGTCATGTTGTGCCCTCGAATTCAAATTGAGATGCATATAATTTTTTAGTAAATGATGCTTGTTTGCCTTTCTAAAATGGGGGTTTTTATTATTATTTAAAAGAAATTATATATACAGTTATACACAATCAATTTCACGATTGTTGACATAATAAATAGTAATTGTAGCAACATTATTTTCATAATATAAGTCAACTATTAAGTTACTATACATAAATATTAAGAAAAACACTCACGATCACCTTGAGGTTGTGAACACAAGCTAGTCAAAGCACTACTGGCATGTGTATTTTAATCTGTTTGAAAACACATTCCACACCATAATTAAATAAAGTCTCACTATACTTTTCAACACTAGCAACATGACCTTATAATTTTGCTGCATTCACAATCAAATGTGAAACACACCTTCAAGTCAGTCTCAGACTCTCAGTATTATACGAAAGAAAGGAGTGTACTTTATGTATATATAAGGTGAGTGAGTTGCCTTTTAAATCACTAATGAAGATAAGCGACAAGTAGATCATTAGAGGAGATTATGGGACTTTTCTAGCTTACATGATCCTAATTTACGTTCCACATGACCATTAAATATTGAGGCTTACTCTGTTAGCTTAAAGTCAGCATCTACATTATTAACCAATTAAATTTCATGTGTTTTCTGCGCCCTCCCCTCCTCTTCCTCTGGACAAACACTCATTAATAAAAAATAAAATATTATTATTTGGACAAAAAAAAACAGTTCACATATGCCAAAGCTCAAAATAATATTTAGCCCATGAGCATATAAACTCATATATTATCTCTCCAAGTGACTTATAAAGAAGAGCTGAAGTAGAAGCTACCGCAACCCCCCCAAAAAAAAAAACCTTGACTAGAGCACTGAAACTGGAATGCCTTTATAGAGGAGGCTTCCCGAGGAATCAAATCGAAAAGTCTTTCCTTTTTTATGTGCAACTCAAAGATTTTGACCACTTTAATACTATATTTAAGTGGACACATTATGAGTCATTTTCTTTAATACTATATTTAAGTGGACACATTCTGAGTCATTTTCTTATTCGCTCCATACTATATTTCCAACATTTTGTAACAATGGATCTAAACTAAAACATTTCATTTTGTTCCATCTTTTCCATTTTCTTCTAAGTGGGATGGTCTGCTCTCCCAGGGTCTTTAATAATGTTATATTTATTCAGCCAAAATTGTCTTGAATATGAGAATGTACGCAAAATTAGAAATGTTAAATTTTAAAGAACATGTTCACCGGAATACTTAACGAAAGTGTTCTGATTATACCGTAGTTGTGTGTGAGGAAATTAAGTAGTATGTTTTCCTCTGCATGTAATGAAATACGAAACTGTAACCATATATATATATATATATATATATATATATATTTGTGCACCTTTCAAAGAAAATTTTATAATTTCTCAACCAAAAAAAAAAAAAAACTTTTTAAAAGACATTGTGGATCTGAATGTTTTAATTTCATAGTTAAATTGCTTTCTTAGTTGGTGCTCAATCTTGTTTAAGTAATGAAATGAGTATTTGATGTCGCGGAAGCCGGAAGAAAGCACACACGATACTTTCTTAATGGAACAGAAACTAAACTGTTAGTTTCTTATTGTACACGAGAGATTCCTTAAATCTACAAAGTGATAAACTAGAATCTACCAGAAAAAGAATTTAACCAAATGTGTAAATTTTCATTGAAAATAATCTATGAAAAACGTTTACAGACTTAAAAACTTATTTAAGGGCTCCATAAAAATTGACAGACAAGAAAATATATTTTAAAATAAGTTCTAATTAATACCTAACCATAAAAGGAACCAAATTTGACCTAAAAAGTATTAAAAGCACCTAAAAATAAGGAAATAAATACCCTAAACCTAAAATAACGAAAATTACATAAAAATACCAAAAATAATAAATTACAATAATTAAATAGTAAATTTTGTCCTACATTAGTAATGTTATGAACGGCAAAAAAAAAACTACAACAATTTCACAACAATTTAATTTAGAAATGTTTTGGAGATTGTGGTGAACCAATGTATGATTTGGCTTACTAATTTAGGAATGTGTTGGAAATGTTATAATTTTTCGTTGTCTCTGACATTACTCTAATAAAATACTAAACAGTAAGTTACAAGGGATGCACATGTGATGCTCACTTGAAATTATATCATTTTCACACTTATTTTTATGAGATCATGTCCACCTTTAAGGGGAGTTATATATATATATACATATATATATATATATATATTTATTTATTTATTTATATTTATTATTTATTTTATTTTTACCATGCACATGTAATCCTCGATGGAAATTATTCAATGTTTGTCCACCTTTCAAGAGAGAATTTTATAAGGCATTGTGGATCTGAATCTAATTGATGGTTGTTTTCTTTGTTCCTCATTTCTTAGTAGCTCATAAATAATGATATTTTGCTGATCTTTGAATTTGACTTTCACAGAACAGTCAACAACGACATTATTGTATACAGTACTATTGATCATATCTTATCATTTGTATGGCATAATCATGATTATGGGCATTTTTTTTTAAAGTGGTTAGAGACACTTAACAAGTTTACATAATATATATGCTATTGCTACGGCCTTGGTAGCTTCAACTGACTCCCCCCTCTCTCCTAAAGAACTTATGGCTCGAGAAAGTACGAACTCATCCAACTATTTAACTATTTTATATTTTGACTTTATGTAATCTTTATCATGTTTTTTTTTTTTTTTTTGGTAATTGTTTATGCAGGGGCTAGAACCCCTGAGTTGACGGTCCCTAGGATAACTAGATACCACTTAGGCCAGAAGGCTCGGTATCATGTATGTTTACTTATATAAATACAAAATATACGGGCACATTTTAACATTTTCAATAAAGGTATATCCGTAATACCTATCTAATAAAATTAATGTATAAACAAAAAGTATGTGAGAGTTAATAAAATCAAAACATTTTTAGTCTCAATTTGGTAAATAGACTTTTCAACCCTCATATATGGTCATGGCTTCCAACTCCTGCCCTTGATCTTCTTCACCTTCCTTTCTTGGACTCCACAAGACCAACTTCTAATGAGCCTCCTTGTTCCTTCTCCAACTGATGATTATCAAAACTGTTGTTGTCGACCTCACTTCTTTTCATGAAATATGGCCCTTTCTTGAGTTCTCTCATGAAAGTTCAATTAGTGTGACAAATACTAATGAATTTTTAGACCCCCAATTTCAAACATAACCAATACAAGCTTATACCCAAACAATAGATGTGCAGAATAATAAGTACAAGCAAAAACCCAAATAGATAAACAACTCTACACTATAATTAATCATAACACAGCAGCAATTAAAAGGCAAGAGTAAGGGCTAGAGAGATGCAAACACAAAGATAACAACGGCACGTATAGTTAGAAATTTTGAATTTAAAATCTCATGGATCTCATTCTCCTAGATCTCTTGTAGTTTAGCTTTTGAACATAATTAGCTACATCAAACCCCCCACACACCCCAAAAAAAAAAAAATTGATATCAAATAATGTTTAAGAAAAGATGTGACATGGGTTTGAATTATGATACCTGATAGAGATAGAACCAGGAGAATGGGAAATATGTACAATGCCATAAAAGATGGTTGAAAGTATGGAAGAAAGAATAGCCTTTGTTTGTGGAATTTGGAGGAGAAAGGGTGTGTTTTGTGTTTGTGTTTTGAAATGGGTCATCATTATAAATTGAAAGAAGAAACAAACAATTACCAACCTTTTGTTTTAAGATAGTCACAACCGGGAATTGTCTATACCAGAATAAACAAAAAGGACCAAGTTTTGTTCTGTTGAAACTGTGATACGGAAAGTATTGGTACAAATTTATTCAACAAAGGAAAGAAAAGTATAAAATCGGCTAGGAGTTGTTGCTTGTGAGAATGAAGTGGTTTATTTCAATCTAATGCTCAGCATGACCAGCCCATATGCTCGAATTCATGAAGATGCTTAACCGATGTCATTGGGTCTGAACCCAATAATTTAGCCTACAACTCTAATGGGCTTTCTTCAGATCATTGTCATGTGACAGTTCTAGGTAAAGTACAACAATTTGAAATTTTGATGATTAAAAAGTTATAGCAACTGATATATTTTTCTCAATATTGCAAGGCATTTGATTGAAAGCTTTTGGTATCGTTTTTAAATTAGTGAGAAGATGATTTTTTTTTTTTGGTTGTTGTTGATAATTTGGAATGTTTTCAACACTTCTAGCCAGGCCAATAGTTTGGCCCATGGGCTTGTCTGGGTTGCTTTGAATGTATGTCTTGGAATCGAGCTAATAGGATATCTATAATTAAATTAATGGAAAAAGTTGCATTAGGGTTATTAGATACCTTCCACGCCTTATGGTTATTAGATATCATCTCTAAGCCATTGCGATATGTAGCAATGATTTTAAGCCAAAAATTTGATTATACAGCAATATTTTTAAGCCCAAAATCTGATTATGCAACAATCTTTTTAAGCCCAAAATCTGATTAGCCAATGTAACGCAGATATAAAGAAGTCATATACTATCTAACTAAGTTCACCAATTTGTCATGCATCTATGCACCTATCATTGTTCAAATACTTAGTCCAGCCTTATCATTTATGTTTTGCGGCATCAAGGGAATAATGGGCTATTGGATTGATCAATTCAGATTATAATATGAGGCTTCTAAAGAATAGTAGTAGATTATATGATGGTTGGACATATAATGAAATGCTAGAATTATGTAGAATTGCTGTACTTTCATGCCAATTTATAGATAGTGAAAATATGTGAAATAGAACAATCTAAACAAAGCGGAAAGTGAATTGGATAGTTAAGTGAATAAGTGGAAAATTTTGGAAATATCAATATTGTCAAATATTATATTGTTAATTATACTGTTAAGTATAAGAATAGATTTTTAAGTGGAAAATTTGTGTATTGATGGAATTATTTTTGGTGTTGTTAGGTTCTAATTCTACTAATTTATTGTGACTTAAGGGTGGTTGATTTTATTTTTTTGCAAATAAGAGATAAGTGGTAATTTCACAAAAATTACACATTCTTAAGACCGTACACTTGTAATAGATACTAATTTTGCGCCACGTGTACCATCTAATCTAAATTTTTAATTTTTTGTGCTAAGTTAGTTAAATTAATGTAAAAATTGGAATTCAATTAGAGCTTAATTTTACACCACGTATCTCATGTAATGTATGTTGTTTTTTTTTTTTTTTTTTTTTTTTTTTTTTTTTAAATTTTTGTGTTAAGTGAGTTAATTCAATGTAGAAAACAAGGAGTTCAATATAAATAAATTGTAAAAAAATCTAATCATATATATATATATATATATAACCAATGCTTAGAGAAAATTTAATTAGATTCAAAATTAAATTTTGCTTTTCTTAGTTTTCCATACAAATTAAATTGTTTAGATTTTTGCTATTATATTTTATTTGAACTAATGAGTATATTTTTTATACTATTTCTATTCAAATATTTTGAATGCCAGGATCTTGAACGTAACAAATTATAATTAAGCTGAACGATCTCATGTACCTATCCTTATTCAATTTAAGAGACACTATTGGACCAATTTATTCTTTTATTTTATGCTGTATTTAGTAAAATTTCACGGATAGTAATTGTAAATTGATATTGTATATGTAGTATCTAATAGTGATTTTCAAAATTATATAAATAATAGCAGTATAATGAGGAACTTGGCGTAACCAATATCATGAAAATTGCAAGAAATTTTTTGTAATTTTTTAAAAATTATTTCTTGCAAACTATATTTTTAAAAATATTTTATAAGAAAGCTATTTTAGTATCTCCAAATGTCTTGGTTGAACTAATATCCTATATATTTTATAACACAAGCTATTTTCTTAGTTTTCCATAGAAATTAAATTGTTTAGATTTTTGTTGTTATTTTTTCTTTGAACTAATGAACATTTTTTTTTAATTGTTTCTATTCAGATATTTTGTATGTCAGGATCTTAAACGCAACAAATTGTAATTAAACTGAACGATCTTATACACCTATCCTCATTCAATTTAGGAGATACTATTGGACTAATTTATTCTTTTATTTTATGTTGTATTTAGTAGAATTACACGGACAATAATTGTGAATTAATATTGAATATGTAGTATCTAATAGTGATTTTCAAAATTATATAAATAATAACAGTGTAATGAGAAACTTGGCATAACCAATATCATGAAAATTGCAAGAAATTTCTTGCAATTTTTAAAAATTATTTATTGCAATTTTTTTAAAAACTATTTTTTTTTAAATAGTTTATAAAAAAAATAAACTATTTTAGTACTTCCAAATTAATATCCTAGTTGAACTAATATCCTATATATTTTATAACACAAGCTAACATAAATAACAACGCTACAATTCATTATTATCGTGCGTAAACATGGGTTACATACTAGTTTTGTAATAATGGATCTAAACTAAAACACTTCATATTATGTGTGAAGTACAATGAATAGAATTGAAGTCAACAGGGCCAAAGGAACAGTTAAAGATTAGCCAATAGTACTCACTTGGCATTGTAATTTAACTCTTGCTTACTTTTAATTGGGGTCGAATCTCAGACAAAATATAGTACTACCTTTCAGATCTAATTGGATTTTTCTAACTCTTGCATTGAAGTCAACATTTTCACTATTGCATTTATTCAGCCAAAATTTCTTGAATATGAAAATATGCGTAAAATTAGAAATGTTAAATTTTAAAGAACATGTTAACCGGAATACTTAACAAAAGTGTTTTGATTATACCGTTGCTGTGAGTGAGGAAATCAAGTAGTATATTGTCCTCTGCATGTAATGAAATACGAAACTGTAACCATATAATATATAGTATGAACATGTGAAGCTCGCTTGACATTGTTTTTTGTTTTCTTTGTGGCCATTTATGAACTGTATGACGTCTGATTTTGCTAGACTGAAGTTTGTATTTATCGAGAGTTTTTAAGGGTTCGGGGGCCCTAGTTTAATTTGTTGGTCATTTGGAGATATACAAATGAGATATATATATATATATATATATATCATAGTCCAAGAATGAATCAGGCAGTGTTAAGGAAAAAAAAAAGAAGAAAAAGAACCTCATTACATTGTCTTATACATAGAATACATAATTAGACTAGTTATTTTATACTATTGGACATATTTTATAAGAACATTTTATTAAACATGGTGTGCCTCGAAAGTTGAAACATTACATGTTACCTACAGATTGTAATATGCAAAATTATTGAAAAAGCTATAAAAAAAAGTTAATCACTTTTTTCACTTTTTCCATATAAAACGCTTTCTCAAATTGTTTAGTAAAACCCATATATATATATTTATTCCATAATTTTCAAAGCAAGTGCTATGAAAGGATGAGCGCAATTTAAGTGGTCTAAGTTATTGAATTACATTGAAGAAGCAAATGGATTGAAGTGAACAACCGGAAGACATTTAAATGGATGAGCCATGGGCATAGTTATGCCTGGTCCGACTTGCATATTAGCCTTAACTTGCTCTCCCTCTCCACCAACCTTCCAATCAAAGCATTGAACCATTGTTGCAATTGTAGTGTGTATCAAACTGAGTGCTAACTTGGAACCTGGGCATGCTCTTCTCCCAGCCCCAAAAGGAATATATTCCATAGCATTTTCTTTTTCTTTGGAAGAGACCATGAACCTCTCTGGCCGAAAATCATTTGGATAATCCCATGTTTTTCCATCTCTCATTATTGTATACACATTTATTGCCACCATAGTTTTTTCTGGTATATCAAATTCTTTGATTTTACAAGCTTCGCGGCACTCTCTTATTACAACAGGCACTGTTGGGTGTAGTCTTAATGCTTCCTTCACAACTGCTTGCAAGTATGGGAGACTTTGTACATCTGATTCCTCCACAAGTCTAGTGCTACCAACTACAAATTTGATCTCTTCTCTGACCTTATTGAAAACGTAAGGATGATTGATGAGTTCAGCTATTGTCCATTGCATGGCCTCTGATGAGGTACCTGTGCCCGCAATGAATAGATCCTAGGGGAAGGGCATCATTTGAATCAATGAAATGGATAAAGAGTTTGTTGTAAATGGTATTTGATATCTGTAATGATTGTAGCAGAGAGTATTGCATTGTGATTAATTAACTAATATTTAGTTTCAGTTTACCACACAGGTAATTACTGTATACCAAAATGATGCCAAATAATTTTGTAGAGGATTTTAGCATAGCAATAATTGAAGTTCTCCTATTTTGTTTTGTTTTACAGATAGATTAGTTTGACTCTTAAATTCAAGGAAATCTTTAATTGTTTTATTTTTATTTACAAATAATTTTATTGTCAACGGAAAAGACTTTTGAGTTTGACCAAATTTTCCAATAAAGCAAAAATAATAAAATGTTGAAAATATTTTCCGTATAACATTTTTATAATGAAACAAATAGATGTAAACTATTGTATAACGAAAGAAACAAAGCATTAAATATCATTTTCGCCTTAGTAGTTAGATAATAGAAATGAGATTTTGGACGTAAAATAGCCATATGTGTGTAAGTTATCAATAAAAAATAGTTCAAATAAAATAAGCTATCATTGAGATAAAAATATCTCTATTATTTATTAATTTTACCTCTCCTTTGTCATTTTTGTACGTTACAACTTTTGATTCCTTAAAAATGCAACTTAAGTATTGATTTTCTACAATGTATATGTTCCTTTGAAACTGAATATATATGGACAAAACTTATGTAAGTACCTTAGATGCTGTTTTTTATGGATGGAAATGTATTTTTTAAGTTAAGTAACCACATAGCAGAATTTTAAGAGAATAATTTAAGGAATAACATTTAAGAATTGTACCTTTAAAAATTGTACCTAAGTCTTACTCTATATATGTGTGTGTATATATTTGGGGTATTTTTCTTTTTCTTTTTTAATCCAAAAAATACTCGTAAGTTCCAAAGAACAATGTGTAATTTTCTCTTTGTCAAAACGCCTATCCCAAACAAGTCAATGACTAAATCAATCTTTGATATCTCAAAATGACTAGGGAAAAGAAAGGATGACACCATTTTGTATACCCAATTTGAACCTTTAAGCCTTATTTAAGAAATTTACTTTTGGCTTGGCTGTTGTATTAAGGAACCAAATGAATTGATAATGAATTAAGGAGGTTGAAAAGAATTGAGGGAAGAAAATAAAAACAAAAAATATATACAGAATTGAATAAAAATTAATCCTTTCTAAGTGTACTATTTTATGTTTTATCAATCGTGACCTGTCATATATCCATTTTTCTTTTCCCTTATAAAATGTCCCTTAAAAAGAAATGGATCATGCTCTCATTCTAGTCATGCAATAATGAAGTTGAAAAAGAGAAACACAGACAAAAACAAAGGTGACTTACTAGCAAGAAAGCCTTGAGATGTGTTCTGTTAATCTTGAACTCAGCTTTGTCATCTTGATACACTTTCAATAGTATGTCCACTAAATCCTCATTCTCTATTTGAGGACTCTCTTCATGCTGCTTCAACACCCTTTCTAAAATCTCATCGTACCTTAGGGTCAAATCTATGGCCTTCCTTCCATATAGCCAAAAAGCCAAAAACCTCAGTGGCCCCAACACATCCCCAAAGGATACCTTTGCACCAACCTCAAAGGATTCCTTCACCAACTGCCTAATCCTCTCAGCTTCATCACTGTCATCTGAACACCTCATGCTCATAATCACCCTACATGAAGAATTGTTTGTAAGCTTCATCAACTCAGCACCAATGTCAAGGACCTGTTTTCTCTCAGCACTCTCTAACACTTTACGCAAAAACCAAGTCAGTTCTTCGTGTCGAACAGCCTGGGATTGTTCAACTTGACGGGCACTGAGCAATTCAGAATTGCAAAGTTTTTTTATGAACTTCCAGTAATTACCGTATGGAGCTATGAAAAATCCATATCTTCCATATGGTAATTTATCGCTGAAAGCGAGCGGTGGTCGATCTGAAAAGGTAACGTCATTGGTTTTAAATATTTCAGTGGCAACGGAAGCCGTTGACACAGCAAGGCACCGCGTAGCACCAAACCGGAGATAGAGGAGAGGACCATATTTGTTGGAGAGGTTGTGAAGGGATTTGAATAAAGATGGACCAAGAAGGTGGAGATGACCAATGATTGGGAGGACTGGTGGGCTTGGAGGGAGGTTTAGAGGGTTCTTTGTCTTCAACAAGGACTTGAGTAAGAGAGTTGAGAGGAAATAAAGGAGGAAACACAGGAAGTAATATTGGTAATCATTCATTGTGGCCATGATTACTCTGATACTCACTCCAAGGACAAGTTTGTATCAACTTGTTAAACTCTCAATTTATGGGTAGCTTTATAATTGATCCTGAAGTACTCTTTCTTGACATTGCTGCTTAATTATTGTTCTACTTTCAAAATCGTTTTATGATTGATATTGACTTGCTAATAATTTAACTGCCACTTGTGAAACTCACTTGAAATGTTGTTTGAGTGTTTTTGATATACATATGGATGAAAAAGTGTGTGAAAATATGTATAAGTGTGTTTGAAATGCTCAAAATATTGCTCAAAATAGGCTACTAAACGGGCCCTAATGTTTGTGCACCTTTAAAGAGCATTTTTTAAGGCATTGTGGATCTTAATTTAGTACCTATTTGGATACTGATTATTTGCTCAAGGGTTTGTGTTTTGGCGTTTCCTTTTTTTTTTTATTTTTTTTTTAAGAAGGGCATTTCCTTTTCTCGTGGGTCCCATACACTGTTCACGGGACCCACAAACCTCTTTTTTCAACAAAACTTTTATTAAAAATGAGTTTCATAGTACTATTCACACATTTTAAAATTATTTTGCTACAGTATTTTCAGTTTTCAATTTTCAGCAAAATAAGCGGTATTCAAACACACTTGATAGTTGCTTTCTTAGTATAAGACTCATTCTCCTAAAATAAAATAAAATAAAATAAAAAATACTTTGGATAAGATTTGTCTATCTTTTATATTATATATAATCATGACATTTTGTGTTGTCTTTGAATTTTAGGGGTGTGAAAGGAAGAATGAGATTTAATTATATTGCAACTTGGCGTACGTGAAAAGGTAAGGGATGGTGAGATGAGTTTTCAATCATATGATATTACAATAGAATCAATATTTGAGTATAGTTCTTGTAATTTTGATCGAGTCAGTTATACAGATTTAGATGCGCTGCAGTAATCCACAGTTTTTTTTTTTTTTTTTTTTGGGTCATCTTCGATCTATTTATCCAAAACATATTTTCTGGTAAATTCTTAATCCCTAAAATCCCGCCTGTAAACCAAGCCAAAATATTAATTATGTTGAAGATTATTCAACCTTTTTTTTTGAGAAGATTATTCAACTGATTAACGTAATTTCATATTATAACTGATTATGGTATTATAATTAAATATTTCAGTGATTTAATATATATATATATATATATTCATATTCATTGCAAGTCAAATTTTTTGTTGATAAATATAATAGGATAATAGTATCATAGACGAGTCGCACTTAAAAAAAGAAAAAGAAAATAAATACCATAGGGTTTAAATTAAATACCATTATTTTCTCAAAAAAAAAAAAAAATATATATATATATATATATATATATATATACCATTCTGCTCCATGGTAGTTGTATTTTTATTATCAAATTATGGTACTAATTGGTTTCACTTCAGTGTAAACAAGATTTGAACTCAGCCACATGATAATTGTCATTTATCATAAGGCCAAGACTCAAGAGTATACTAATTGGTTTATTTTTTATGTAAGCGAGGTTTGAACCCAAATTCTTTATTCAATGACAAGATTATTAGCTGAACTAACTAGCTAGAATCCATTGCAAGGGTCACATTGAGTTTTGACTTAAATGACAAATTCTATATTCGTAATAAATAGATGAAGGGTGATATTTTGATTGTAAAACCTATTAATTAATAAGCGTGTATAACTTTTTTTTTTTTTTTTTGAGAAACAAACACACACATATAAGGGAGAGGGAAAGGGGTTCTATAACTTATTAATTAAAAAAATTCATATCAAATAAGCTAACATTGATTTGAGTTAAAAATCTCTATCATTTATAAATTTCCCCTCCCCCGTGTCATTTTTTAACATAATCCTTAAAAATGCAAGTTAAGTTTTACTTTGCTGCTATTTACCTATAAACCGGAATGTATAGAGGAGTAATGTTAAGTTCAGGACCTAAAAGGCTCATAGCCTTTTCTTTACTTTTTTTTTCAAGACCAAATGCAAAAACAATTACACTTTTATGTTAAAATCAAACTAGCTCCATACTCTTTGATATAGAAATGTGATGTAACGACTAATTTGATCATTCCAAATCAATGCCATTTGGATTTCAACATAAAGTTCATGGAATATTTTTTGTAATTTTATCTTTTCTAATCCAAAATTCTTTGAAATAAGAACATTTGAAGGGAGTAGACTCTGTTTACTTAACATGCATATGTGATGTCACGGAAGCCTGAAAAAAGCACATACGATGCTCTCTTTGATGGAACAGAAACTAAACTGTTAGTTTTTTTATAGTAATTCTCTAATCTATGAGGGGTATCCTTGGATCCACAAGAAGATAAAACTAGAATCCACCAGAAGAAAATTTGACAAAATGTCTGTATTTATTGATAATAATTTCAAAACTAAATTGTCCTTGGAGGCTACAATGCGTGTAAATAGTAAAAAGAAAACTTATGGCAACTAGGAACCCTAAGGCGGCTATGAAAGCATGTAAAACCCTAATTTGACTAAACAACATTAAAACACCTAAAAAGATGGAAACAAATAACCTAAACCTAAAATAACAAAAATTACATAAAAATATTAAAATTAAATAATTACAAAAATTAAATATTAAATTGTGTCCTACATCAATATTGCAATCAAGAATGACTAAATAATCAATCTTTATATCTCAATAAATGACAAAGGAAAAGGAAAGCAATGCACCATTAATTTTGTATACCCACTTGAACCTCTAAGCATTATTTAAGAATTTTTCTTTGGTTTGATCGTTGTATGAGAAAATCAACTTTGATGTGCTTTATTTTGTATACCCATTTGAACTTCTAAGCATTATTTAAGAGTTTTTCTTATGGTCTGACCATTGTATGAGAAAATCAACTTTGATGTTGTAAAGTTGTGATTTCCAACTAACTTGTGTTGGCTTTAATTCAGTGCCAAATTTGACTGTAATTTTTCCAATCATTTTCCCTGTATGTAAGTGGGTTTATTTGCAAGGGATGAGTGTGAGAGATCGATGAAGAATCAAGCTTCAAAAGATGAATCAATGCAATTCGCAACTAGTTTACAAGTAGCTCATGAGAAGTAACCCGCGAAAAGACCATGTGTAAAGCACATGACTGGAAGCTGAAGAGTCATGCCAGACTATCAAGTTTGTGAGTGTTTCGCGAGAAGGGTCATCCTATGAAGTACCTGCGAAACATTCTATTTGGCAAAAAGTTAGGTTGCTTTGCCAAATTCTTTACCCACACTATAAATACCCTTATTACCCACGAATTGTAAGGAGAGCTTTTTAGAGAGAAAATCCTAGAAAATACACTTGAGAGTTAGAGATTATCATACCCATAATCATTTACACATTTCCTTCTAGTTTTCCTCAACTCCTACCTCTCAATCTCTAGATCCTTGAGAGGTTGTAAGTCCAAACACTTACCACACCTATTCTGAGTGTTAGGTAAGATTTTGGTGCTGCTGGGAAGCATTAGAAGGAGCCATTTGGTGGCGGATGCAATCAGGCTGAATTGCAGGATCCGGAAAGTTAGAGAAGACAAGACTTTGAGAAGTTCGTTGGTAGCAGGAACTTGGAGAGCTCAAGTACATGGGGTAGACTAGGCTTGGAGGGTATTTTGTTATTCGTGTACTCCAACTTTATTCTTTAGTTAATCGATTTTGATTTGGAGGGTTGCGGAGAGGTTTTTCGCCGAGTTCTTCAGTTTCCTCTTCGATAACACGTCTTGGTGTTATCTTGGGTTTGCATTTCTCTTCCCTATTCTTTAAACTTTCATGTTATTGTTGATTGTGGATGAATATGGCTTAGAGTAGCATTATAGGTTCATTGTGCATATTTACTCTTATTCCGCACTTTATTTAAGTTAGAGTAAAAACAATCTAGCCATAATTTAAAATTTAGGGTCTAAACAAGCTCGTGTGTTTTAGCACAAATCCAAGTTTTCAGATGTGCTTGATTGTGACCGGTAGAGAACAAAGTGGTGGATATATATGAAATTAGTGATACGTAGCTACTCATAGTTAGCCACATTAGAGTTGTGAAAAAAATTGTAACACAAAAGTTGCGGCCCTAAAAGAACTTCTATCATATGTAAAAACCAAGTGAGAAATTAGGGAAAGGGGGAATGAGGCTATAAAATAAAAACACATGCAAAATAACTGTGACTTACTAGCAAGAAAGCTTTGAGATGTGTTCTGTTAATCTTGAATTCAACTTTGTCATCTTGATAGACCTTTAGTAATATATCCACCAAATCCTCATTGTCTCTCTTGAGCTCCCTACTATTTTCATGCTGCTTCCAACTAGGGACAGACCAAGGATTTCGAGTTAAGGGGGGCCAGAGTATAAGTAAAAGAGAAATCATGAAATTTCAAATAAGTATCTATTTAGTATTAACAAAAAATCAACAAAGAAAAATACACAAATTTTTTGTTTCATAATACATTGTAATGCAATCATCTACTAATTAAGATAAAAACACAAAACTTCATTGTTTCTTAATACATTAGAACATTTGTATCAGCTCACGCAAAAATTTCTATATATTTTAGCATAATAACCTACTTTTTTATTTTATATACTCACTATTATTTATTTTACACTACATTTCATCATAATACTATTTCCTTATCAATTTTTCATTATTATCTCAAATCATCTCTCTTCCTCAACCAAAAACAACTATCTTCAATTTAAATAATTTCTAAAACATCCACTAGCATAACAACAATAATTGTGTAAATTTTCCCAATCAACCCAAAATACACCCACATTAGTCTATGCTATCATCGTACAAAAGTACATTGTGTTATTGTAATTGTGTAAATTTGCAAAAATAAATTTGTGGTACAGTAATTGTGTAAATTTGCATAGCTACTATAGCACATATTTTTGCACAATAATACATAAACAGATGTAGGTGCATTTTGGGGTAGATTGGACAAATTTGGGGTCTTATAATATTTTACAACTAATGCAAATGCTATTACAATAAAATCAATGTAAAATTGTAGGGGAGGGACTTGGTCACCACTTGGCCTCTCATTCTTGTCCAATTTCTTTTTCTAGACTCCACCACCTTTTACTCAATCAAAAGTATAAAATAGTGAAACATTATTGATAAAATATGGTCAATTATGTCCTAATAGGATATTTTTTGAATCATTTGTTGAAATGAGAATTTCGATAAAATAGAGACAACAAACAATAAATAACTAGGTAATTCTTAAAAACCAATTTGACATGGTGTAGGATCACCCGAAAAATAGTGAAACTTGACTTGTCACTACTCAAACCCACAACCTCAAACTCACAAGATATTAAGACACAAAAACTTCCTACCACTAAACCACCCCTCCTATAATTTTCCTTCATCTTTCTATGCACAATAACTTGGTGCAAATATTTTAATTGTAAAGTAACCTTACCTCACAAAGCTACTACTAAACAGAACAACAACAATTGCTTAGAAAACATTTCAGTGATAAGCTCACCTAACATTTCACAAAGTCAATACTAAACAAAACAACAAATATTTTATTCATAAACGATACCTTATACGTTATAAAGAAAATCTTATGCTTTGCTTAACACGAGTTGATTAAGCAAGTAAAAAATTACACTCAAATTAATTTAATTAAGAAAATTGACATCCCATTGATTCCTTTGCTTCCAGCCCAAAGCCCAAAGAGTATATTCTTCTTTTTTTCTTTTTTTAATTATTAATGTTTTTAGTTGAATAAGATACAAAGGAGAGAGAAGAGCTACAAAAGGCTTCCTGAGTCATGTTAATCTACTTGTATCAGTAAGAAAAGTCATGTTGTGATTGAAGAGATGGATTTGGGCCCAGGAGCAACATTCAAAGCAACCCAGACAAACCCATGGGCCAAACTATTGGCCTGGCTAGAAGTGTTAAAAACATTCCAAATTACCCAAAATATATATATATATATATATTTAATTTGAAATTACTTTAAACCAATTAAATCTATTTTCCTTTGGGGGAAAAAAAAAAATCTTTTTTCAATCCACTTTAATTTAATTCCGAATTGAGTTTCAAGTGTTATACTTATCACTAACTCAAACAAACATTAAAACAACTTTAACTAAAGTTATTCTTTCTATCTTTTTAGAAGAGTTATTCTTTCTATCATTAATGCACGTAATTGAATTAATTTCAACTTTTCACTCAACACTGAATTATCCTCCTATTATATATAGACTAAAATGTCATTTTTGGTTCTCTAGCATGCAAGTTTAAAGAAAACAACTTTAACACGTTATATATATTATTTATTTTTACAAAATATAGACACAATGGAACTTTGACACATTATTCAGAACAAAACAACTTCCTCCTAATCCTAATCCTATACATTCTCAACAAACCCACGAAGCCAACCACAAGTCTTCACCTTCCTCCAAGCCCACCAATCATCTGATCTTGGAAGATTTTCAGTACTTTAGAATCTAGACATGTATGAAGTATTCCTCCATTAAAAAGAAATAAAACTTGTAAAAATGGTGATTCCAGTTAACTCAATTAGTGAAGTCTTTGATGATTGAATAAGAGATATGAGGTTCAATCTCCTCTTACACTAAAAACCGATTAGTGTTTTAATCTGATGATGGAGATCAAAAATCATAGAAGCGGACATTATAGATTAAAATTCTATAACAAAAAATAACAATAACAACTCAATAAAGACAATCCATAGGTGTGGTCATAACCCTGGCCCACTTAAATCCAAATTTGACATGGTGTAGGATCACCCGAAAAATAATGAAATTTGACTTATCACTACTCAAACCCACAACCTCAAACTCACAAGATAACACGATACAAAAACTTCCTACCACTAAACCACCCCTTGTATAAGTTATCCTCCATCTTTCTATGCACAATAACTTGGTGCAAATATTTTAATGGTAAAGTAACCTTACCTCACAAAGCTACTACTAAACAGAACAACAACAATTGCTTAGAAAACATTTCAATAATAAGCTCACCTAACATTTCACAAAGTCAATACTAAACAAAACAACAAATATTTTATTCATAAACGATACCTTATAAGTTATAAAGAAAATCTTATGCTTAGCTTAACACGAGTTGATTAGGCAAGTAAAAAATTACACTCAAATTAATTTAATTAAGAAAATTGACATCCCATTGATTCCGTTGCTTCCAGCCCAAAGCCCAAAGAATATATTCTTCTTTTCTTTTCTTCCTTTTTTCTTATTATTAATATTTTTAGTTGAATAAGATACAAAGGAGAGAGAAGAGCTACAAAAGGCTTCCTGAGTCATGTTAATCTACTTGTATCAGTAAGAAAAGTAATGTTGTGATTGAAGAGATGGATTTGGGCCCAGGAGCAACATTTAAAGAAACCCAG